>NW_010973072.1:6211831-6244310 GCF_000737465.1 Haliaeetus leucocephalus
GGGGGGCCCGTGGGGTGGTTTCCAAAGGCCGCTCTGGTACAGCTGGGGTGGTGGGGTCCCTGCGGGGTGCGCTGCGGGAGGCCAAGCCGTGGTACAGGTGTTGTGCTCAAGGAGCAGCAGTAACTGGTGTGGTCTGGCAGTACGTGGATCCTGTGTACGTTTCCCTGGTACCTTTGCTCGCAAAGGGTCGCCCATGACGAGAGGAAACCACGCAGCTGTCTTCTTGCTAAAGCACTAGAGAAGTTGTCGAAGATTTGGTGGTAATAAATTCAGTGTTGCTGGGGAGGATGGCACCGCTTCAGCCACCAGTGGTTCAGATGTATCTCAAATGTCTTTTTGAAGATTATATCAGTTAGTTATTTTTTTCTCATAAAATGCTGATGAATGATTAGTAGGGAAGAGAGGTTTGTCCAGCTGGCCTCAGTCAATGGACTGACTTGAAATTTACCCTGCTTTTAATTTCAAAGGATCTTTGTGTATGCAGCCAATGTTTATACTAGATTTACTTTGTGTATGGGAAATTAAAGGAGAGCTACTTTTTAATTTCCAGCTCCAAACTGAAGGTGCTTCCAAACATCAGACGTGCTGGTTAACTTTGTGGTAGTATTTTAATGTCACTCAAGGAGTTTGAGACCTGATTGAGTGTGATAGTTTAACACCTTCCTATTTTTTTTCTATAATTTTCTGTATCTCTATTGGTACAAAATTAAACAAGCTAGTAGTTCAGATATTGGTTCTAGTAATTTAATTTCACTAAAACAACTACTTGTTATGTTGTTTGTCATGATTTCCTGTTGATTGGGGCTTATTATTTATTGCATTCTGATTTAATATATTAGTCTTGCTTTCCCTAGCATCTAAAGTTATCAGATGTTAACAGCTAAAATCTATAACTTTCATATATGAGGCTTTAAAATTTTCATACCAGAAAATTAACTCGTTTTTTGTGTTAGAGCAAATGTTAGATTATGTGTTCTCTACAACTATTCAGCACTCCTGATTTTTATGAGAAATTGTAGCTTATGTGCTGTGCAGGCAGGCAATACATAAGCGCATTAAAATATACTTCCAAGAAGCCATGGGCAGTCTCTTGGATTCCATTTAGAATAAATGTATATGTTAAGGTTCACAAAGGTAAAGGTAGAGTAGATAGCTTGAGGCTGTGCTGAACATGTGGTGCACCTTTGGATAATCTTCAGAATTCATTCCAGTATGTTTTTCAGCCATTGCAACCTGAATCTAAGTCTTTTTTTAACTATGTAATCAATAATGTGACTGAAAACTTTCTTGGGTTTGTGAAGTTATTCTAATAACTTTGTTTTTTCTCCCAGGCTACCTTTGTAAGGTTTCTTCTAAGGTTTCCTATATTTAATTTTTTGTTGGTAGGATTTAAACTACATTTCCTCATCTGCTCACTATATTTATTTCTTCATGCTCTCCTTTTCTCCACTCTTCTACTTCTGAGGTCTACAATGAGCTTTGTCTTTCCAGAGACTAGAGATAACTTTACTGAAAGCTTCCTGGTCATCTGGAGTGATCAGGATAGCTTTTCTTTCCATCTTAGTTGCTGAGTACATTTCTTACATTGTGCTATAATCTAACTGGTTTGAATACACCTTGCTTCTGTATCATCTTTAAGGTTTAGAATTTTGAGTTTCTATAATTAACCTGGATGTCCCTAAGATTAAGCAGACAAGAATCTGCAGTTAAAAAAAACAAACCACAAAATAGTTTCTTTCTTAACTGGAATACTATACTTGTTACATACTTTTCCAGATCTGATGTACTCAGTTATTGAAAGTAATTGACAGTCTTGTTCTTGCAGATGTTCGTATAAGGTGACAACTACTTTGCTAGCTAGAAGAACTAGGTGGAGCTTGCTCTGGAAATAAGTCAGAACAACATGTGATTAGACAATGGTGCTGAATAGGTTACTTTTCAGCAACCCAGTTTGCTTTTGCTCCCATAGGAAATGAGGTGTTCATGACACTCATTCTTCATTACGTTGTGAGGAAAAAAATATTTCTATTTGTCATCTCTATTGAGGTGTGTACAAATACTGGTTTGTACTGGGAAAAGTCTAAATTAATCTTGATTCTTATGAAGAATCTAAACAGCTGTGTGTCAGTTTGAGGACTTAAGTGGCCTAAAGTTAAGTTCTAGTGACGCTTTTCTTCTTGGAACTTCCTCTTGGTGAGGTTTTGTTCGAGTTATAATTCCTTAGTAATTCAAAGGATGTTGTAGGTCAAGATAAATGTGTAGTAGCAGCATGGCATATAGAAAAATTCCACAGAACTGATCTCCATTGTGTGGCTGTAGTGTGCATAAAAGGAAACACTATTACACGCTAACTTCATCTTTTTAGTAATTTGTATAAAATTCTTGTCACTTCTGTTTAGAGCACTGAAATAATGCTCACAGAAGCCATTTAGGGAACAAGATGTTAACTTTCTAAAATTGGGAAACTCCCGAGACCTGCATTCCAAGTAGTTTACTTTAAAACTTCTGGTTTATGCATGCTTTCTTTTGATTGCAAATTGTATAGTTGGGAGAATATCTGATCGATGTTTACCACTAATATAATTTTTGCTTGCAGATAGTTTCAGCATTAGTTTGGAATTAAATTATCATTTGATTATATGCAAAAAGCATGTTGTTTAAATTTTTGAACCTAAGAAACAGATTAAAAGCATTATGTCCTAAATGTTGTAGCTGCAAGGACTTGCTTTTATCAAATTGTGTCCAAGTCAAACTTGTTTGTGTAAAATCTCTCTCTTTTGGATTCCACCAGAAATGTGAAATAGAGACTCGGCAATTTTCTGTCTGCAACAGACATCGCAATACCACAGTTCCTTCCAGTGAGCATGTCAAGTATGTCATGAACAAGTTGTGCTTCTAGGGAAACTTACTGTAGGTAGCAGTTGCTGGACTAGCAAGCTCAACTGAATTAAGGCAAGGTGTGATAGTCAATAAAATGACAGTGGATTGCGTTAGGGCCGCTAAACATTCTTAATCGCAACTGCACCTTGCAGCTTCACTGTTCTGTACCATCTATGGCTTATTTTTGTACTATGGTTTATTAATTTTGGAAGTGTGTATGAGACGTAATTGCATTTGGATAGCTTTTTGTTTGTTTCTATATCAAGGCATGGTTTGGAGGTGTAAGGGAATAGTTAAAACTGCCTCATCGCCACCACCACCCCCATTAGTAAGATTTCTGTTATCCAAGTTTTGTTTGGATCTCAGGTGTGAGAGAAGTGAAAAAATTCTGAAAATGCAGCATCAACCTGCATTCTTGTGGTTCAATTTTTGTCATAGTTCTTGAATATCCAAAGGATTCTTGGTAAAATTGATCACAGCTCCCTTGTACAGGCTTTACTGTATTTTATGTTAGTTTTTCTTCTTTTTAGAAGTAATTTTTAAGTATGCACTGTTGACCTTGCTTGGAGCAGGAGACTGAACCAGATAACTTCCTGGGGTGCCTTCCAACCTGAGTTGTTCAATGATTTCAAGTGTGCAGTGGTTATGGTAAGAAAAAAGTGTCACTGGTACAACAGTAACAAGAACAAAAAGTGTGTGGCGCACATAGCAGCTAATGTAAGGAAGGTAGCATTTATCCTTTTGGTGGTATTGGTGCTACTGCCTCATTTAGTAGCTTTCCTGACCACTTCAGGTAAATTTCTGAACATACTTGCTGACAACTACATTTAGACAACTTGCACCTACAGTCTTGAGCCATGCAAATATCTGGCTTAAGATTCAGATTGCTTCACGCCCTCAATATCCGCGCTCACCTGCAGTAGTTACTTTTGAAATAGTTATGTTCAAGCAGCTGGACATCCTCAGCCTTTTAGATGCTGTAAATAAATGGATATAACATCTATCTTTCTGGCTTTCCCTGCCTTCATTTTTCTTGACCTTGTAGCTAGTTGGGACATCCATATATTCCCCCCCACCCCACTAATCAGAAACAAAAGAAGGAGTTTTGATATCTTCTGCTTCAGTTCTGAAGCCTATAATTTCCAGAGTAGGATGATGAGTTATCTGTATCATCGTGTTCCCCAAAACTAGCCATATCTTGTTTTATACCATTCTCTGTAGACAGTATTTTAAGGCTCTTCAACAATTCAGTCCTTGAGATTTCACTTTGCATATGAACTTGCTAAGAAAGTCTTGTCTAAAACTAGTAGTCCACCATTCAAGAAGCTATCATATTAAAGGATTACATGGTTTACTCGTATCAATATTTGAATAGCCGTATGCTGATGATTTCCTCACAAGTAGGGTGTTGGTAATGCTACTGTTAGCACTTCATAACTGTAAACTTGAACTGCTTACATGACAGCAAATCAGTGTTGTATTGTGAATGCCAGTATATGGTATAAATTCTTATTATAAAAAAAAAATCTTGATTTGAGTCATCACTTGATGATCTAGAGCAGTGTTCTTCTGTATCAGCTTCTCTAGGCAGATGAGCTGCACAACCTCTTTTGAAACAGTCAGTGCATAGAAAGGCTGTGTGTCTTGGCACTGACTTGCCAGATGATCAGATACAATATTCCTGTGTGATGCAGCCAAGGTGCCAATGTATTACACAGATGTCCTTTGTCTACATCTGAACTGTCCCCAGGAAGGTAGCCAGGATTGTGTTGCTCCTGTTAGAATAATTCATCACGCTTGTGGCCTTTGCATGACTCCAGTAAAAGACAGACCATTGGGAGCTGGCTGTGGACTAGATGAACTGTTCTAGAGTCTACATGCAGTCTGCTGACCATGTGTTTAGCACCCTGGTTTGGACTACTGAATTAACATATTTGAAAGCATGATATTATTTTAAAACTTGATTGCTCTATCAAAATGAACACAAAAATAATTTGGCATAATTCTTGAATTCTATCAGCAATCTGGTTTTACAATTCCACTTTCGGAATTTTGGGATTTCTCTCCTGTTTTGTGATGAGAGCCATGCAAGCAAGAGAAGCAGCTGATTGTGTGAAGCTAAGATAGAAATATGGAGGGTTGTTGGGTTTTTTTATTATGAAGGAATAAAGCAGTAAAAATCAGTGAAATTTATGGCTGTGTTTTGAAGAGGTCTATATGAAAGTGACACTGATTGACTTTCAGTACAAAAGTTAGTTTAGGACAGGTGATGCACTATTAAAAATGTGTTCTTTAGAACAGTCTTGAGACTTTATGTGTAAATTTTACTCTTGTGTGTAAATGTTAAAATCCTGAGCTCAGCCTGCTAAAAAATCCCTGGGGTGCTTATGTTTGTTTTTGAGGTTGGGGTTGGTTTTTTTTTTTGGTTGGTGTTTTGTTTGTGTTGTTGTTTTGGGTGTTTGTTTGGTTTTTTTTTAGTTTCTATTCCTACTGGGTTATCGGAGATCTTTGTTAGAGAGTGGAATCCTTAACTGTTCTAGTACAGAGCTTGATTTCTTGACTATCTGTCTCAAAAATCAAGTTATCAACTGAGCACAAATACTTGGCCTTAAGGAAGAGGGTTTTTCATTATGTTCTCTGAAAATCCTCATAAGCTTTCATAGACTTAGTTGTGAAGAAGCATGTTGGTTTTAGATAAGATAAACTTAAGGTGTCCCCTCACTGGGGAAGGAAGAAGGTGGGTCTTGTACTAAGCTAACATGCAGTAAAATGCTGTGAATACAAAGCAGGTGCTATTTTTTTTGTGAATTTTACAGTCATGTTAAAACTATTAAAGCTGCTCTTACATTGATGCATTTTAAAAATTGGGCTTACGTCTCTGTGTCCACTGGTGAAGCTAGGTCATAGGCTATGAAGCAGGGCAGAGACAGGGAGAAAATCATTTTGGGTTTAAGTTAACTTTCAGAACAACTGCCTTAATTACAGCGAACTCCTGAAAACCTTTTTTTTGTGTGTATTTTAATATATTGAATATGAAATACTTTGTTTAGCTCTAGCACTTATTTGTGCTTAAAGTAGTTTCTTGTGCCTTTTTGTTAACTAAGAATCTCTTGGGGGTTTTTTATTCTGATTCTCATGCTCTGTGTGATTGACTTGGACCTTTATTTTTTACTCTGGTGCAATTCCCTTCATGCTTTCGTTTTAAAAAAAAAAAGGGGGGGGTGGGGGGAATATCTGTTATGTAATTCATGAAAACTGTTGCGACCATATGGCTATAGTGTAAATATGTACTGAACTCAGGTATTCAGATCACACATATGAAAAGGTGATGGCCTAAGGTGGGTGTCATGCATTTCTTTACTCTTCAGCCTTCCGGGAATTCCTGTGAAGGAACTTGCCTGTATTGGAGGAGCAACAACAAACTCGCTATACCGACCATCTCAGTTTTGTAAATAAGACACTTCTTTCAAAAGGAACTTGCCTTTTCTCTCTCTGACTTCCCCTCATCTCTCTCCCCCCTCTCATGCAGTTTCATTAACCCCATAGTCTACCTCAGTTGCCAGGTACCAGTACTGTCTAGGTTCTTATCACTCCAGCAGCAAAGCAGGCTGGGATCTGTGAGTGCTGCCAGGCATAGCAACAAATTGTGGCCTCATAAATTCTGTGAAGGCATTTGCATTGTGGCTCAGGTAAGTGCTGCTGAGGAGTTACTGGTTACGCACTGAACAGTATCCACTTGTGTGGAGATGTCTCTCAGCTTATTCTGTGCATCTGGCAAATACTGCAGTTTACGTGAAGATGGAAGTTGTCATTACTGCTTAGCACTTGAGTTTGACTTGAGTACTGTATTTTAACTGCAGTTGTTCTAACATTGATTCCCGGTTTACCAGCTATACCTGTTCTTGTTTCATTCTAATATAATTTAATTATAAAGCAATTTTCTATTGTTTCTGTACAAGCATTCTAAACTGTTAATGCTGTGAAGTTCCTGGCTTATACTGTTTTAAAACAATATTTTCAGAGGTTGAGTTATAACTTTTAATTCGTTCTACCTGTGCAGCTTTGGTTATTGTACAACAAAGATGCAAGTACAAAACTTGATGTAATATGTGACAAACTCATCGGATATAGTAGAATGCCATGGGAATGAAATGGGCAGAGTGGATTCTTGCAGTATTTCTTTAGGACATTAGCTGTATTTTAAAGAGACCAATCACCATGTTTTAAAAGTTGTGCAATTTTGGAGTCATTATTTGGAGGATGCATATTCCTCCAGTGAATTTTAAATTAAAAAAAAAAATTTACCTTATTCAGACAAGACTCTGAATTATATAATGTCGTTGTCTGATGGTCTATCAGTAGATAAATGCAGCATGTGTATCCATTTTTGTCTTTGGCATTGACAACAAAGGTATTCAAAAAAATGTCCTAGAGCTCTGATGCTGAAGAGGACTAAAGATAAACTGCTCACCTTGTGTAATACAGTGAATAAGGTTGCAACAACAGTTCTTGACTTACGGTTTGAGGAGAGATGGAGTATGGAGGATGCTATGTAAAATCTAATTGTTGTTTGTCACGTGTAAATCCAAGAATTTGAAGCATTACTTGAAGATTTGGCATCATTTAAGACATGTTCTCACTTTAAAACCAGATTTCATACAAACTACATTTTGAATTTCTCTCATATGACAAGATTCCAATCTGAATGATTTTCACTGATGAGGATCTAAAATTTTCAAGCTGAACTTGAAATGCGTTACAGATTTTTCTAATTTGTGTTTAATTTGCCGTATGCAATGTTTTTACCAGTAAACTGTTAACAATAAATATTGTTAGTTATTTTCCTGACTTCCAGAAAACACAAAATTAAAAACTTTGCATATCTACTTCAATATTTTGCAGGGATGGGGTTAAGTTACAAGGGCTACTTAAAACTTTTCTCAGTTTCCCTCATCTTTAAAGGTATTTTGTTACAATGACTGTCCTTATCTCATGGGCAAAATCAGCAAGGTTAGTTCAGTTCACTGGATTTGCCCAAACATTTTGCCACAGGGACAGTGCAGAATTTGGACTTCTTCTCATGTCTTAACCCAGATTGAGTCCTAGGTAGTAAGCCTATCAACTAGATTCAGAATTGCCATCTTCTTTTTATGTGATCCAGAGATTCCCTGGGTGTTTCAGAACTGAAACTTAAAGGTGAAGTGTTTTTCCTTGAATTACTGAGATTGCCTTTCTGTTCTCTCTGCCATGGCGCTAGTAGTGCTCTTCCACCCAGCTGATAAGTCGCTTCAGAGTGCTGATCCACCTAAAAGCTGGTAGGTTCTTTGCTAGTTCAGTTTTTGGTCAGACCAGCTCCCTTTGTGGAGTAGTTACACATGCACTAAGGGCTGACATGAGAGAAGAGATGACAAAGAGCAAAATGCGGCAACCCAGCCGTCTAAGAAGCAGTAGGACTGCATCCTTCTTTTCAGGTGATTGTCTTAAAGACGTAGTTCAGGCAATCTGTTCATTTTCACACAAATGATAAACCTGACCCTTTAAAGTCAGACTTTTCTCTTGTACATTTGTTTGCAATGTACCAGTGTCTGAAATAACCTGATGTAACCTGAAATTGTTTATCAGAAGTAAACAATTACTGAGGGGTGTTTATCACTTAAAGCCTGTTCTTTTTGAAATTAAGATTATTTATTTTACTTTGTTTCTTTACAATGAATTTTTTTGGAGAGCAGTTTGTATTCCTTTTCTGCTCTGAAGGAACAGCGTATGTTTCGTGTCATTCAGTGTCCTCTTTCAAAGCATGCCTGCCACTTGTGTACCAAAGTGACCAGAATTTAATAAGTGGCTGTGGTCATAACTTAATACCTGTTGCACCTTGATTGTGTGGCATTAGTACTGTTTAGGATCCATACACAAACTGTCTTATTGATTCTTTTGTGTGCTAGACTCGTACAAAATTTAACAGATGGACCTGTTTAGGTTAACAATTCCGTATCTCCTCTCTGTTATTTGTGAAGAAACTTCTTTTCTCCTGTCTGCATGCCTGTTGTATTACAGACCAGAAAGTAAAAGCTGAGTTTGTTATGAATGCTGTTGATTGACAGTGTATTTCTAATGAATTAAATAACTCTTCAGCCACTTGTAGGCTTCTGTTTCAAGGCAAGTGCATAAATACTGTCATTTAATACATTTTTCATTATGGATAAACTTCAGGAGTAAAATCAAAAGCTTGTTGAAATGATCTTGTAACGAAAATATGTATGCATCCCAACCATAGTATCTGTGAAATAGCCAACAGTCTTCTGATGTGTTACAAAACAGAGGCTTTAGGTTCATATCTAGGTTATGTGCCACCTGCTTACCACACTCATAAATGGGCTGATTTGAGTCTTTTCCAGCTCTCAAATGAGAGTAATATATCATTTCTTACAAGGAATCTCAAGGTATTCTATTCTTATGCTTTTACTTACTGTATTAAGTCATTCTCTTAAAGTTTTATTGCTGTGGGTTTGGGACCGTGGAGTGCAGATCATATGTGATATAACACAGGAGCATAGGGAACAGTCTTCTCTCCTGTGTTGCTGTGCTCCCTCCGCTGTTTTCCGCTGGTCACTGGGTGTTGTGCTATGACCCACATTCACCCTGCCTGCAAGCTTTGTCCTCTGGCCATCTTCCAGCTTTTGCAGCACTGCTCCAGTTTATAGAAGTCTGTAGCAAATACGCAAACAGCACGAAAGCAAAGAGGCTTAGAATCAGGTCCTTCTCTGTATGTTTTTGTTCTTTTGAGCGGATTTGTTTCATCTTTAGGTCCCATCATGCGTATGGAGCAAGTAATGCTGTAAGATCTGTGTTTTTATAATGACATTGAGGAGAGATGGAGTACAGCTAAACAGAGGGTATGAATTTGGTATGTGGCTGAGAAATGTAAGATAATGAACTTGTTTCAAAGAATTACAAAGTTGAATTTATACCAAGAGAAAACTAAGTAGGTTGAGGTTTTAGGGATAATTATAGAATGCCTCTTGATCATGTGGAATAATGTCCTGAAATGTCAAGTGGTGTAATTGTTAATTGGAACATATCACTCTTAGTAGCTTTAATAATTAGTTATACCTCAGCGTATAGTTTAGTGGCATGGTTTAGTGCATGAGAAGATTGAGTGATCTATCCAGAAAACATACTTGTGGCTTTGATACGCATGTGACTGCTGAGATTGCCCTCTGAGTAATGTGACTATATTATGATGTTTAAGAGGATTGGCAAACTTACCAGATGTATGAATGAGTTTGTCATCTCTTGATCCTAATAACTACAGAAGATCTTAAGAATTTATTCTTAATAGCTTGTTTCAATTTTCTACTCGATGCTTATGTGAAATTGAGGCGCAATAGCATTGTAGGTATGCCTATAAACTGAAGCTGGCAGAACCTTTCCATACAGTTGTGACACCACCCACATTGTATTCTTTGGATACAATGAAACTGGCTTGAGATTTTTAAACACCAATTAGATACTAACATTTAAAATAGCCAGTATGCCCCAAAGGGATGGGCAGATAAAATACTACCTATAGAAAAATTGCTTCCTTTAAAACTTGCTTTAAGTGTATCGGGGGGGGATTGAACTTTTTAGACCTGGCGTATTATTTTCACAACTTCTAGGCAGTGTTTTTTAGAAATATTTGTGCTTGGCGGCTATACTTAATACTGTTTTCGGGGGGGGGGGGTTTTTTCTTAAATACACGTCTTGCAACAAAATTGGGAGATGGTCTTTTATGCCTAAGTGTGGAAATTGGTTACATCAGTGCATTTTAAAAGTTAAAATTTTTCTCTGCAGGTGCACCTGTAGAAACTTCTCCAGAGGAGCAGACAGCCTCTTGTGAAGGTAATTGTTTTCATGTTCTGATGGTACACAACACAGCTCCATTAAACATGATGTAAAAAAAATTATTGCAAAGAATCTCCTTTTTAAAAATCTCTATGAACCTTTTCCAATTTTCATTCTCTTTATCCTCATACTACTATTGTAATGCAGTGTGGTTATCTGTGGTTATTTACAATTTTATAGCCAGTCGAGCAAGGCACATAAAGACCAAGTGGTTTATTGAAGGTCATAAAGCTTGCATGAAGCAGAATTTTTTTAAATTCAATCTGTATATTAAATAGCATTGGCAAGTGCCCAAACATCTGAACTATCCTTTTATTTATTTAGTCACTCCGTTTTTCTTTGTTCTTGATACTGTCATGGTAAATATGTGTCCTTAATGATTCTTTTTTTTTTTCTTTTTTTTCCCTAGGTTCAAATGCTGCTGTTAACATGGAAATTTCAGAATCTGTTGGTAAGATGAGAATTGTTCCATTTCACTATGATAGTACTATAAAATACTACTATAGTGTTTTTGCTGAATCATTGCAAACAAAATTGAAGAATGCCTTATTGAGCTTTTGCATTTTTGGTCCTTAATAACTTTTGTTGTGCCTTTATACTTAAGATTAGGAAAGAGGTAATTGAACACTAGTATGCATTGACAGGTGCAATTGGATTACTTGGACATGAAAAAGCATCAGTGCTTTATTAAAAATAATTTCATATTACAAAATAGTCCTATTAATATGTGTGAAATGGTGATTAACAAAATGTTAAGGTGATCAGTAATATGAACAATCAGAACATGGAAATAGTATCTTTCTGCTTGTATTTGTATGGCTTTTGAGAGAACTTAAACCATTACCCCTCCTTTTCTTTCTAAACATATGGTGGCGTACACCTCTGTGGATTCAGACCAGCATGGTGGTCTGAGTGGATCTTCAGATTTGTTTTTTCCTTTTAAAATTGTTGCCTTGTTAAAACAGAAGTCTTTTAACCCCTGTGAATCATAGTTTTCTGATGTCAGCACACAAGCTAGTTTGAAAGCTCCCGGTAATAATAATTTCAGAAACAAGCAGCAGTTGCCCATTTTTATATAGGAAGACATTAACAGACTGGATAGTTGAAGTCTTTTGATTGCATCTTTGGGGCAGGGGCTTTTCTCCATAGTCACTGCTTTTAATTTCATTATCTATTTGAATATATCTAACTGGTTAATTTTTAGTGGAAAATGGAGAGACAGAAATGTCCCCGGAAGAGTCATGGGACCACAAAGAAGAAACAAGTGAAGCAGAGCTAGGAGGTGGTCCCGCAGGGGATGCAGGGCCTTCTGAAGAAAGCGCTCAGGAAATGATGGAAGAGGAGGAGGAAATACCAAAACCGAAATCTGTTGTAGCTCCGCCAGGTGCTCCTAAAAAAGAGCATGTAAATGTAGTATTCATTGGGCACGTAGGTAAGTTGTAAGTGAATGGGAAGTAATTGGATCTTTTGTGTTTTGTATTATCTAGAACTTGGGTGATTAGAAATTAATCCTGCTCTTTATAGGGATGTATGTATTCACTATGTCTTGAGGTTAATAGGAACATTCATTCTAGTGAAGCTACTCTGGAAAAATAAAAAAACTTAAAGTCTTTCAGGGGTAGAGTGCCAAGGATAGAGTGCCTGTGTTCTCTTGGACACAACAGTGTCTGTGTTCATGATCTCTCAAGTACCTGCTCTGTTGAGGGCTTAAGTGACATATCTGTGTTTATGATCCAAAGATCAAAATCAGAAAGCAGTGCTCCTTTTCTGCTTGCTTTAAATATTTTCAAAGGGTTCTTACTAATTGTTATTAAATTCAAAAATTATTATTCAAAATATTAAAACTTGTAGAGCTATAAACAATAGATGAACATAATTCAAGGTTAAAAGAAGCATTTATAGCAAAATGTCCCAATTGAATAGTTTCAACAAGCTTCAGAAAAATCTTAAGTGGTGTCAAAAGTACAGAAAAATTATTGAATCACAAGTTTTACAGTAAATTCTGTATTTTCATTTGTATAGTCTCTTATCACCTTAAAAGTACTGTAACTTAGTCCTCAGGTAAATTCAGAATGGAGTCACACAAAGTAAAGAGGCAGTGGGCAGAGGTACATCCTGATATTGAAGAGCAGCCTACAGAAGTTAGGTACAAGGGAGAAAGGAAGCAGGGAAGGGGCTTTTGCAAGAGCTTCCCACACTCTTAGCGCATGCTTTTGCTGGATCACTGCTTGTTGAGGCTTTTTTTGTTATGGATAATGCCAGGTTTATATGTATGAAAACAGAATTTTCAAAATTCAGTGTAATTGAATTGACAATGAAATATTATGGAAACAAGGGAAGCTGAGAGATGCTTCAAAAACTTAGATTACAATTAAAAATATATCTTTGGAAATAAATTAGATGACCTTGTTCATAATTGTTTTCTTCTTTTTCTAGGATTTTCTTTTAAATTGTGAATGACTTAATTTTTTTTTTTTTTTCCTAGATGCTGGCAAGTCAACTATTGGAGGACAAATAATGTAAGGAAACTCTTAATCTTTTGATTTGCTGTTCTTTCTTGTGAATTAAAAATACATTAAGTAAAATGAGTAATATTTTCTTTATGGCTTAAATCAGCATAGATTAATATTTTTATAATAAAATGTTACTCTCCCTGTCAGTTTAGTTACTTATTGTCTTTGGAATTTCTGAATTCCAGCAGATCGAATCTTATCACTATAGGAGTTTCACTTACTTAATGGAAACAACTATGCAAAAGCATCCATTATTAAATTAAAAAACTGAATCCCTTTCTTAGAACATGATTCTGTTTTTCTTCGTCATTTTAAAATGCTATTTGAAACTGCTTTGTACCCTTTGTTAAACTTTGTCCTTTTTGTGAAGATTAAAAAAAAAATTAATATCCTTATTCCCTGGTGCTAACATTGTCAGGCATAATTTGATTTCAAAATGTGAAATTATAGTAGTTAATCTTTTAAGTCTATTTTAGAAACAGTATCTAGAGACTGCAGTATTTTTGAGACAAAAGTAAACAAATGCAGCTAGATCTTGCAGTTTGTAAAAAAGCAAGAAACGGGAAGTGGTACATGAAGAAATAAATGCTATCCTGCTGATGCAAAGTATTTCTAGGTTTTTAAAATAATATTCTCAGCAAAAGTGGGAGGTCTTTGTCTTGGCATCTTCATCTTGTTTTGTTTTGACCAAACTGGAATGTTGGAATTGTCATGCTACATTTAACCTTGTAGTTCATACTAGAGCAAATTAGCATTTTATTATCTGATGTGTCTGAGTATTCTTGTACAAGGAGATGCCTATTTTGAACACTCCTACCGATGTGTTACGTTCCTAAAGCTTTTTGTGGTCTTTCACTTTTTTGCAGAATATCCCTTTGTTGTAAGATGGAGGGGGGAATTTGGTGCTTATACCAACTTTGTCATTAACCCTTTATTTACTGTTATAATTAATTTTCCTTATAAACTAAGTAGATTACTGTTATTAGAAAATCAGGTAGAAATATCTGAGGGAAAAATATTGAAGTTTTAATATAATAAAACTGTTCAATACTCGCTTCTTTCCGTAACTGAAAGATATCTCTTAAAATATCAGTTTCTTTGTTCTAACTAAAAAGAATTAAACAAAAAATATTTTTCTTTACACTTCAGAAATTGGTGAGGTGGGGTGTGAAAAACTCTATCACGGTTTTTACTTAATTTTGAAATATTGGATTAGTCTCAGAAACGGACTTAACAGATGTAGTTTCTTTTCAAAACTTGCCTCTGCAGAACATTTTACAACTAAGGCTTAAAAAAAGACATTCTTCATACTTCAGCTGAAGTGATACTGGCGTACTTTTACATATCAGATAATGGTGTGGCTTTTTGTGGAGGAAAAAATTCCACTGCTGCTCACATCAGGCTGTTCCAGTTTTTCAAAATAATCTGTAGGGATTGTATAAGTATTTAACTGTTTGGAACTATGTTTCTGCTTATGTAAAATTGCACTTTTTTTCCCACCCCCACCCCTTTCTTAGGTATTTGACAGGAATGGTTGACAAAAGAACACTTGAAAAATATGAAAGAGAAGCTAAAGAAAAAAACAGAGAAACATGGTATGAACTTACTGAGGATAATAGCCTGCTTTTCTCTTTGCACCGTGATGAAAATGGGAAACTATTTTTTAGTCTCTGTCCCTTTAGCACTGGCTGCCTGCTGGAACGGGGTTTGGGGCGGGGCGGGGGGGGAATCTCTTGTTTTCCTCCAGTACTTCTTTAACTAAAACTATACGAAACAGCGCGATTCACATTGGAACAGGTTTTACTGCTCTGATGCTTTGGTAAACCTAGCTGGTAAAAAGGAATACAAGGCAACCACTTTTCTCAGGCGGCTCTTGGGGTCATTCTATCTGTACATCTTTCACCTGTAAACAACAGAGAGGTATCCAAGGGACAGAGATTAAAGCTGTCAGTTTGGCAGACAAGAGGAGAGAGTGGGTGAATAGTTTTGGCTGTCACCTTATATCTCATTTTTATATGAATAAAGATAGAGTCCACAGTTCTTAAGTTTCCGCCAGGCAAGATGCTGCTGCTGTCATGTATGGATATTTTGCAGGCTTCTTGTTTGTTTTGGGTTTTGTTGTTGTCTTTTGTTTGGGGGGGGGGCGGGGCTGGGGTATGTGTGCATATATATACAGCACATGTAGCAGCCTGCTTTCTCCTTCAAACAACTGCAAAATTGATATTCTTTCTGGAAGCTTTCCATTTTTGGCTGTGGTGGAGGAAAACGGGGGTTCAAAGGGCTTGGGAAAAAAAGCAGCTAAAGACTTCCTTAGGGGTAGAGCAGCAATGGAGCACTCAAGGGATGGGCATTGACCTGAACTAATGGTATTATGTGTGAGAAAGGGGGGATAGAAAGGGTGACATATGTTCTTTTTATCAAGCAAGCATCATCACCCTGTTGGGAGTTGACCATAGTAATAAATGTTTCAGGACCTTCCTCAAAAACCCTGGACAGTTTGAAAAACAGATTTCCTCTTCCCCCCTCCTCTTTTAGAGAGTGAGTTGCAGGAAGTGCCTCCTTGAGTGCTATTTTTACTCTTTTAAATATGTCATGATACACAGCAGAAAGTATGATGTACCTCTGTGTCATTATCAAAGATCTTGTTAGCTTGCTTTTTATGTTGAGAGTCTTGAAATTTGAGCGGTTTTACTTTGTGATTCAGAAAATTCTATACCGTAGTGCAGAGCTGACATTTCAGTCAGAAATGCATCTTTCCCTAAAAAACGCTGTGTGCAAAAATTACTTCCCATCCAGCTACCAGGCATAAATTCCTGCTTGACTCTTGTTAGCTGAGTAAAACCTGACCTTTGGCTTGGCTGAAATCTTCCAGAAACACAGGCCATGGTGAAGATTATGACACATAGGAACATGCATACTAGTACAAACCAAAAGCCATCTAGCTTGCTATCTAGACCTCTATCAGTGACAAAGAGGTACTGCCTAGGGAAGACTGTGATTATATATCCATAATTCCCAAAGTTTAGTGCTTTCTCTGACTGAAGAACCTCTTGAGCTGGAAAGGACATCTTTGTATTTAATAGTCCCTGGCACTCCCTCCCTCATCGCTGGTCAGCTGAGTTAGCAGTGTCTGTTCAGACATTATCCAGTCAATACAAAAGACTAGCTAAAGATCTTTATAAGCTGCTGTTAACAGTGAAAAATACTGGTACGTTAAGCCAGTTCCATTTAGTTATTACTACTTTTCTTCTCCTTAGTGAGGGTATTTTTTCTCTCTCCTTTCTATTCACCTATTCTATTTTGTATTCTATTTTCACAAAACCTGAAGGAGCTAAATAATCTTTTTTTGAAACTTCAGTTCATCTGTTTAACTTAAATCTAACTTGTTTGTCAATGGCCAATGGGATAAAATATGACTGGGAGGGGACAAGAGTTGATATGATCAAAGTATCAAAGATAGGGTGAATAAAGGTGGTGTCTATTTCATACCCAACTTCTGTTTAATATGTGCAAATAAATAAGAACTAATAATAATGATTCTCATAATATGAATATGTGCAAATCGGAACTAATTTTTTATTTATGCTGAGAAAGAGAATTGTTTTGTAATTGATCCAGAGGTGTTTTTCAAACTGAGGCACAGCTTAAAGTATTTGAGCTTAGATCATACCTGTGTAACTTAATAATTGAAAATCGTTTTTTAGAATTGCATCTTAGCAATGTGAGAGAGAGCTAGCACTGGGCCCTACAGCCAATGGTATATATACAAAACATTTAATGGAAAGTCACTGTTGGTCTTGGAAATGCTTAAGTTCAGTAATGCTGAGGTGGTTAGAATAGTTCAGCAGAAAAAAAAGACATTTTATGATGAACAAATATTACATAAATTTAGTAAAAAATACAAAAATAGAATATTTGGGTTGGTGTGTTTTTGGTTTTGGTTTTTTTAGGTACCTTTCATGGGCCTTAGACACAAACCAAGAAGAACGAGACAAAGGTAAAACAGTAGAAGTGGGTCGTGCCTATTTCGAAACTGAGAAGAAACACTTCACTATTCTAGATGCTCCTGGACATAAGAGCTTTGTTCCAAATATGATTGGTGGGGCTTCTCAAGCCGATCTTGCTGTGCTGGTAAGGACAAATCAGATTCTTTTATTTTGAATATATTCTGGAGTTAAGCTTTTAATTTTTATTTTTTGTTAGCTTGTTAAGTCTACCAAGTTGAGTGGTTTTTGGAGTAACTTAACAGCTTCATAAAATTGTCCACAGGTGGTGTGATTTTTATATATGTTGGTGCAGAAACTAACAGGTAATATTGAGGAGATATACCAGTGCATTTTAAAAGCTTTTACCAGTTTTGACTACCCAAAGTTATTTTTTAATAAGGCAGTATTACCCATTGTTGATTGTTCTCTTGAGAGAATTGTAGAACTTCTATTAAAATGTGTATTTTTAATTAGGTTATTTCTGCAAGAAAAGGAGAGTTTGAAACTGGATTTGAGAAAGGTGGACAAACAAGAGAACATGCCATGTTAGCAAAAACAGCAGGTGTAAAACATTTAATAGTTCTTATTAATAAGATGGATGATCCAACTGTAAACTGGAGTAATGAAAGGTGAGTATAATATTTTTTTTTTAAATTCATCTTTTATTAAAAGATACTGAAATCAAGTAATTCCCAAGTAATTTTTTGCTTCCCATTGTTCCTGAAAGAATGCTAGACTGGTGGACTAAAGACAGAGGTTATCAAAATTGCAGGGAAAACCAGAAGCATAGTGTGTAGGACAGTGCCTCTCAACTAAGCTTGAAGTTCTATACTACTTTAAAACATTCCCTTTCAACTGTTTGGATCCATGCAGCCATATCTAACAAATCCATGCATTCTAACATAGTTAATTGTTGACTTGGAAACTTTACACTGAACCTAAAAGGAAGTGACTCTGTTTTCAGTAGTTTAGTTTGCCAGATTCTTGATTGCTTGGTCATGTTTCTGCTAAACTCGTAGCTTAGATTTGGTGAGAACAGCTTTATCCTGTTCACCTTATGTGTCCACCATGTATTATTTGGAGTTGTTCTTTTATGATAAGCTGAATTGAATAAGCAAATAATACATTAAATCTGGTTCATGATTACAGTCTGAGAAGTGGGGAGGGAGGGAATCTTGTGATGATACAGGCCAGGTAAAAATAACTAGAAAGTCAATATGTAATATGTAAATAACTAATAAAAAGGATTAAGGGGGCGGGGGGTCTGCCCTAATGCTCAAATGTTACTAAAGGGTTTTAATCTTCCTATGTGTCAAAACTTGGGTCTTTTTATGGCTTCTGTCACATCTTTCTTCTCACCCCTTCAAGATGGGTGCTAAAAAGTATAACTTAGTCCTTCCCTAGAGATACTTGTGTAATGATGGGATACAGTTTTCTTCTACAGTGTGATACGAAGAGTTGTTAGAGAACTTGCTCTGCTGTTGAGAATTGGGAAAGTTTTTGTGGAAAGCTATGAGGGACTATGCAACCTTAGAACATTAGCCTAGTTTACTAAGACAATAAGGCATGCCCAGTTGTGCTGTCTTCGTCCTGCCCCAACCTTCTGACATTATTGAATTCAGCTGAAACTGAATGAGGGGAAGTAGAGTAATAGAAATAAATAGCATTAAGTCTTAGGAGATTATGTAGGAGGTTGGAGGAGACCAAGCCACTGCTAAAGTGAAAGCCTGCAGCATGACCTCAGTAGCTGTCTGCTTGGTCTCTCTTGCTATCTTGGCCTGGATCTTTTGCTTAAAAGCAGATACAGCATATGCTGCTGCTTGTCCAGCCCAGTAATGGGGGTATATGGATAAAACTGATTATGCTTTATGGAGCAGAGGAATGAGGGGGAATAGACAATACCAAGTTGTGCTGGAAGATTGGGGAAAAGATGTAAACAGGCCACTAAGCTTTATTAGGTTTGCTTGCTGCTCACAGAATAACTTAACTGATGAAAATTAAATATCTGTGGGTTTTGTTGAAAGCACAAGTATTATGTCATGCTGGAATAATTGAAACTTATCTTGATCTGCTTGTCATTTGAATAGATACGAGGAATGTAAAGAGAAACTGGTGCCATTTTTGAAGAAAGTTGGCTTCAATCCCAAAAAGGATATTCATTTCATGCCCTGCTCAGGACTGACTGGAGCAAACCTTAAAGAACAGTCAGAATTCTGTCCTTGGTATATGTATGTATCTTAAATTGAACAACTTGGGTATTTGCTATATTTCAATAAAAGTAAATGCTACAGTGAAGCTAGGAAGAAGTATAGCATAGTATATTGCAGCTGTGTTCTAAAGTGCTTGAGGAAATACGATCAGGGCAACAAGAACACAGCCACACAATGAGCCAAATAAAAGCCTTTGCGAACTGCAGAAGATTAAAGTTAGCAGACTCTGTAATAGTATTAGCAATATTCTTTGTCTTTGAGTTTTAGTGCCATACTAGCCCTTGAATTTCCCAGTGATACTGCAGTTGACATGTTGCTAGAATGAGTAACTGATGTGAACAGTTTAGTGACAAGCCATGTGTCTCACTGGATGTCACGTTCTCCAATACTGTTTGTGGCAGTTAAAACATATTAATGAAAATCATGTTTGGACC
This sequence comes from Haliaeetus leucocephalus, assembly GCF_000737465.1. Lineage (NCBI taxonomy): Eukaryota > Metazoa > Chordata > Aves > Accipitriformes > Accipitridae > Haliaeetus > Haliaeetus leucocephalus. The sequence goes on from NW_010973072.1 coordinate 6,231,739, forward strand.
TACCTTATATTTTTGTATTTCTGAAACATTACACATCTAGCAAGATTCTCAAAGGAATAATTAATTTGTGTAAAATATGCCTGGAACATAACTTTAAAAACTCCATGCACTTTCTGGGTATTAACATGTTAGCCAGGGTAAAGTGGACACTAATGATGGGATGTTATGATAGATTTAACTTAGGGGTCACTGTTCTTAATGATGACAGAATGAAAATCATTCCTTTTGTTGGACTGCATTTATCCATTCTGAGTAATTTTTAAATGGAAGGGTGCTCATGAAATTGAAACAAATGCCTTCTGCTCTTCTAGTGGATTACCGTTTATTCCATACCTGGATAATTTGCCAAACTTCAACCGTTCAGTTGATGGACCAATCAGGCTGCCAATTGTGGATAAATATAAGGTACAAATTAAAATAATAGGATTGAAAGTATAAATGGACTGTTTCAGAGAGCAGTAAAAGGGCTGTTTACTGTATTTTTAGAGGGTATCTTTTTTTTTTCTTTGATATGTCTACATTTCTAACTGTAGAATAGAGGTGGAGAGGGGAAGTAAATAATTTTGGCATTATATGAGACTCTTAAAATCTGTAATCTTTCATGAGAACAGTTTCTAAAACATTAAGTATAGCAGTGCTAAATAACTTCATAGGGTTAAGTAACCATACTTAGAGTTAAATCATAAATAGAGCAGAATTTTTAGAAAAATGTTTCCAATTTTTATGTAATAACTTCTTTTTGTTTTGTGAAGGATATGGGCACTGTGGTCCTTGGGAAGCTGGAGTCGGGCTCTATTTGCAAAGGACAACAGCTTGTGATGATGCCAAACAAGGTATGGTAAGGTTTAGATATTAAAAAATGTTACTACCCTAAAAAGGAGCTTGATTCTTAAAGATATTCATTACTTTAAATCAGAAAATTTTCTGTTGCTCAGTTGAACACAACTAGGCTTTCATGTTTCCTTAGCATTCAAAACTCAGGTTGTCTCTCCTTAGTAAACTCAATTGCTGGGTATCGTAGTTTATTTGAACTTTGCATTTGTCCAGTTGGCCCACAAAACCTTTTTCCTGCTGTGGGTTAATATTGCTCAAAACTTTCCTTCTTTTTTCCACCTTTTTTTTTTTCTTTTCCCCAAAGGGAAATAGGAAAAAAAAAATTTAAAGGATGCAGACAGTACACAGTGTGTTCCAATGAAAGACCCAAAGTTTGCTTTAGTTAAGAATAGGTTGTTTGTGCAGGTGGGTAGGTGTTCCATAATGCAAGATCACTATTTGGAATCATTGTGCTGCCCTGAAGAATGTGAAAGTATAAAAAATTAAGGATGTGAAAACATAGTTGGGGAGAGGCGGTGGATGAGAATAGTGTATTCAACTAATGGTGTTGTTTCCATTGGTTTCTCACCTAGTCATGTCATCTTGATTTAAGCTGACACACTTTTTCCAATTCTGTAGGCTGAGGTAGTTTGCTAGAAAATGTCTCAATACTCAAATGTACAATAAATCTACAGCTTATATGGAAGTTGGTATTTCCTAATCAAAATATGTTAATTAGATTGAATTCCTTGTCACTTTTCTCAAGAGCTGCTGAAAGTTGAAACTAAACTTAGTTTAAGATTACGCTTTTCAGTTTTTAACGTAATTTAACAGACAGTGGCTTTTTATAAAACTGCTTGACATGCATCTGACACCCATGTTATTTTGGGGTTGATTAGGAGAAATTAATAAACTGTAAATGGCTTTACCTAAACTGTTACAGAATTTGTATTCAGTAAATAGTCCTTTTGATTACACACTTTTTTTTATTACTTTATCAGCTCACAAGGATTGAACTAAAACTTCAGGAAGTCAGAACAATAGGCATCTTTCTGAAACTGCTCCTTTTTTAACTCTTCTGCCTTTCCAATATTTATTTTCTGTTGGTATCTAGTACTGTGTAAAGATACAAAAATCAGAAGAGAGGTTACAACATATAGGAACATTAGGAAATACATTTTGGTGTTTGCTTGGAGTGCATTCATTAATATACATTTGGTACGTTTATCATCTTCTCCAGGAAATCTTGTAGAATTTGGGGATTCTAGGATTTCCTGGATTATGTTAATATTCAGACTGTTATATTTTGAATGTAACAAGTCTATACAACAATATGGCTTTTGCATTCTTCTTGGATAATATGCATTCATTGTATCTCTCATATCTTTATAAGTTTTAAACTCATTTCACTTTGAGAAATAATGGATATTTTTAAAATTTGCTTTCCATTGAATATATACTACAGAATTATATTAGAATACATTTGATTAAATATTCCATTTTAAACATTAGTAATTTGTCATTCAAATATTTTAAATGTTCTGAAGCTTGCAGAACTGAATATAATTAATTTAAACTGTAACGGAATTATTTATTGAAATCCTGTTGTATTAAAATGATTCTGTACCAGACTAAAATATTCACAATAGAAAACTGCATTTTTGCTTTCTTTAAGCACAATGTGGAAGTTCTTGGAATCCTTTCTGATGATGTAGAAACTGATTCAGTAGCCCCAGGTGAAAATCTAAAGATCAGACTGAAGGGAATTGAAGAGGAAGAGATCCTTCCAGGATTTATTCTCTGTGATCCCAACAACCTGTGTCATTCTGGACGCACGTTTGATGCCCAGGTAGAATAACTAGCATTTAATTGCTGTATAGATGGGTAAAAAGCATTAAAATAGTTTGCTTGTGTTTCACCAAATCTAAGCTTTAGTAGTTTGAAGTTTCAGTTCAGATTTCTTACACTATCATATCTCTAAATTGACAATAACATATATACCTAACACTCTGACATCATCAATATGAGTTTTTTAAAAGATTTCTTTTGAATGTAACTTCTCAATGAAGTTTTGGATACCTGTAATTGTGAAAGCAAGATCTTGTCAGGCCAATTCTTCATTTTATACTTTCATATTGTAAACAACTTGATAGCTTAAAATTTTGTTTCTTTCACAAAAATTTGTTGTGTGTTTATTGTTCAACTATACATTTTAATATAGTTCTGTATTGGTTATTCTCTGCTCTTTCATAATTTAAACAAGGAAAAAATAATTTATTTTTAATTGTTTTACAGATAGTGATAATTGAGCACAAATCCATTATCTGCCCAGGTTATAATGCTGTGCTGCACATCCACACCTGTATTGAAGAAGTTGAGATAACAGTAAGTGTCCTTTTAAGTTGTGATGTGAATATAGTCACACACACTTGTGCTTGTTGGGGTGAGAAGTTCTGTCGTGACATACATCTGTAGAGCAACTAATGCAACAAAGCTCCAGCCTTGAATGGAATCTTTGGTCAGTACCATAACCAAAAATGTCTGTAACTGTTAGCATAAGCCTTCAGAAAAGTGTGGTAAGTCATGATTGACTCTTATGCAGTAAATCTTAGAAGGTTTTTTTTTTAATTTAAGTATTTTCTTTCTTAGACCACTTCAGTTTTGTTTGTAAAGAAAAAATAATACTTACTTTAGCACTCATAGCTATTATTTTTTTTCTTATACAGGCCTTAATCTGCTTGGTAGACAAAAAAACAGGAGAAAAAAGCAAGACACGGCCCCGTTTTGTGAAACAAGATCAAGTATGCATTGCCCGTTTAAGGACAGCAGGAACTATCTGCCTTGAGACATTCAAAGATTTCCCTCAGATGGGTCGCTTTACCTTAAGAGATGAGGGTAAGACTGCTTGATCAACAGTTATTAACTGCTGCAAAAATACAGTTATTTGAAATAGGAGATCGTGCATGGCAATGAGGTATGAAAAAGCTGGTATCTAGTGGAAATCACTGTCTGGGTAACAGTGGAAAAGTAAATCTAAGAAAATTGTTGTTGTTGTGCAGAGTTCTCACTAGTAAAAAAAAAAAGTGTTTTTTATTTTAGAGGAATAATGTACAAAAATGTGCACTGTGGAACAAAAGGTTGAATTTGAAAAATTACCAGCACTGTTTCTTAATGTAGGTAGATGTTCCAGGATGCAATATGATTACCATAGTTTCTCTATTTAAAGTTAGAAAAGATAAGGGTAGTTGTAAGTTGGGTTTTAATTCATGCTTACCCTGGTAAAACTCATAGATTTGTGGGACATATTTAAAATATATTACCTTTAAAAGCAGTAAACAGATCTGGTAGAACGATTCTACCTTGCCTTCTCCTTGGATGACTATAGAGCAGGCTTTCCGCAATCCACACTGTATTCTTTACTGTGAGAATAGCAGTTGTACCATTTTTAAGATTTTATTGTGCTTTTGAAATACACTGGTGCTTTCATTCTACAATACAACAATTTATTCTCTGTATTATTTCTAATACTCTGAAGAGCCTGTATTCTTGGGGAAAATTTTCATGTTCTTGGAGCCTTACACATTCTTTTCACAGTATATGTAACTCTACTGTTTGTCTCCTTGGTTTAGGTAAGACCATTGCGATTGGAAAAGTTCTGAAACTGGTTCCAGAGAAGGACTAAGCATTTTTCTCAATGACCCCCGCACAATACTGTGAGGAAAATCGACTCTGCAAAAGCCTACTTCACACCGCCTTCTTATTTTCTGCCCATTGATAAACTTCTCCCCATATTTTGCAAAGACAAATTTCACAGCAAAGGTCCACATTATGTCAGCTTTCTCATATTGAGAGCTCTGCTATGCCACTGTTGAATTTTCCCAAAAAGAATTTTTTTTTCTCCCAAATTCTGCTTCCTTGGAAAGATTCGGCAATAGCTTTGTAAGTGATGTGGACATAATTGCCTATAATTATGAAAATCTAAAGGATTTTTAATGTTTAATTTCCCCCAGCATATATATTAAGACCTCTTTTTCCAGGCAGATCATTCAGAGTGTGCGAGTGTGTGTGCACATGTTACAAAGATGACTACCATGTTAATAAACTATTCAATTTGAAATCTTTTTCGGTATTTGAATTGCTTTTGAATAATGTTTTTTATCCAGATGTAACACAGTTGCATTAGCTTTTTAACCTTCCAGTAACCTAGATATTTGGTTACTTGGACTTTTCTAAACTCCTCAGCCTCCCCACACACACAGTTTTAAATGAGGCAATTGGGCACTCAACCAAGTTTGTATTAAAATAATTAAGTTTGCCCCTTCCCTTCGTTGAATGCATTCTTAAAATTAAAAAACATTCATGCAAATGTGGCACCTTCATTAGCTTTACATTTCTTAATATCTTCAGCAAATTTAGGTTGACTTAATATCATTACTAGACACAGTAAGTCAATTTTGAAGGCTAGAACTACATATTGTGTCTTTATAAAAATTCAGCATTGTTAAATTTTTAACTGCAGAAAATGCTAGCCACCAGTAAATCAGTGAAACTTGCAAAAATAAGAGAATTTGTGGCAATAGTGCCTATTAGTATTTATAAGAGCTGCATTTTGTGGGAGAACTGGGCTAATTAAAAAGTGCCAGTTATATAAGTTACTCAGTTCACCCTGTCTTTAAATTAGAGGGCTGGATAATCCTTGCTGTTTTAAAGATCAGTCTGAACTGAGAGGGAGAAAAACTATTTAAATCCCTAAGAGTTTGCACATACGGAAATATGGGAGGGTCAGAATCAAGCACAGTCTGTAAATTTTTGCATATCAAAAAGCAATGTAAGTTTATGAGGACCAGTGAAGTTTTTCTTGAGAAATTAAAGCAAAACTGGTTCAAAATAAAGCTTACTCAGTACAACTTGAAGGAGCTGCATAATAAAACCCTATTTAGCTGCACTTTGAAAGTGGACTGTCTACAATTGCTATCCTGATTCTAACAATTAGGATGAAGGCTAATGGATTTTTTTGATTTCCCAGAGTACTAGTAGTTAAGTATTAAAAGGTTTCTTCAGAGCTTCTTCAGAATGTCTTAAACTAAACATTTTCAGTTGTACAATTGTGGTGAGCCCATCTCCTCCCCCAAAAGTTTACAGTCTAGTGACTGTATCTGAATTCACAGATAACTCAAAACTGAAACAGATTTAACCTTTTAGGTTTGGTTTTGGTTTTTTTTTTTTGGTTTTGTTTGTTTCTTTGTAACTGTGGAACTCCCATTCATTTCACTTACAGCTACATTGTATGGACAGAAGAAGTTATTGTCCTTCAGTTTCATATGACTACACTTGTAGCTACCGTAATGCATGGAATTTAAATAAATTTTATTATGTCTGCAAATCTCTGGGCTTTTATTTTTTTGGTAAATCAGAGTTTAAAAGTAACTTTTTTTTCCTACCAAGTGAACAAAACCCACAGTTCCTTGGATCTTAAACGAAGAAATTAAAAGCCAAGGAACCTTACTGTCTTGTTCATATTCTGGATTGACTTAAGATTTCCACGTATCTGGCTGCTTTCTTGAAGTAAGCTCATGGATTTGAAATTTGCAAAGACCATTATTGGAGAATACTTACAGTTAGATTCCTAAATTGTTAGAACTTTTAAAACTTTTTTTTTTTTAAAGCATTGAAATGCAACTCAAGTCTGCATGATGCTCCAGTAGAATTTTTCCACTTTTGAGCAAACTTAATGAGGGATTCTAAAACTTCATTATTTTAAGGCTGGACTGAGTATTTATTATTAAACTGAAAAATCATCTGGTGGGTTGCAATACCAGTAGATAGAAAAAGTCTTGAGCATTTCCATTACTCATCCCATCTAGTGCATTTGATTACCATTTCCATAAATCCAGTTAACATCATCTTGTCTGTAAAGGGAGGCTAAATTATTTCAAGTTCATTAACAGAATCTACATTATACAATTAAAGATACTGCTAACCTGTGACAGGGTTTTATTTGGGTATGAAATATTTGCATTCTATAACAAATACGCCGACACAAAAATGTAAGGCACAAATCTACACAAATTGGCTGCATTTTGGTTAGAAGAGCTGAAAGTACATTACATTTGAATAGTCTTCAGATTACATCTCAACTTTTCCATTTCATCTCCATTCCACATTTTATAGTCCCATTTTTACTGCTATTGAGTACAGCTAAATCTAGATGAAAGAAGAAAAAAAGATAATGTGGCTTTGTTTGAAATAAATACTATTTGCTGATTCACTGATGTAATAAACTTTTTTAAATGACCACTCTGAATACTTCCTTTTGTGAAAACATGTGGTATGCTGTGTTGAAGATGAAAAAAATAAAGGAGCTGTGCAACCACAACAGTTGAAAGGAAGGAAAAAAAAAAAGGGGGGGGTGGAAACAGAAGTTGGATTGAAGCTACAGGAACCCTAGGAGCACTGCCAGCGTAACTGTGCTAGCATATGATACTGGCAGAGTATTCCTGGGTCCTGGTGTGGATGTAACACCAGCAAAACTGTGAGTGTGTTTCTCTGGAAAGGAGGGATTTGGGGGTTTCCCCCCCCCCCAGTATAATGGCATTTACAGCAGTCTGTATGCGCAGTGTGGTACTGATGAGATCACACCTACTCTCCCTGATTGTTGGCCAAAGTTTGTAGTGTAGATATGGCTTAAGTGCATAGCCATGATGTAACTTATAAAAGCATAAATTATAATTCTATAAATTAAGACCTTGTATGTCCTTGAACTTGAAAGCCTTGGTATATGTAACAATAATTAAATGTAAAAAAAAAACCCCAAACCTGAATGTGCAGCAGTACTAATTATTTTGCAACAGGAAAGTAATTACTTGTTTCTGCAAGTTACAAGAAGTACAGCACGCTAAATGGAGGAATGGGTATACCAATCAGTTGACTAACATTGCCATCAACTACCTACTTGAAACCATTCCAGCTACCTTGGTCATCTTTGCAGACAATCGGGAACTGATACACAAACACAATGGCATGGATTTCCTGAGACACTTACTCTGGTAGTAAATTGTATTCTTGAACAACAAGCTATTGATGATGGTGTAATAGTGTTGTAAGAAAAATGGCTGCTTTAAGGAGGTTTATCCATGGGGATATTTGCTGGCCATAAATTTTATGCCCCTCTACAGATTTCTTTCAGTGGCATAAAAAGCCCAGCGAAAATTGCTCAATGAAGAACCTCTGTTTTAGACTACTTATGGCACCAGTCCATATATTAAAAACTATGTTAATTATGAGAAATGTGTTTTTATAAGTGTTTATTACTGAATATTACCGAAGAAAAAAAGATTGTTTCAATGTCCCAAGTATTTGATTCTGTATTACTCTGGCTTTTTGGTTCTTAATGCAGACTGTTTAAATGATGATGTTAAAGCAGATGAAATGTACTCCAGACAAAGACTGTTTTCTTCCTGAACTGATACTTAAAAGCTCTTACTTATTCTGCTGTTTTTTGTATACGCTAGAGGATTTGGTAAAGAAAAATATACCAACAAAACTGGAGTTACTACTGAAGATTTTATATTGTGAACCTGTTTCTTTCCTTGTGTTTATTTTAATCCACTATAAACCTGACAATATTTCTTTTCTCTGAAGAAATGCTAGAAAGGAGTCTACTCTTAATATAAAGTGGAAATTTATGCTAACAAACCGAAAATCTGTTGTGTGTATATATAACTTTCAATAATACATATCCTTTCATTGGCTTTCCTTCCCAAAAAGTCTCAGTTTCCAATGTAAATTGGATTTTTCTGCATCTCCCTTCAGTTACTTACACCTAAAAAAGTCCACGTATTTCTGAATAAGAGTAATAAGATATGACAGACTAACTGTTGGATGAAAAAAGGTACCTGAGGCTGTGTTCCTGTCATCTGTTAAGCCTGTAGAACTGATGATAGGCAAAAGATTGTAACAAGAAAATTTTGCAGCTTGTGTCACAAAGACAGGTGCCTCTGTTCTTCTGAGAAAGTAGTCTTTGAATAAGTGAATAACTTGCACTGTAAGCATCCATCAATCTGACAGTTAATTAGATTATAGCTAGAGGCTTACACTAGGATTGCAGAGGAACACAATCTAAAGAAAACTAGGGCTTGAACTCCAGATCTAGCAGGGAGGTTCTCTTCTGAGATCTCTTTTGTAAGGGACTTCTTACTCCCGGTTTAATTTCTGCATATTCTTTGTGGTAGTTTTGTTGCAAGAAGTACACTTATAAAGACCTGGGATTTTGACATCTGCCATCAAATAATCTGGAGGAACACAAGCCTGGTACTGGAACTTTTGGGATGCACACTAAAATAATAATTTTAAACCTCAAAGACCTGTTTGCAGCAGAAACAATTGATACTTGTACATCCCTTTTGCTAGGAGAAAGTATAAAATTAGGGATATATAGAAACATCCTCTTAAATAAGTAATGAGGTAGAGTGGTTTGCAATTATGTCATGTTAAATCCTAGCATTAAAATAAGTGTGACAAATGGCTTAAGGAAAAATATATACTTTCATAATTAAAGTTAAATTGAGGGCTACAGCAGAATATGTTTAGTGTACAGCGATAACACTGATGAAAGTAACAAACCTAATTTCCCTTGTAAGAGTAACTATTAATTTGTGAACTTGCTAAACTAAAAGTACACTCTTTATAGTTTATATTCATTGCATGCTGTATTAAGCAGAAATATTTGTTATCCAGAGATTAACTTATTTTTCCAAGACAGCTCTATTAGCTATGTCAAACACCTTTCAAGAGAAAATGATCATACTAAGTCAGTTAAACCACATCTAGTAAAATTTAGTCATGTCAGACTTAAAACGTTGCAGAAAAATGTACTTGGATGAGACTAATATGTGAAAAATTTGAATTTGAGTCACTAATAATAGTCCCTTTAGTTTTATCCTATTAATGCTATGCCGACCCAGTACAGTCAGGCTTCAAACATATTGTTCAATCACATCTTGCAAGACTAGCCTAGCTTATTTTCGGAGAGATGTCCCAGTCAGCTGACTTTTTCTGTTTTAACACGTCACAATAATACGTTGATGTTTTATTAAAACACGGCTGCTCTAAAATATGCAAAGCCTATGCAGAGATAGGAGCAAGACTAATACAATTATCAGATTATAAAACACCACAGCTAGTATCATATGCGTAAGTTCTACCCATGCTGAAAAGATTTTACTGAGTCTGCCCTATTTGGCTACTCTGCGTGTTCTTAGCCTTTCAGTAATTTCTCTATTGAATACTTCATACAACTACATGGCAACAAAGGATAGCTTTTCTTTTTCTTAGCCAGTTCCATTTATTTTGTTCATTTGTACAAATCACACAACAGAAAACTAAAACTTCCATTTTCCAGGATTTTTTTTCACTCTAAGTCTGGGGAAGTCTTGAAGCCATCAACTATTCCACTGTTGCTCCATGAACACTACCAGCAGAATGAAAACATAAATCATTGTTATATAAAGCAGCCTGTCAAGAGACTAGGGTATTTTAATCCCTTTCTCTTTGTACTGGCACTCTGACTGACACATTTTTTTGGAAGACATCTGATGAGTAGGAATAAAGCCATAACTAGAAAGGCAAAGAGGAGAAAAAATCTAGAGGAGAAGAGTGAATGACTAAGACTCCTAATTTCATGGGTATTTAACCCCTGGTTATGCATAGCCGTGTTATCCAGGTAGCAGCTCACCTGTGTGATGAATGCAGACAGCCCAAAGCTGCCAGGGTGCACACAGCACTGTCAGTATGAGGCCAAAATAGTTCCAGGCTAGATCTGATCTGAAGACAATGCACTTACCCACCATGGAACTGGATGGAGTAAGCATCCCACAATTAAGCTACTTCCTGTAGTCAGTCAATGCATTTCTAAACTGAAATGGAGATGCAGCAGTTCTGCCTTTACTATTCACAGATAAGGAAGAAATGGTTTGGCATGTGATAATCAGTGGTAGCCTCAACTGTAGCAACCTGGAAATAGGGAAGTTCAAGGTGCTGAGAGGTGTGTGAGGAAGATAAGTAGCGGAGTAGAGCCCCTGGATTTCAGGAGAAAGACTTTGGTTTATTCAGAGAACCAGTAGGCAGGATCCCATGGGAGGCAGCCCTGAAGGGCAAAGGAGCTCAGGAAAGCTAGCAGCAGGTCTTTAAGGACAACCTCCTCCAATCATAAAAACAGTTCCTCCTGACACTCAGGAAAACAAGTAGATCTATCAGGAGACTGGCTTGGCTAAACAGCAAACTTACGACATCACGCCAGTGCAAAAAGACAGTAATACAGGAGGTAAAATCAGGGATAGGCTGCAAACAAGGAATTTAGAAACATTGCTCAGGCATGTAGGGAGTGTCTTAGGAGAATAAGAGCTCACCTACAGTTGAACTGGGCCAGGATGACAAGGGCAACAAGAAGAACTTCTACTGCTACAGTAGTGCAAAAGGCCAAACAAGGACATGTGGGATGGTTGCTGAGTGGGGCAAGTGACTTTGGGTCCAGTCGGGCTGCATTCAAGTATGCTGAGAGCTGGTTGAAGTCACAGCAAGACTGTCAGCTTTGAGAGGAAACTGAGGGAGGGTCCCAAAGACTGGAGAAAAGCAAATGTCCCCCCACCTTCAGAAAACACCAAGAGGAGAATCTGGGAGTCACAGACCAGTCATGCTCACTTGGCTCCTGGGAAAATCATGGAACAAGTCTTGGAATACATTTTTGACACACGGAGGAGATGCTTGGGAACAGTCAGTGTGGATCAACCAACCGCAAATCATCCTGACCAACCTGATTACTTTCCATGACAAAATGACTAGATTTGCAGATGAGGGGAAAGGAGTGGATGGCATTCACCCCAACTTTAGCACAGCTCTCAACAGCCTCCCACAATCTTCTTGTATCCTAATCATTATGGTCTGGGCGGGTGGCCAACTAGATGGCTAACAACTGGTTGGACAATGGGCCTCTGAGGGCAGAGAGAATGGCTTGTACTCTACCCCAGGGCCGGTAACAAATGGGCTGCTGGGATTTATCCTGGGACCTGTTCTATTTAATACCTTTAGAAGTGACCTGGAGCACGGTCACATTAAGTTTGCAGACGACATCAAGCTTGGGGACCAATCGATAACCTTGAGGGCGCGGCTCACGTGCAGAGGAACCCAGACAGGCTGGGGGGTTTAGGCAACACCACCCCTTCCGCACTCAACCAAGGCAAATGCAAACCCGCATTCGGGAAGGAGCAGCCCTTTGCGACAACACCGGGGAACGACTGGCTGGGGAGCGGCTCTGCTGGAAAGGACCCGGGGGGCAGCAAGGAAAACACGAGCCACCCGGACGTGTTCCCTGCAGGCGAAGGTGGCCAGCAGCACCCCGGCCCGGGCCAGCTCAGCGCCAGCAGCAGGTCAAGGCCAGTACGACAGAAACCTTTTTTTTCACCGTGAGGACACTCGGGCGTAGGAACGGTTCGCCCAGCCAGGGAGCGCAGCCTCCCTCCCCGTCCGGATACAGCCCCGAGCAGCCCGGCCTGACTCGATGGCCTTGAAGGTCTTTTCCAACCTGAGCGGCTCTGTGGTGCCGACCTCGGGCTGGCCCCCGCTGCTGGAGCAGGCGGGACGGGCGGCCTCCGGCGCTCCCTTCCAAGCCCAATTAGCCCGTGAGCCGGTGACTCCCCCCGAGGGCTGCGCGACGGCCTCGGCCGCCACCCCCGCCGCTCAGCTCGGAGCCGGGCCCCCCCGCT
>NW_010973072.1:6244320-6255866 GCF_000737465.1 Haliaeetus leucocephalus
CCCCCCCCCCTTTACCCCGGGCTGCTGCCGCTGTCGTGCCGTTGCAGGTGAAGAAGGCGGTGGAGGCCCTCCTGGCGTTCGCCAGGAGCAAGGCCAAGGGAGACGCGCTGCTTCTCAACGAGAGCGAGAACGTCCACCTCCTGGTGACGGTCTGGAAGGTCCCGCGGGTGGCGCAGGTCATCAAAATGTAAGAAACTCACCCTCGGCCGTGTAGCTGCAGGGGTTGCTCGTGTCCCTTGGCTCGGAAGAGAGCCCTGTGCTGCTGATCGGGGGCTCGAGGGGTTGGGCTGCCGCCGCCCTGTCCCGCAGTCCCCGTGCCGTGAGCAGAACTGCCCGGCCGCACCACTGCTCCGGCCCCGCTTCTAGCGGAACTGGAAGCGTTATTTACGCGTAGAATACTGGTTTTCTTGGCTGCCAGTTACAGGGTGCGTGCCTTTCGAATCCTGAAGCTGAAGAAGAGGAATCTCTCTCTTCTTTGCCTTAACTCGCTACCATATCATTAAAAAGATCCCTGTTTCTTTTTTGTGATACCCCAAAGCGAATGTGAGTTACAAGTTTTCCTTTAAACTGTAGTTATGCTCTACTGACAACGTTTACATCTATTTATCTGGGCCCTAGTACTACAAAGACTTGTCTCATGACTGGATGCGGCCGTGGTGTTAAGAGAGGAGAATGGATGCTCTTCCTCCTCCTCCCAGGACCTGTGTGCTGACCGCTCCTGGCAGCATAGGCGCATTCAGCGGTGTATCTGACTGGAGCCATGGTATAGGATTGTTTCACTTCTACGCTTCTGTGTGCTTTAAAAAGCATGGGTTCCACAGAGGATGTGTAGTAGTTAACAAAGAACAGAATCTAGATGCGTGGCTTCCCTGTAGTACTTGTTAAGGGTATTGATCTCTGTAGACAGGGTAGACCTAGTTCTGGAAAAAAACTTCTTTCTCCTCTTAGATGTTCCCTGTCCATCTCATATTCTCATTGTAGACCACTGCCCCATGGCATTCGACCAGAAACAGCTGAGGTTTGCCTGTTCACAAAGGATGAACCAAATTTATCAGCAGAACAGACTGAAAATCTGTACAGGAAACTTTTAATCCAGAATGGGATCAGAAGTGTTAGCCAGGTAAGAGAGATATATGATAGTGTAGTATAGTACTGTCATTTCTTTCCTCTTGTACCAGCGGAAAGGGAAAGTAGTTGTTGTTTTCTGCTGTTTAATATTCTAATCTCAATGGTTCTGAGTTAATGATCTCTAGTAAGACTTTTCTGACTATTCAAACTGTAGTTTTTCTAAACTCCAAAATTTACTCAGAGTAATTTCTTCAATTTGAAACAGGATCTTTAGCCATCAGATGTAATTGCTAGATAAATGCTCAGTATTTAGTTTGAGTAATCAACTGGAAAAACTTATAATGTAAAAGAATATTTGAGTTCTTTGCAGCTGGATGGGATTGTTTACGCTACTAGCAGTAGAACTAGAAAATAATTTTATTGTTGTATTTAACCTTAATTTAGGTGTTACCGTGTACTCGAGTTCTGTTTGGTAATTTGCAGTTACTGTGCAAGAGATCCATATTGTTTGATTCTTAAAACAAAAAGTACTGTATCCTTTTTCTATTGATTGTCTTCAGCATTCTAAAATAATGCACCATGATAGACTATCAGTTACGCATGTTAATTCTGTACAGTTCTAAGTAGTATTCTAGGCTGTGTTTTCAGCAGTGGGGACTAAACTGTTACTTGCATTGCAGATCATCTCATACAAAACTCTCAAAAAAGAGTATAAACTATTTGAAGCTAAGCGTCGCCTCCTGAACAGATTTGATCTCTTTCTGTCTGATGACCGAATTAGAAGGCTCTTGCCCTCACATCTAGGAAAACACTTTTATGAAAGGAAAAAGTAGGTATTTAAATTCTGTGTATCCATTTTGCATTATCTTTTTTAAGATTAGATTCCTCTTAGAAAGTTTTGGTTGGTTGGGTTTGGGGGGGGTTGGTTTGGGGTTGTTTTAGTTTGTGGTGTTTTTTTTTTTTTAAAAAAACACTTTCTTTTTTAGGGTACCTTTATCTGTAAACCTGAAAGCCAGAAATCTTGCTAAGGAACTACAAAAACATATCCAGGGGACTACACTCCCAGTTACCAACAAAGGGTGCTGTTAGTAAGTATGAATAGATTAATACTTGACTTGAAGGACAGTTGTACCTTAACTGTGGGAATTTTAAGTGAGTGATTTTTATGCCATTAATAAGTGAATAAAAGAGGTTAAGAGTCACCATTCCAGATACGGGCCATTTTGAACCTTAACCTGTATAAAGAAATCAGTAGTTCTATTTAATAAGAAGTTTTAATGTAAAGTTGCACTTCTTGTCTCTTTTTCCTTACACCTAAGGAATTTCTAGGCAACTCTCACTGTCAAACAGCATGTACAATCCTAGAAAAATATTACTGTTAAATTAGGTAAAAACTACTTTCAAAATACTCTATTCTTGTAAGACTTTTTTTCATTTATTGTGCATCAAAAATGATCTAAACTGGTAATAAGCTTAGTAATATAAGGCAGTAGTTGCATATCCAAATACGGAAAGGTTAATACAGGTAAATCTATTCTAACTGTTATTAAAAAAGACTTCTGCAATAGCCAGCCGTCCTTTATGGAAGTTAAGATAATTGTGGATGAGTGGGCTTTTTTTCATTTCTGGGTATGCCTAAAAACAAGTAACTTGAAGTATGTTTATTTGCCCGTGCATAAATATTACTCTTCACTTCTTTCAGTACAGCACATATAGGTCACACTGGAATGAAAGCTGATGAGATAGTAGATAATATCATCGCAGCAGCTGAGGTGATTGCTAAGAAGTTACCAAAGGTACTGCTGATTGATTGCATTAAAGCCAAGTCAGTTCATAATTGAACCTCGTTATTTTTACATAAGATACTGGTTTTGTTGTTGCAGAATTGGAAAAATGTAAAAATTCTTCACGTCAAAACGCTTAGATCAGTTGCACTTCCGATTTTTACTGCAAATATCTCCAACTTGGATGAGCTTGACAGCCAGCCATCTCTCAAAAAAAAGGAAGTAAAGGTAAAAAAAAAAAAATTTCTTCAAACTTACCATAAAACCAAATTGGCTTCCTTTTATGTATTATAGTGTCTGATGTGTTGGGTTTAAATGTTTGAGCAGTTGATCCCAGGCATTTATGGCTACAAATGGGTTAGGCGCTCCTGACTCTGGGTGCTTCAAATACTCAGTAATACTAATGAAATTATGGAAACTCCCTGACAGATTGTAAAGCAAACTGGAAATAAGTAAGTTAAGCATTTCTAGTCCTAAACTGTAGGGAGCTGAGATTCATTCCTAGAACTTTTGCTTGTATTGTTTATTCGGATTTGCCTTCTGAAAGTACACTCATTAGCAATACATGGACTCAAGACTATGCATCCATTATTGGCTAATCAGTGGCATCTGAATAATTCACAAGCTCATGTATTTGTATACATGGAGGGGGGGCTCACCTGCTTTTTAAAAAAAAGAAAATAATCAGCTATTCCTTTGTACTGAGTTCTGCTTATTATGTTCTTTTGTCCAAAATAAATTTGGAGCATATATATTAAACTTACAGACTGTAATCTTGATGTTATCGTTTATTTACGAGCTATTTATTATAAACTTCTGAAAATAATGCATTTTTTCATATTTTACATATGGTTGACCAGCCCAGGTCTATTGAACAACAGTATTTAAATTAATGTTGCTAGACGGTATCATTTCTAAGTATATTAAAACAATTATTATACATTTAGAAATGTTACGGGGATTTGTCTGAGATGTACTTCCAATTAATTCTAGAAGGGAAAGAACAAGAAGCCGAAGAAGGCAGCTAAAAAACTGAATTCAAGTCAAGTCACTTTGACAACTGAAATTAATGCTAATGCTGCTGCTGCTGCTACCAAGGAGCTTGTGATAAAAGAAAAAGTAGAAGTAGTCCAAGAACCAGGTGATCAGGATGATGAAGAAATTCCACAACTGGTGCCTCTGCAAACAACCAGCTTAGCTGAGCTGAAGGTAATTAATAATATTGAGAAACTCATATTTGAGTTAAAACTGAAGATTTTGAACTGTTTAAATTGTTCGTTGCTCCTTAGGGAGCAGTGTGTGTTAACACACTTCAAGTGAACTGGATTTTTTGTGAATATATCATGAAAGCATGGGGGGTGGTGCCTTGGGGAGGTGGTTAGTTTTGGGGTTTTTTTTTGTTTTGAGCGTTTTTTTAATTTTTTTAGTTAACCCCCCTTACAGACAGGAAGCCAGTGGTTATTGTCCTTTTACGTATTTTTCTGAGTAGCAGCAATTTCGTCTAGGTTGAATAGCACACCTGAAGTCAGAAGGAAAGGGTAAATGATTGAGAAACAGCTTAATACTTAATCAAGTAAATTGTAAAATTTATAATTGAAAATTTCTTGCAAAATGAATGTATTATAATGTATCATCTTCTGCCTGGAGTGCAAAACTTGAGGAAAACCAAGTAACATTCTCTAGGATAGTAATATGCAATATTAATGATCACATAATGTAAATTGAGAGCTAGGAGCTTGCATGAAGTACTGTATGGACTTACTGTTGTCAGTATTGGAGATGATGTGGATCATGTCATTAACATGTCTGCAAAACAACCAGACTGATAATACTGACGTTTAACAAATACCTAGGAAAGATATTTGGATGAATAAAACAGTAACACTTATAAATTTAACTGAGTTATACTGCATTTATGATTGGAACATATCCTTAAACTCTAACTATGTACCTCTTCAGGGATGCCCAAATTAAAGCTATTATCGTGCAGGCCCACCAAAAAAATTCATAGAGCTTGCTTCAAGCTGCAGTCATGCAACAGGCCTACCTTAGCTGATGTGATGTGATTGCCAGAGCCCTATCTCCAGAAACCTGGGAGTAGATACAGCTAGAGTATCTACTGTATGAATAGATGAGGGCCATTTGGGAATATATGATGAACTCCAGGGAATACTAGGCCTGGTGCACAGATAAGAGTGCAGTTTGTGTGTGTACAGCTGGACTTCAAACAGAACTGATCTCTCTCAAATTTATTAAGCCTGGAAATGCAGCAAGAGGACTGTAGTTTAAAGCTCTGCCAGCAGAGGTCAGTGACTTGACTGGACAAGAGGATCCTTGCATCTGTTAAATCTATTTACTTTCTTACTATTTTGTTATTTTTTCATTATTTTCGTGATTTAGTTCTGTGTTTAATTCTCTGCTTCCAGGCTGAAATGTGAACAGGTTATTTGGGCAAGGGCACAGTTCAATTGATACAAAGCATTTGTCATTTATAATGGTTTTCATTGATCCTTCTTCTTGAAAAACAGTAAAGATGTTTCTTAGGTGGAAGGGTAATTTTTTTGTGTGTCTTAAATACAGAAAAGGGAACCAAGTCCAGAAAAATGTGACAACCTGGGCAAGAAAAACAAAACACCCCTCGGTAAGAGAAAGAAACAACCTCTAGCTCTGGAGACTCCAAAACCAAAACATAAAGTTACAGAAGAGTGTGCAGACTTGCAGACTTCATCAAAACAGAAAAAAACCAAGCAGCTCAGCATGCCAAAGGAAGCAATAAAAGAAAAAGAAATGAAAAAGACTCCCAAAAAGCCTGAAGCAAAGTCTTTTGCAACACCCAAAGCTGGCACATCAATACAGTCAGCCAAGAAGTCTTCAAAAACAGCAAAGCAAGCACCCAAGAAAGTGCGCCGACCACACTCAGCATGAATATTGTCTGTTGTGACATGTTTTATGTAGTCATTCAGTGGTGTCTTTTTAGTAAACAAATATATTGATGAAGTAAAATACCTTCTTAAGAAAATCTGATCCCAGGAGCTTTTTTTATGGAGATCTGTAATGATGCATTTGTGTTTGCTTCTAACTGACAAGCTGGAACAAATAAACTCACAATCTTAATTGGCTTTATTTCTTACCTTTTATCTTTTCCTGGCCCAAACTAAAAGCACTCAAATTCTTTAAGTGTCAAAGGGCAGGGAGGGGACTATTCCAGGAAAAAAAGCTGAGAACTCTGACATCTTCCTGAAGCATAGTACTGGAACAGACAAGGGCTGAAGCAGGAAGCATGTATACCAAGAGCAGCAATCTATTTAACGTGATTTAAAATGCGAAATAGCTGCTACCATTTTTTCTTAAATTGTTCAATATAACGAAAACAGGTTGACATCTATCAATCTTATTCTAGCTATTTAAGTTAGCAGCCTGATAACAAGCCAAACAATGTATTTTTTAGCTACGGTATTTGTGTGTTTTTAAAAAAAAAAAAAGGACGGACAATTTTACTTTTATCATTGTATGCTTTGACCATTTATACTTTATGACATCAAGCAAAATCTCCTTCACTTTTGGGCTTTATTTCTGCTACCAGAACAAGTAAGGGTGTCTCTGTATGCTGGTCACAATACTGTTGTTTCCGCTATCTGAAGAACACCAAAGGCCATATGAATTTCACGTGTGTCAGCTAAGTGAACCAGTCCCATAAAGGCATAAAAAATATACACTGCAGAACTGAAAGGTTATATATTTGAAATTTTACAGAATAACCAAATTGTTATTCCCTGTATGATTACTTCACATCTTCCTCAGAGAAAGAATACAAGGAGGATTTGTGATGAAAAGTCCTAGTGGTAAAAATCTTTATTAGCAGTATTTTACTCAAGTCCAAATAGGAAAAAGTTCCTAAGAGACAAGAAGATTAATCAACAGTAAGTAACTAGCCTCATTTGTGGAGTTCAAAAAAACCTATCCCATGTCCTATGTAGGACATGCCATATCAATAGATTTGCTACCTAGAAAGTAGTTGGGTGCTAAATAACAAGTGGTAAAAGAAACGCTAAAGAATATGAAAAGATTCTGCTTGATCCATGGTGTCATTTTTCTGTAACCCATGACCTCTTGTTCTGTTCTACCATAAACATTTTTTAATCAAGAAACAAATCAATCTTAGCCAAAAAAAGCAAGTCTGACTTGATGATCCCTGTTAGATCCTTGTTAACAAAAAGATCTGATCTTGTCCAAAAATAATCCCATCACTTTCTAGGCTGGGCTGCAAAATATTACTTCATTTCCATAGTAGTGAATTAAGTGAATAGATACAGAACTCGCCTCCTTTCTGGAAATGTGTTTTTGTTTCTAATCATTCATGTTAAAATGTTTCTTAATTTGTAGATGTGTGGAAAATTATGAACTTAAGATCAGAACTTCTATATGACTAATTGATAGTGAACCATACTAGTTTGTAGGTGCTGGAAAAACACTTCCTTCACATTGAAAACATTAACAACTACTGCCTTGAAATTCTGCAGCACCTTGAGCCAATCTTATGTTAGGACTGCAGTAGTTAGTCTTGCCTTTTTGATAGCAGCACTAGAAGTCATACAGCTAGGTAAGACATGCAAAGCATCTGATTGACATCATAGCTACAAATTAACCCACTGGGGGAAAAGTATATATATAAAATATACTATATAGCAGAATTTGTTCATTTTATGTTGCAGAGTATCCAGGATTCTGACAGTTAAATAAGATGTAACACTACTGATGTGATTTTTATTCTTCCTAAGAGTAATGTACTCTTTTCTTTAAAAAGTACGTATTTAGAATTCAGAAAATCAGTGAGTAATAATTTGACATAGTTATCACAGATCTTCACTTGGAGACATTTGCAGTAGTCACCCTTGCTCAGAAGCAGTAAGTTACCATTGTTACAGGGAGGTGTGTTTCTCAACTCACTGCACTGTATGTATTGAAGATCAGTGTTGAATGATGGAGTTAAATTTGTTATGTTTATTCAGGAAAACTACTTCTTAGTTATGTTTTTCTTGCTTGTTTGAGAGACCTGGGAAAACCTGTCACTTTGCTAATCAAGAAAGGACAAAATATGAAAAACAGACATTCACTCAAGTTGAAGCTGTGCCTATTGCGGATGCATTACAGAATCAAATCAGGTGTAAAACACAATTGTTTTCAGTGAACTTATTTCAACTGGCTAGCTGTAAGGACCAAATTGCCAATCCATGTCTTTAGTATAAATGCTCTTTTAGCAAAGATAACTGACTTTTCTATGCTGGCAGAAGCAGCTAAGATGGAAAACGCCTCCCCAAGGGCTGAGCTGGTTTAGCTCTGCAAGGCGCATTGGTGAGTATTAAGTTCAGTCTTAACGTGAACAGCTAGTGTGCAGTAGTCATGTTTGAGGCTTTGTAAGGACATTTCTGGGAATGACCATCAGGAAACTAAAGCAAATTTGGTATGTTTATGTATAAATTCTTATAGACCAACCGTTTTTACTCCTGTAATACTTGTTCTGACTGATTTTGGAAATAGGAGGGGAAAGGTTTAATAGACATCTGAATAATTTAAGGTACTGTATCTTTGACCTTACAATCTTTATTGTATTTAAAAATTGAAGGTGGCAAGAACAGAGGAATGAACTATAAAAGCCATTTCTAGTATGGCTAGTAAAATTATCAGCCTTACAATAAAGCTGTATTACTGCAAGTTCTGTTAGGAGCCCCATAATTCTGAATTTTAAAAGGGGACTTTGGTTAAATTCTTATGCAACATTTTCAATAGTACTATTTGTCTGTGTTTTTTTAATAGAAAAATCTGTCTGTTAACTTTATTAAGAGTGTAGAATAATAATATTTTTAAAATACAGAATTGTCAAGATATATCTAAACAGTGCTTTCTTTACACAGCTCACGTATCCTTGCATTAAGTACTTTGTGGAGATGGGGTAATAGCCAGAATTTTTTTGTGTATCATTAATGTGAGTGAGTTCATGTCCTTTTTAGAAGTACTGAAAGCAGAGTGGCCGTATGGAAGCTAGAAGGGAAGATGATAACTTTCAAAATATCAACATTCTAATTTAAAAAAAAAAGACGTATTCTGTTTTGTTATTAAAATTTGCTGCAAGAGTTTAAACTAAACTCTTAGATTAAGGACAAGCTTCTGCAAGGAGTCTTTGCTTTTATTTGAAGGGTTTAATAAGGATACTACCAAACTACTTTCTCTAGTAGCACACAGTGTGGTTGTTTTGACAAGAATTGATTCTGTATTGCTCATTTGTTCTCCATATTTGTATTAAAGTGGGAACTAACTCATGTTCCTCACAGAGATAAACTGGAGTTAGGAAGCAAGTCTTTCAAAAGACTGCAGTAAGTGTTAAACTACAGTGAAACAACTTAGTGCAGGTACCTTGCAACTTACTACTCTACTGAAGCCAAAGTGCCTTTCTTCCCCCCCCACCAAAAGCCTGCTGAACTGCTTTTGCAAAAGAGGAAAAACTTAAAAACTACATTAACTTCTACTCTGATTTATATAGCTGGGTGCATTTTTAAAAAAGAATCAAATGGAGGTATATTCAATGTGTTAGTAACTTCAGCAGTGTCGTGTTCTGAATAATATTGAGCTCTTGCTGAAAAATGAATTTCCATGGACAGATAAATAGGGAAGAAAAATACCATCTGTCTAGAAAAAAAACCATAGACTAGTTTATGCCTGTAGCTGGTCTGTAAGCTTTCTGCCATGCTTATAGAAATCACTATATTTGTACGCATGTTTGGTAGGATGAGGGTGACAATGTAACTTACACTTTCAGATTAGCCCTGAAGTTCAGCATTGCTGGGAAGAATAACAGCTAATAATAAAGCAAATACCTGAATATTATCAAACCAAAGCCTTGGCAGGAGGGATGCAGAGAAGATAATAGAAAACTTGTTCACAAACTCATTTTTTAGGAGTTAATTACATCTTGGGCACCAGGGGAGGGTAGGTTTGGGGCACACAATAAGAATGCCACAGGGCTAGAACTATGACTTAAATAGCTGTTTTTCCAGAGAATCTGAGTGAAGATTATTAATACTGATTTCTGTTTAAAATTCCTTAAGTATTTTTTATTCTATTGTAATTAGATCTGCCTTCTCACTACATCAATTTTCACATTAGGCAAAATGGTCGTGATTATTTCTTTTAAGGTTGTATATGATTATTAGAATTCCTACTGCCATCAGGATAAGTATGTAATGCTAAAATTAGCTTGACTTCCTAAAAGCTATTCTGATTCTAATGGAATAAACCCACCCAAGCTAAGCAGGTATATGAACCTCACTCAAACTTGGATAGCTGGTACATTATAGTCTTTCTCTTACACTTTTGAGAGGGACAAAAGTTAGAAGGTTATCTAGCACCATAATATGAGGCAGAAGTAGAACCATAGTTGTTTTACTGAAGCCAGGTTTAAACTTTAAAATCCAAAAGACACTTGAAAATAATCAGGAAGAATAGCAGTATAGGCTTTTTGGTATCATAATTCTTCTCAAGACAGAAGTGGTATGAAGTCTCAAAGTGAAAGATATTTTATTGTTGAAGTACTTGGAATGATTTTAACTTTTTTTTGTTTTTAAGAGGATTTTAGCTTATGGTTTTCTAAGGACAGCTTTCATGGAATAATGTCAGTTACAGAGGCAGTCATTAACGAAGAAGTGGCTTTACTTAGTCTTGGTTCTCAATGTTCAGCAGGAGCAGTAAGTGAACCAAGTGTTATATCATAGTAAACAAATAGCACTCATTGTCATTGGAGGAATAGTCTTCCTCAGCAGCATCGTTCTTGGCATACTGTACACCCACAAATACGCGGAAGCTGCATATGCTTTTAGGCCTGTCAGTCTTTCCATTGGCTTGATATTTCTAGTTACTGAAACAGCATGGCTTATCCATCATTAAACAAACTGTTAGATATAAGGGCCTCATGAGACTATGCGCAAGAGAGCCTACAGCCAAATATAGTTCTTGCGCTTGAGGGCTTGGGAGCGTTAGAAGATATGTACTAGGTCATTAACTGACAAAAGAGCAAACTGAAATATGCATTTTGCCTTTTACATAACTGTTTTACTTGCTGGATTTTTCATCTTGCATTCACAGCTCATTTCCTGCTTGTTAGTGTGAAGTTGTATTCTAACTACCCTTTTTAGGCCACCCTCCTCAAGTACGTAGTTATTGTCTATAGGACTTTGCAGACGCCCATTATAACCGTCTTGCAAATCTCTGCTGCCTACTAATAGCCACCTCCTCTTGCAAGTGTGGAGGTCTACAACATGGACGCCCATCTCAAGACCACCTTTTTTGGAGCGCCTCCCTTCTAGGGTACCCGAGCAAACTAAGGCAAAGACCTCACCCCCCTTTGGAAGGTGACACTGCCTCAGCTGAAAACAGTTGAATGGGCCCAGCTGCGTCTCTCACGCTCACCCGCACAAGGAAATGGCAGAGACCACCGCTTGCAAGGGATGCCTCAACTCCAAAGTGCTGGCGGTCACTACAGCCCAATCTTCGGCGCCCGTCCCTGCTACTCTCTCACGAAGTGGAGCAACGCCTGGACGAGCCAGCCGCCTCCCCGGAGGCAGGAGGAAGGGGCCTGTCAGGGGGCACCCAACATGGCCGGCGGGGAGAGCCCAGCTGTAGGCACGGGGCCTCGGCGAACGA
>NW_010973072.1:6256107-6256493 GCF_000737465.1 Haliaeetus leucocephalus
GGCGGTGGCGCCGCCGCTCCCCCCGCCATGGCGGCCCCCGGCGGGCTGGGCCGCTGCGTGGCCGCCTTCTGGCTGGCGCTGGCCTTCGACGCGCTGGGCCTGGCGGTGCTGCTGGCCGGCGTGTTCGCCGACGTGTTCTTCTCCGACCTGCTCATCTACGCGGGCGGCATCGGCATCTTCCTCAGCCTCGTCTGGTGGGTGTTCTGGTACGCGGGCAACCTGGAGGTGCCGCCGGAGGAGCTGCGCGACGACGTGGGGCTGGCGCCGCCCAAGGGTCGCGGGGACAGCCTGCTGCGGGGGCTGGTGCACGGCCTCAGCCTCCGCCTCTCCTCCGCCTTCGCCCCCTCGCCGCGCCCCCGCGCCGCCGCCGACCTGGAGCTCCAGCG
>NW_010973072.1:6256549-6263417 GCF_000737465.1 Haliaeetus leucocephalus
GCCGCCGCCCGGGCCGCGGTGAGGCCGGTCCCGGGGCGTGCCACCGCGCCGGGACGGGCCTCCTGCGAGAGGGGACGGGGGAAGGGAAGCCGGGGGGGGGCTTACGTCTGGCTGGAACTTGAGAAAAAACTCTCTTACCCGAGATAAAAACTTGTTACGTTAAACCACTTGCTCGCAGCTGACGCTTTTTTTTTTTTTTTCCCCAAATTGCGGGGAATCTCTCTCAGCTCAGGTGGTACTAGAAACCGACGGAGAGAGATGGCCCAAATTTGATTAGGCAGGGATGATACTTCCTGTAGACGTCCAAGAAGGGAAGCGGCCGGCTGGAGTAAAGCGTGAGTGAGTGTGGTGGAGCTGGTGTGCAGAGAGCTTAGTGCGAGGTCTGTCAGACCGCAAGCGCGGAAGCCATGCGGTCCTGAACTGATCGCGAACTGGTCCTGACGGTAACTCTAAATGCCGCCAGAAGTAAGCGTGGGGTAATGGAACAGCCACTAATCACTACCCACATGAGCTCTCGTGAGGGGAAGCTCCCTCTTTAGCAACGTGAAATGCTTCTTTCTTGGAGAACAACAACAAAAAAGGTGAAATGCTGACTTGTATTTAACTTAGGGGCAGAGTTGTAGCTAGTAGTTTGAAACTCATAAATGCAATCAATAGTTAGACTACTTGTTGTGAACCTCAGTCATCTGAAAATGATGTGCTGCTCTCCAGTGTGCAAAGAAAGTGTCTAGGTCCAGCTTCGAAACATCGTTGAAGATCATCAAGCCTTTCAAAATACCCTAGTGTGTTCATTAATGTGACATGTTTATTTAGGAAGAAAAGCATGCTTAATGCCTTAAAAATTGGGGGGGGGGGGGGGAGGTCAAGCTTTCACTTCACTATGTAAAATCCTTTTCTGAAGGAATTGTAAAAACAATTTTGCACTAAGTGTCTGAACTATTCAAGGATTCTGAACATTTTGCAGTTCTGATTCACTGTGTACAAAGTCAGCTTTTTCTTCTGCTCCTTGAAACTAAATCCTGAAGCTACTGTTGATTTACAGAAAAGTTCATGTGGAAATAGTCTTCCTTCATGAAAGCCACAGAATTTTCTTGAAATGAAGTTCTAACAGTAGGGAGATATGATACAGATAACTGTTGCTTAATAGAAAACTTGTAGGAAGTGGAGTAAGAACAGCAGCAATACAGCTTTAAGAGATTCGTTATTGCTACGTAGTTTATTATTAACTATATATGCAATTAGAAAACAGACTGTTGAAAATGAGTCATTCTCTCTTTTTAGACTCTTTTTTTTTTTTTCCTGGAATTGGTTTAGAACTGACAGAGAACCATATTTACAGGGAAGAAATGATATTTGTTAAATGACTATGCCTAACCTTTTTCATCTAAACATTATGGCAATTATAGGTTTTGAGTTCAGCAGATAATATGCTATCTCTGTAGATGGACCTACTTTCAATATGCCTACATAGATGTGTATTTTGCTGTAATAAACTTCTAGTAGTGAAAGTTTTATCTGTTTTTTTAATATTTCAAATCTTAAATGTTACTGATTCTAATTAGAAATAATCTATGGTTTATTATTAACTATAGAGGTAGATGTATAGTGTGCTTTATTAAAAGCTCTCCCAAGTAAACAGCAGCTTCTAATGCTACAGTAAACAAATTTTGGTACAATTGCATTAGTAATTGTAATTGAAAAGGAACCAAGACGGAGTGTGTAAGAGTTGTTACACATTGTAACGTGAACACTGTGGTTTTTACTTTCAAGGTAAAATAAAGGATAACAAATGGTTGCACTTCCAAAGATAATTCAGGGTTCCCTTTTGAAGTAAGCTCATTCGAAGTACTTTATATCTACTCATAAACAACTGTCTGAATCAGATCATTCCTTACTGATCGACCAAGTCCTCTCCCCATCTGGCGATCTTTGTGAACTTAACCAAACGGGTTAAACGTGTTTGGGCAGATATTGTCACGAGAGAGGAGGGGAAAAAACAGCACCACCACAAAAAAAAAAACCCCAAAAACAACCACCCCCCAAAAAACCCAACCAAAAACCAAACCACCACCACCAAAAAAACCCAAACCCTATACCCCCATCCCCACCATACTGGCCATTAGAAGAGCTTCCTGAGCCATTAACTTCAAATTTCACCTAATATTAAAAAAAAAAAAAGTGCAAGTGTTTGGAAAATTAACTGTTGCCTTAATAAGGAAGTTTCTTTACAGAAGCTATTTATGCATTTTTATCACTTAGATAATTCTCTGGTTCTTGCCATTAATAACTTTCTGAAGTTATTAATGGAACAGTGCATGCTTCTGATTTCCTATCTTAAAAATTATATAGTAGAAGTGAGTGAGAAGAGTGAGAATTATCAAGATATGGAATGAATTATATTAAAGGAATAACAAGTAGATTAGGATCCTTGAGCCTGAAAAGAGATGCAGAGTATAAAATATTCTAGACATCTATACAGTCATAAGTGGTATGGAAAAGGTATATAGGGAATGCCTCTCCCAAGACAAAGCAGGGACCAATGAGTTGTCACATGCTATGTAACTGAAGTGTTGGATTATTTGGCATAGGGAAATGTGACAGATAAAAATGTACTGATTCAAAAAGCCAGAGGAGGAAACAGAAGAGATGCACAGATAATGTATTTGGCTCAAAAAGACTTGGGGCAGTAAGTGGCAGCTGTGGTAATATCCTGAGGAGATATTACTTGCATGCTATATTCTTATGCCTTTATTGAGACATCCACACTCAGTCACCATTGGAGATGGTCTGTTGACTTCATGGGTATTTTATTTGAGTCCCAGTTGGCTGTTAAAACATGAGGAAAAATATTTTTTAAGAGTGACTTCAAATAACAGTTTAGAGTTTTATATGACTATTTGTTGTAAGGCTACTTTGGAATAACCTTTTCTTAATGTATTATCTTCAGGATCTG
Source organism: Haliaeetus leucocephalus (assembly GCF_000737465.1). NCBI lineage: Eukaryota > Metazoa > Chordata > Aves > Accipitriformes > Accipitridae > Haliaeetus > Haliaeetus leucocephalus. The sequence continues at coordinate 6,259,503 of NW_010973072.1, forward strand.
TTGAAGACACAACTGTTGAAGTTACTGCCTCTAAAAGTGGTGGAAGTGCTGCAAATTATGGAAGGAGAATTCCCTACTCAATGCAATAGGATTCTCTCATTGTGGAATAACCTCTGCAACCATTAAGGACTCTCTATAAAATGGACATATAGAGCCATATCTCTGCCAAATGCACCTATTTCAGTGTTGGACTGGATAGTTCTTTTGTGGGTATTTTTCACCATTTCAAAATATAAATTAGATCTTCCAACCCTGATTCACAGAAAAATCACTGCAGCATGTAATATAGGATTTTTTTATTTTTAATAACCTGGGAATGTTTGGATAAAAAGCTCTTGCACAATGAAAAGCTCTTGCACTGTTTTACCGAGGTCTGGAAGTTAAACTTACTGTGAATTTTTATGATGCCAGTGCAATAATTTTGTAAGGGTGCTTTTAAAATATCTATGTTAAACTATTGATGCAAAGTTGCAGATGTAGTAGAAGTTGTTTATAGTGTAAATACACAATTTACAGTGACTCTTGTAAAGTTTCATCATTATTTTGGAATAACCTGGAATTTGAGATTTTATAAGTAGGTATGTAAAAATAGTGATGTTGGCATACCAGTACATTCTTCATAGTTGCAAATGATGTAATATGATGACTCTTAGAAGCAGCGTTTTTAATCCAGTGCTGTTGGGAATTATTTTCCTAATGCTGAAGCGTTTGGGGAGGGGAACCACCAAAAAAATCCACCCTGTTGATTAGCAAATACTCCAATGCTTTTTAAAATATTAACAATTTTACATTTAGATGTAACTGATAACTAGCATCTGGGAAAAGATTAATATTAATGATAACTAAAATTCTTTTGTGGGGAAATTCCTCATGAGTTCATCTGGTTTTGAACTAACACAGAGTTTGAGCCCACCATTAGCAAATATGGGTAAGTCTTAAAATTTTAATGTACAATCGTTTTTATGCCACACCTCATCAAATACTAGAGGTGGATTTAAGGAAATGTTTACTAAGAATACTGTGGCTGTACTTCCTTGTGAACTCTTGAAATGTCTTTCAATGTTCTCTTGTAAATTACTGGAGTAACTTCTTACTTTTCTATGCATATTCTAATTTTTAAACATTTTCCAAATGCTCTTAGTTTTTCAACAAAGTTAGATGAACACTAAACTTGAAGGTCTGTAATGTGATTTCTTCTTTACTAACTGCAGTTTTTAGGAGGTGTATACAATTGTTTCCTCCTTTTAGTCAATGCAGTGTGACACCACTGTGTTGTTACAATGGTCTGATGTAAAAAAAACCAACAAACTCCTCCCTTAAAACCTATAGATCACTATTTCAGTGTCATTCACAATAATTTTTTGTTACATTTTTTCTGAACAGAGATAACTGCTTTTTCTGATTCCCTGTAGTTTCATTTGTAAACTGAATTATGAGATGTAATGTTTAATAAGTGGAATGATTAGTAGCAGCTATAAATTAAGCCAAAACTTTTGTGTGTAGCCATTCACATACTTAGTCTGGTGAAAAAAAATTTTTCTGCTCTAGTATTGCAATCATAATTACCGGAGTGAATTGAGCAGGGCTTTTCATTCACTGTAGATTACCATGTAATTAATTTTAAATCCAGCATCAATACTTAATGATTGTTGCATAAGATGGTAGCCAGAATGTTGTTGGCTGTTGCAACTTCACTCAATAATTGCGGGGGATTCAAATGTTTACAATTATGAACAGTATGTATGTTTTAAATATAGGAGCTGACATCAGTAAAGGAGGATGTTAATCACAGAATGCTACAATGTTACTAGTATGGTGTGTCTAAACAATGAGATAAAAAGTACTTGCTGTGGAGCAACAATAACTATTGTAAGCTATGATCCTTTCTTTTTTGAAAATATAAACCAGTTTTGTGCAGTCTATTTGCCTTCTAAATAAGGAAGGCTAATACTAAATAGAAACTGGCAACTGAATTATTAGGAGTTAAACATTAACAAATATTTAACACTATTTTAGTCCCTGGTATCCTTAACAGTTGTAGCTCAATGCAGCACAAAGTCCATTCAAAGAATGTTTATATTGTTGATTGGAAAGAAGCACTTGTACATGCTTAGGACTGCTTGCTGTTGTGTGAACACAGACTTTTGCATCTGAAACTAGAATTCATTTAAAGGACAGTCCTATGCACTCTCTTTAAAAACACAGCAAGGAACGAAACTCTGGTTACAGGAGCGTGATTATGTAGGAGGTTTTTTTCTTGCTGGTTAAGCCTTAAAACTAGATCAAAACGGTATCCTATACTCCACTAAAGGAAAAAAGCCAAACCCCTAACTTGTAATTATGTAGAAAGGATTAAAAGCTGGTTGTTAGACTCTTTAGGTGTGGACTGTATCTAAAGAAAGTTTTAATGTGGTATATATGGTTTACTTTCCTTAAATTGGAATATCTTCTCCAGGGAGAAATTAAATTAATTAGTAAATTCTACAAAAATCTGTTTGATGTGACTTCTGGGAGTGAGAGTTGCTGGGAGGAAGATAATTATTGCAGTAGCAGCTTGTGTAGACAATAAGCAACTATGTACAGCTGGTTAAGAGGGCTAAGTTCAAATAATGTCATATGTCACTGTAACTAGTTATGTGAATTGGAGAAGTAAACATTCATATTCAACTGAATTAAAAAAAAAACAACAAACAAACACATTTTGAGCAGATTGAACATTACTGAAGAACTACACAGAAAATGCATGCTTCCATCCAGGTTGTAAAAGTTACTGAAGGCTTTTACGCATCTAATGTTTAATTCCTTTTGAATTATATGATCTCCAAGCTGCTACATCCTTTAATACAGTCAGCTGATGTGTATTTAAAAAACAAACAAACAAACAAACCCAAACCGTGGCCTTTGAAATAAATGCCATTAATGATTTCCTCAACAGCAGTTATTTGTGTGTGTGTGTGTGTATGCACAGTGTTTTGAGAGGAAAAGCAGCTACTAGCTCAGAGACCGAAGTGTCCGTAACACATTTTTATTTAGAGCATTTAAAGAATGCTATAGCTACCAGTGTTGTGCTTTAATATAGACCTAGCCCACACAGAGAGGATGAAGATACCCAGAAATCTTGCTCTAACGCCCTGCGCCTCCGCTCCAGCCAATGCCCAGTTGCTTCCCGAGGTCGAATTCTGGTTTAGGGCGGATACTCGCCCTCTTTAACCGCCAGTAAGTTGTCTGGATTTTTTTTTTTTTTTTCCCCCTCTCCCCTCTAAGTTGCCGTCCAGCCGTTTTCAGTTGGAAAACCCGCCTCTAACGGTCGGCCGTCGGCCTCGGTGTCGCGACCCGGCTGTGGTGAGGGGCCTCGCGCGGGCCCGGCCCGCTCTGGCGGTAACTGCCCGCGCCGCCACCTCCCGCGTCAGGGGGGCTTGCTTGTAAATGAACTTAAAGCCTGGCCCCTCCGTCGTGTCGTGGTGGTGAAGTCGGGAATTCCTGCTTCCCCAGGCCGTGTCGAGCTCCAACGCTGACGCCGGTTTAGGCGCTTACCGACGCTGCCCGTCGAGACCCCGCCGCCTGTGAGCGCGGGCTGTCCGCGCCGGTACCGGCCAAGCGCCATCGTTACCCCCAGGTGTCAGCGTTAAGACCCAAGCGGTGGCGCCGGGAGAGCTTTCCGCCGCTCCCGCCCGGCTTCAGCCCCGCCGCCTACCGGGGAGGCAAGCGCCCGTTTCGCGCCGCTGCTCGCCTCTCCGTCGGTCCGCCCGCACCACCGACGGCAGGGACAGAGCGGCTGCGGCCCTTCCAGCCGCTCCTCTCTATGGTGCGAGGGGAGGAGCGCTCCCCGTTTCCGGCGGGGCGAGCGCTCTTTCCGCCCGGGTGCGGCATGTGTCGGCGCGGGCACGCAGCGCGCGAGGGGCGCGGCGCGCGGCG
>NW_010973072.1:6263427-6270353 GCF_000737465.1 Haliaeetus leucocephalus
CGGGGACGCGACTGCTGCCCGTCCACTGAGGAGAGGGGCGCGTCGGCCGGTGGGGCCCCCCCGGCTGGGCCGGGCTCCTGAGGGAGGGCGGGCCGGGCGAGACCCGACCCGACTCGACGCGACGCGACGCGACCGCCGGGTGCTCACGCGGCTTCGCCTTCCCTCAGGTGCGGGGCCGTGACCATGCTGGGAGGGGACGAGTTCATCAGCTCCCCGCCCAGGAAGACGGTGCGGTTCGGGGGGACTCTGACGGATATCTTGCTGAAGTACGACAAGGTGACTGCGGCTCTCCTCGGGGGGGGCTGCCTGCGTTGCCGGTGCACTAGTTCCGGGGGTGTAAGTGGGTGCGAAGGCTCGTTTCGGCTTGCACGGGGCCGTGGCTGAAGGCTTAGGAGAAGAAGGCGAAGGCGGCCGAGTGCTGTAGGCTCGTGCCAGGCGGTGTTGCTGTGCGAGTGGAGAGAGTTCCCCTGTGAGTCAGCCCGAGTGACGTCCTGGATGGATGTGCAGCCTGGCTTACGCCAAAGGGTGCGAGGCGATCGCAACTGCGTCTACAGGGAGAGGAGCTGAGAATGACCCAGCGGCTTCACTTGTCTTTCAGGGACGGTGCTCTCTTACTGCTGCTTCAGCCTTCCTTGAGCTCTCTCGCTTACTTGCGTGCTTAACGTTACTGTTAGGCAATATTAGGTTGTTCAGATGCGTTGATGAAATTCGTATTTTTTGCTGGAAAAAATATGAGGGTTACTCACTTATTTTTCTTTCCCCTGCTAGGGCGAGACCACGGATTTTGAGTTGTTAAAGCATCAGCTGTCAGATCCAGACATAAAGGTAAGAGTTTTGGTAGTAAGGTGTCTGATAATTTAAAGTTCAGCTGTATGAGTGTAATCATCAGACAAGTCATGCTGGTGCTTACCCAAATCCTTTCCTTTAAACATTTAGCCACATTTAACAGCTTTTTGCTTTGTGGAAACTATCAGAATGAATGAAGGCAATTGTCTGTTCATACACGTGTATCTTTTATGTGCAGGATCTTGATAAACCGTGTCTCGTGCTTACTGACTCATTGCTCTAGAGTGAGAAACTTTCTGCTTTGTGACAGGGTCTTTCTTTGTTCCAGATACCATCTTTCTAGGTCACTGATGCTTGTTTTTACAGATAGTTCTGAAGATCAGACCATGGTTTCTGACTTCCACAGCCTTTAAGCTGCATGAATTTTTACCTTCTCCTGTTCTCACTAAAAACTTGTTTAATTAGGTAGTAAGATACATATGCATTTAGTAGTTAACATGCAGAAGTATTGTTTCATAGCTCTTCTGTATAGCTGTGAGTACCCACTACATTTGTTGTCTGTGGCTTGTTTTTTTTCTTCCTTTCTCCTTTTAATTAAACCACAAAACTGTGAGAAGGATGCTGCAGGAAGCATAATGCTGCATGGAGTTCCTTTTCTCTTTAAAGAGGACATTTTGCAAAATAGTTTGGTTTTAGCAGGCCTTTTGGAGTGTACAGGCAAAATCAGCGTAAAATTTTCTGTGTAGATTTGCTGCTGTTTCAGTATCTCTCTTATTTCAAGACTTGAATGTCCCTTCTGCTTAAACTAGAGCAAAAAGAAAAGAAAATAAAGATTGAATGGCATTTCTTTTAAATATGTTATGTGTTAAGTGAGGTTTGTGTGCCTTGCTCAGTCTGTAACTTAAGCCTTCCAGACAGGCTGTTGGTGTAGGAGTTGGTATGCATTTATTCTTGCATTCAGGAGGACACAAACTTAAAGAAATTCCTTGCATGTTAATATGAAAATAATTTCTATTTACAATCTTAATCTGACTTTTAAGGATTTTGTTATTTTCTAGTAATAGATAACTATTCCAATAAACAGTGTTACCTGTTTTTTCTGCTTACTTTAAGGATGCCCAGATCATTAATTGGCTGCATGAATTTCGAGCTTCTGTTGCTTATTTGACCAAAGAGCTTGAACAACTGGTCAGCATTTTGCTGGTAAATATCTGTTTGTTACTTGGGAAGATTAAGAGTTTAGTACTCAAAACATCTTTCTTTGACATCTTGGTCTTTGCTCACTTTCAGAAGCTGCCATGGTTGAGAAGAAGCCGAGAGGTGGTGGAAGAATATCTGGGTTTTCTTGGCAATCTGGTGTCAGCACAAACGGTCCATCTTAGGCCGTGCCTCCGGATGATTGTATCGCATTTTGTCCCCCGTAAGTCACTTTTCTCATAATCTTTTTTGTTTGCTTATCAGAATGTCTCTCCTAGATAAATTCTGTATAAATACAATGCGTGACACGATTAATTATTGGGTTGGTTTTTTTTTCCTGTTGATTACTTCTTAACTTGAATAGCTGAACTGTGATACAGATAGTTTTCTGTACCTAGATTTTAGAAGACATTCTGGTGGCTAATCCAGACCCCATTTAGAAAGATGTCTTGGAAAGAGATGAACTGTATAATGTTGTTATTACTAAAAAAACAAAAGCTGCAGTGAGGATCATATCAGATGTTCTCAAGAACCCCTGGTTGTGTGAATGAAACAGTCTTTTTGATGAGCTTCTGCTTATTTTAGAAAGTCTTGTGGATAATTTTGATGCTTTAGTCCTGATGAAGGCTGTTGTCTAGTGTGTTTGATTTGGCACTGAAACTGTTACCTGTAAGATTTGTACAATTTTGATATAATAATCTCACTTTTTGCTAGCTCGAATAACTATCAGAGAAGATGATGTGGATATTTCAGATTCTGATGATGATGATGAAAGTGAGTACAAAGGAAGCATGGCTTATATGTGCTGCTGTAATACCTTTACTAAAGAAGTATACAGTGCATGTTGCTCCTTTTTTACAAAATTAATTTAGCTCAGTTAATGTAAAACATTAAGAAACAGGACATCCTTAAATTCTCAAGTCAAAAGACTTTCTTGTACTTGAATCAATGGTGTGGTGACCCACTCCTTGTTACTTTAAAAATATTCCTGTTGGTGCAGTATCTGTAAGAATAAGACTGAATGCACAGGAGAACATTCCTAGTCCTAGATTGTTTCAAAGCCAAAGAAAAGTTAGGAGTTGTTTGTTTTTATTTTATTTACTTCAGTAAAACTAGGTAGTTTGGGGGATTCTTGAGTCTTTTTTTGTTGTCTGCCTGTGGTAAGCTCAAATTTATAACAGAAATGATGCATAATTAGCGTGTTTATTGATAAGGCAAACAGATAGCTAAATGTCTGTCAAGAATTTAATGTTTTCTTATCTTGAATGCTGGAATAAATGTCAGTTCTGCTTGTGATGACCCCACTACTCTTCTGCTGTTCACTTGTGACACTGTTTGGATAAAAAAAGCCTAATTAGGTGTTTGTTTGACTCTTGTGAAAATGAGGCATAATCTTTCAATAGCTTTTTATCTAGTTACAGACCTGGATTTAACATATCTTCTAAATATTTCTGTATTGTGGGATAAATTTTGGATTTCCAAGTTTAGCATTCAGTCTGAGAGCACACAACATCTGGCCTTGGGGCTGGCAGCATGTTCAGAGTTATATTAATTGTGATACCGTGAATTTTATTTGCAATTATTTTTCACACTCATTTTGGTAGTTCAACTTAAAAAAAACCCCAACAAAACAAAAACAACATCGCCCCCCCCCCCAAAATAATTAAAAATTGGCAAATGTAATTTCCTTGGAAACCTTTAAAATGTTTAGTTGATATGAACTAGTTTTGCTGGGTCCTGATTTAGTTTTCTGTAAACAAATGCATAAAAGTACTTTTTTCTTTCTCTAGACCTTTCTGAAAACTTTAATACATGCCATAGAGCATTGCAAACTGTTGCAAGATATGTTCCTTCGTAAGTATAATCCTGTGGTTTTGTATGCTCTTTCCTTGCAGATTTAAAGCTTGTGAACTGTTGATTTTTATTTTTTTTTCACTTTAATTGGAAGTATAATACTTAGTTTCATTGCATGATTTTTCCTAATATTCACTAACTGGTGGAATGCTGTATCCAATCATTATGAAATTTCCATAGACATCAGCAGCTGAAAATCCTGTTAATGGAAACAGGAAATAGGGAAAGTCATGTTTATAGCAATGTATTTGAAGTGGCTTCTGACAAGTCCACGGTGAAAGTTTGCTGCTTATTATTTGTTCGATGATGCTTGCAAAAAACATATTTTATACAATTACTTACCTTAAAATAAAGTTACTGTGAAATAAGCTTGTTCCAGTCTGTCTTCAGTGTGCTAGAGCTTCAATATTTGCTTTCATGGTAATAACTTATAACTTTTGGGTTTGGTTTTGTTTGGTTTTTTGTTAAATTATAGGACACCACAATTTCTCATGCCAATACTTGTGGAAAACTTTCCTTTCATTAATAAATCAGAAAGAACTCTGGTAAGACCTGTGAATATTTTGTTTATTTGTTCACTTGTTTTTAATGTATAAATATACTCTATAATATGACAGCTGATTTGGTGGCATTGAATGCAGATTTTTGAGTGTATTGTTTAAGATTTTTTATTTTTTAATATGTATATATGGGTGTGTCTGTTTAGTATAAGGTTGTCCAAGCATACTTAAGTTCCTTGTGCATAAGCATTATGCTAGTCTTTAATGACATAACTGCATATCTTTTCCACAGGATTGCTTTCTTAATCAATGCACAAGATGGACCTCTTTGACGATGAATCTCAGGGTTGTATAGTAAGGAGACGGTAGGATACCTGTCTCATTTGTTGTCAAAACTGGAAAGTGTTTATCAGAAGAACAGGGGATTTGATAAGCAGACAGAAGGCAATGGACATTATAGAAATCCATGTTGCCAGTAGTGTAGGGTATTAAGTTGTTTTATTACATCTCTGGTATAGTGCTCGTGTGTGGTGGAAGACAAGCTGGAAACTTTTGACAGGATACAGCTTTTGTGTGATCTTTATATTTACTTGTTCCAACTTGATATGGTGGCACTTTGTTTTACAGAAAGGCAGAGCCCTGCTCCACCAGCCAACTTCAGTTGGAGCTGTGTTTCGAACTCATCGAATACTGAAAAGCCCCTGAAGTTCTTTGTATACCTTGCTAGTTTTTTGATTATTTTGTTTTAATCCAAATAACTTTGGGCATTAGTTCCCTATCTGTAAAATGAGGGGGATAATAGCTCTTACATGGGGTTAGAGTATTTATTTATGTATTTAGCGGATCAGTGAGGAGTGAGTCGTGAAGAAATTCGTAACTTTGTTTTCAGGGCAAGGTTCGAATGAAGCGTAATAAAAATACGGTCCATGCATTGTTGTTAAATTTTTCCAATTTATACATTCTCATTAAGCTAGCTCTATCTATTTCATGTACTGAGCGAGCCAGATAGCCTGTGGAAAAATCGTATGTGCTCATGTAATTAAAGGTTGTGTTATAATGCATATTCACAAAGAGACTATGGTGTAGTTAAATGTGGCACTTTATCTAATTTTATGTATTGACTTAACAGTTTTGCTATATGAAAGTTGCAACATTGTCTTTTGCACATATGTGTGTGTGTGTACACACGGGTGGGCACATGCACAGAACTTGTCTGTTAACCTGTTTGAACTGCAGTCAGAACAACTCTGAGGAGACTTACCTGTGGAATTTAAAATTGTTCTTCATATATTATAATAACCTGAAATAAAGTTGTATTCAGTCTCACTTGAAACAGTTCTGTTAGAGCTGGTTCTAGATGTAGTGAGGAATATGCTTGTTGTTTTAATTTTCCTAGAGAAAGTTTAGACATAAACACCTATGGAAGCAAATAACTTTTCTTACAGAATATTTATACTCATTCTGTCTAGAGATAGTTGGAAAAATTTGTATGGAAATAGTGGATTAAGAAGTTAATGGTAACACAGCTTAACGATTGAAAGTTGATGTTTGGCTTATACATTAACTTATTCTAGATTGAATACAGCCTGTTTAAACATATTTCTGGCTCTTTAGATAAAAAATTAAGAAACTTGTCTAAAAATCCTTGACAGAAATTAGACTTTCTGTTAACATTATTATAGATATCAATTAATTTTGTGTTATAGGAATGTTATGTTCATAACCTGCTACGAGTTACGGTGTACCTTCCAACTCTGAGGCTTCAAATTCTGGAGCTTATTATTGAAAAGCTGTTAAAGTTGGATGTAAGTTTGTTCTGTATCATCTTTTAAGGAAGCTTGGTGTTAAAATATAGAGTAGGAAATTAAATATGCTTCAGTGTTAAGCTCAACAAAAAATATGTTGCAGTAGTACTCATGATCATAAGTGTAAAAGCAACCAAATCTGTACTCTATTCCTAGTCTTAAGATGTTTCCACACCTGAGGGTACCTGTATCGTGTACTGTTAAACCCTGGATGGAATCTCCATGCCAGAATCAAAATGTTTCATGGTGATCAGTGCTAATGTGCAGAGAATATGCTTCTCTGTGTGTGGTTGATCTGTTTTGTCATCATTTTGAAAGAAAAGGAGTTACTGTCTTAAAAAAGAGAGGAGGAGTAGCATTGTAAATGATTAAGGCTTTTTATTTTGGAGAACCTCAGCATGTAGCAGTCTGGGGAAAGCTTATATTCTGGAGGTAGAGTTTCAGGCATGTGTGGAGTGTGTGTTTGTATATTACATACATATAATTCTCTTTTAAAATGTTTGTTTAGTCAAGGACGAAACTAGTCTAGAAATTACTTGTGTTGCAATTTCTTACATAAATAATAAAAAAGTTTTCATCTTATTATCATAGTCTTATAAAGTTTGATTTCTTGTTTGCAACTGTAGGTTAGTACTCCACAGCAAGATATTGAAGACGCTGAAGAAACTGCTAATAACTCTGATAGTGAGGAAAAATCTACAGAGGAGGGACTTTTTGACATGGTTGGCTAACTTGTTCTACTAAGGGGGGGGGGGGGGGGGGGGGAAACATTTTTTTTTTTTAG
>NW_010973072.1:6270363-6280410 GCF_000737465.1 Haliaeetus leucocephalus
TAGTAAAATTTTCACTTTTGAGGTGGCTGTGAACGAAGACGGTGTAGGAATACATTATTGCTTTGTTGTTAACTGCACTGCAAACTGAGACAGTGTAGGAATACATTATTGCTTTGTCATTACTGCACTGCACACAGCTCTTGAAACCTGAACAGCTGCCAAGTGATTAATGTGTTCTCCAGGTGTTGACTTTATTCGTGTAAATACCCAGTGTGCATGCAGTGAATCAGTTTCGTTATGTAAAAACACAAGCAGCTATACATAAAGCTAATTAAAGAATTCATGGTAGTTGGCTTAGTTTACAAAAATTTGCTTACACTAAGCTGTAATTAGATTCTGCTTTTTTAGAAAAAAAAATACAAAACCTTAGCATATCACTGAAAGAGAAATTTAGTTTCACTTTTCCTGTAAGTGCTGTCTTTATGATGTTGTGTGTATATATAGAAGCTGCATGACTGCCATTTTATCTACCAGGAGGAAGATGAAGAAAGAAAAGGAAACAAAGATGTCTCTTCCAGTAGTGATAGAATGGCTCATCCACTTGCTGAGCGCCTTGATATTTTGATGACCATCCTGTTTTCCTATATTAAAGATGTTTGCCACGTGGATGGTAAGAACACTTGAACTATAACCAAATTTGTTGTTTTGCTAACAAGAAAGAAAAAAATAAGAGGAGCTTTTGCTTTCTGCTGCTGCAAGATAGAGTCTTCACCCTTTAGCGGCAGAATTCTGCCATCAGCAGGCTGTAGTCCACATGCCTGCCTCTGCCCAGTGTTATTGGCAGAGGATGCAAAGGTACATTTATGACTTTAGTCTTCAGTTGGAGACATTCTGATTACATAAATATGACACTATCCAAACTGTGGCATTACAGGGTATAAGAGTAAATAGTTTTGTTTTTTCACTGTGCTACACAATGTAGGGGATTAGAAATACTTTCTAATTAACCACAGTCTTTCATCATTTGCTCTACTGTATTGCTTTGAGTATAAAAATGATGGATCCTTTCAACATCACAAGGACTGGAAGTAGATTAAAACAAGCAGCCGCGTCATTCAATTGGAATTGCTACAGCGAGTCTTTGTGTTATAGGAAAAAAAATGAAAGAAATGTCTTGCACTGGCATTTATTAAGGGTTTGAATTTTTTGGATTTATGTAATAAAATTACAATAATAATAATAATAAAAGGATTGGAATATACAAAACAAGTGATGCACAATGCAATTGCTCACCACCAGCTGACTGACGCCCAGTTAGTTCCTGACCCACAATCCCCCCAGGCCAACTCCCCCCTAGTTTATATACTGGGCAATACTGGGCATGATGTCACATGGTATGGAATACCCATTTGGCCAGTTGGGGTCAGCTGTACTGGCTGTGTCCCCTCCCAACTTCTTGTGCCCCTCCAGCCTTCTTGCTGGCTGGGCATGAGAAGCTGAAAAATCCTTGACTTAGTCTAAACACTACTTAGCAACAACTGAAAACAGTGTGTTATCAACATTCTTAGCATACTGAATCCAAAACATAACACCATACCAGCTACTAGAAAGAAAATTAACTCTATCCCAGCTGAAACCAGGACAATATTTAAAACAGAATATTTAGAAATCCATTTCCTGTCCTTTCTTCACATAAGTAAGGTACGGTATTAGTGTTTTCTTCTGGCTCTTCTGAATTAACACATATTGCAAAGTCTGTTGCATGTCTACCAGTTTTATACATGTGTACGCACACACACAGACACTCTCCGTATATACCACTGTAAAAAGCAGTAGAACTGAAGTCCTGGAAGGTCTTACTATAAATGTTTTTTAGATGTTGGATAAGCCTAGAAGTCAGCTTGACAGTATTTCTTTACGTGTTTCTTACTGGTTTAGAGAGAGATAAATGCCACTTAGCAGCATGAGGGTAGGAAAAAAACCCACAACCTGTAATGGCTCATTTTGTTCTATTTTCTTTTTCTGTTGTGTAGGCAAGCTTGATATCAACAACACAAAGGATTTGTATCGGGATCTGGTTTCCGTTTTTGACAAGCTCATTTTACCAACCCATGCTTCGTGTCACGTACAGTATTTTATGTTTTACATCTGTAGCTTTAAATTGGTGAGTAGAAGCTGTTTTAAAAATGCAGTATCTTCTGTCAGTTCTGCATCCTTGTTTTGTCTTTTTTAGCAAAAAATAGTTGGTTTTTTGCTGTAATTCTAGACTGAAGATAGTATGTCAGGATTCATTAGTATCTTTGCTTTCTTTTCCTTCTCTGTTATTCCTTTCTTCAAGTTTTTCTTTATGTGGTTGCTCTTCCCTTGTTGTTCATGCAAACAAATAGGATGTAAACTACTGTGAAGGAATATGGTTAACAGACCTCTTTTACACAAATCAATTGTACTCTTGAACCTGAGACGCAGTCCTCCAGCAAGTTTCTTCAGCATCCCAAAACTATCTTAAAGATACTGTCTGTGTTAGCTTTTCAATTTGAAAATCATGTCTACTGTTTGTTCCCTGCCCCCATTTTCCCATCTCTCAACAAACTGCCTCTTACCATATAAAAATATGAACATGCATACTTTTTGCGTGAGAGTAGCTAAAGATTCAGTTAAGCTAATGCCCTTTCTCTGACAGTGGTAAATAGTGAATGTGTTGGAAAGAGTATCAGAATGGGGCAAGCATGTTACAATGCTTTGCTAGAATACCCTCTGAGCGTCCAGCAGCAGTCCGGTAACTTCCTGAGCGAAAGTGATATTCTTTCATGGTAACAGCCCATGATGGATGAATTCACAGAGAAAGAATCTCATGATATTATGCTTTTTGTACTGATGTGAATTTTTGGTATCATGAACTTCTGTGGCAAAAAGTTCCACGATGTAACCATTTAAAGTGAGGAATCACTTATTTCTCTAAATTCGTCTTCCCGCTGTTTTCATTGGATGTCCCTGACTACTTTTGCTACAAGAGACAGTGAACAGTCACTTCACGTTTACCTTCTTACCACTCTTGTTTTTAAACACTTCTCATGTATCTATTCCTGACTTTTTCCTAGACTTCTGGTTCCAGTTAGTTTTTACAATGAAGTATATAGAAAAAGACACAGAAAAGAGTGCTCTTCCATCATGCGTAGGAATAGTTATTTACTGCAGTTATAGGTAGATTTTTTTTTTTTAATGGTTCGGTTATGGTAATTATGGGACTTGAGTATTAGGAATCTATTACTTAAACAGTATCATCAGCATAACAACTCATGATTTCTATGTATCTTGTTTCCAGGGGTTGGCCGAGGCATTTTTAGACCATCTTTGGAAAAAACTGCATGATCCAAACAATCCTTCAGTGATCAGGCAGACTGCTGGGAGTTATATTGGCAGCTTTTTGGCAAGAGCTAAATTCATTCCAGTTGTGTAAGTTGTTTTGATATATGAGCAGAATCAAACAATTTATGATTGCTGAGGTTAAGTACAGAATTCAGAGAATGACACACAGTGTTGGTCTTCTATTCCCACTGCTTTGTTAGTAAGCCTAAATCAACAGTCTTGTTTGTCCTTTCTACAATACTGTTTCAGTATTGTCTTGAAGATTCCAGGAAAGTTTTGCATTTATGGGATACAGACTAGTGATTGCTGTGATTCATGACTTGCTGTTTAAGGCTTCACTTTCCAAGAACTGCTGAGCACGGGTAGGTTATGTTGGCTTCAGGCAGTCATGGATGCCTGGTATATCTGTTGTTCAGAAGCAGATATTTTTAATGCTCTGTGTTAGGCATTTTATGTAGACTCTGAGACAGGAAGTCACATGTTCTAGTATTCTGATACAGATGGATTAAAGTACTTCAGCAGATGGGTGAAAATGTCATCTTTTGTACATACACATTCTGTATTTTTATGCTGTTCAGGGTGGGCTCAGTGACTTTAATGTTGAACTTAATTTGATATTGGAATTACTTGTTGGACGTGGGAGACATCCTCTCTCTGTACTACCTGTAGCTCAGGATTCTGATTGTTTACTGCACATTTCACATGCAACATGCGTTCATGGATTCATCTCTTCTGGCATCTTGTGCTTCACTGATGGAGGTTTTCAGTGCTGATACATTGATTCATTTTATGCTGAGGTAAAGGAGAAAGCTCATAACAAAATCTCATTTTTTACAGTGAGATTTTCTTACTGATGTTTTTATAACCGCTGAGATCCTTGAATACTTGTTTAACATCTTTTCTACACCATTTCAGGTGCTATTTTCACACCTTTTTCCCCCCCCCCTCCATTATAGTACAGTAAAAGCATGCCTGGATCTTCTGGTGAACTGGATGCATAAATACATTGATAATCAAGATACAGGGGCTAACGCTTACTGTGATGTAGCTCTCCACGGGCCATTTTATTCTACATGTCAGGCGGTGTTCTATACACTTATTTTCCGTCATAAGCAACTTTTGGATGGAAACTTAAGGAAAGGTGAGTATATTAGGTTTGAACGGTATTCGAATTCATTTGCAAGTTTTACTGTGGATGTGTTTTGTAATGGTCAGTTCAGTCAAGTATCTGATGGCGAGTTTATGTTGTCCTCTACATAAAATGAGATGGCCTGTACACCTCTTGGGCTACCACCCTAAATAATCTTTTTTTTCCCCCACTATTGAAAACAATGCTGATAACTCCTCAACACTGATACCTGGCCCCACTTGCTGAGCATGTTTGAATTCCAGCTATATAAAACTAGTGTGGGCTTCAATTAATAATCTGTCTTGACGACTCTGTACCTCTGTCAGTCACTGTAATGGGTGTGTAAACATAGTGTCTATGTTAGAAGGATCCCTTGGCTGTGGCAGGTTACTGTTATTTAGAGTAGCTTTTCTGCTGAACAAGCTGTGGGCTAGATCTCTACTGTAAGAGAGTGGCCTAGGATGTGCTTCTCTGGTTTTCTGCAGAGTGCAGGCTGGTCAGACTAGAAATTCTTAGAAATAAAGTTCAGCATATATGATACATAACCTGTATTTGTCAATTGTTCTTATCTTCAAGGTCTGTCATATCTGCAGAGTTTAAATTTTGAGCGCATTGTCATGTGTCAGCTAAACCCCCTGAAGATTTGTATACCCTCTGTTGTGAACTTGTTTGCTGCCATTACCAGGTACCTACTCATTTATTTCAGGTTTCAGCTTGATACAGATATTTGTGTGTGTATCTAAAAACAGCACAGTACTTAGAACGTGGGTTTTCTTAGGCACAATACTGAGTATTATCTAAGACAACTCATATAACGCTGCCCATATTCTAGGTGGGATAAGTTTGTTTCTCATTCAGTTTCAGTGAAATCTTACAGTACTATGAAACTGATTGCTTTGTGTTGGAGCCAATATGATTCTACTTGGAGTGAAGTTCATAGGAGTGTAGAAGAAGAGAATATACTCCTTACCTTGTGACTATCTTGAAAACTCCTAATATCAGTTGGAAAATGGAAGATAGAAGTGATGTTTGTTAAAAAATAACTTTGTATTTTAATACCATCTGAAATTTTTGCTTTCAGTGTGCTAGAAATGCTTATCTTTTCTTTATTAATATATTATTATTTTCCTTTTTAAAGGAAATACCAGTTGGTGTTCTGCTACACAATTATTGAGAGGAACAATAGGCAGTTTATACCAGTTGTTCGGAGTGGCACTGGGGGTGACCTTGTGCAGACATGCACTAACCCACTTGACAGTTTCTTCCCCTTTGATCCGTACATGCTCAAAAGGTACAGTTTAAAAATAAATAACCTGTTTCTGCCTTGTAGAAAATAATGAACTAAAACTGTAAGAAACTGTCAGTGTTTCTACAGTTCACTTTCTTCCCTGATCTTTAGTACCTTTCATGTTGCATATGTTAACCAGAGATTGTCAAAGGTTTGAATTGAAATTTACTTCCACTGTGACATACAGTGATGAAGAAGGAACAGGACCCAGTTTCCTGGAAGGTCTAGTTAGTATGTTTGGTGACTTTTCTTTTGGTTTTCCTTGTTTTAAGCAGTCATTAAAATATCATAATGTTAGCCTAATACATATTTTGTTGGAGCTGTGGTGGTGTTACGTCATTTTTTTGTTGGTTTGGTTTGAGTTTTTTTGCACCTTGAGTGTATTGCTTCTGGATTGGAGACTTCAGCTTACTTAAAATATCTTGGGTTTTTAATGAATAGTGTATAATTTGCAGCTTTTCAAAATGTCTAGTGCTGTGGTGCTTTAATAACTTTGTAATGTTAGAGGGCAACAACATTCTGGCTTTTTTTTTTTGTCTCAATTAAAAAAATGTCTCCACAGGAGGGAGACATTTCTTAGAAGTAGAAATTATTAATATTAACAATTATATTAATATTAAATTACATAAAATTAGATATATTGTGTAAATATGTACTGTATTAATAGATAACATCAATAAAATTACTAAAAATGATCTTCAATAATTTGGAAGAAATTATGCTTATTTGTAAGCATAGTGTAGCTGTTAGAAATACCCAGCTAGGAGTTAGGAGACCTGACTGTTACAACTCCTCAAGCAAGCAATTGTAATTTATACAAATTGGAGCAAAATGGAGTTATTTCTTCATGGGATTAATTGGGGATTATATAGGGATTAATTGAATAGTTTGTAAAACCCTACTGAGGGCTATCAAAATGCCAAGCATTTTTTATTGTATTATTAAAATTAAATACATATGACTTTCACTAAATACATTAACTCATACTGTGTTTTAATCCCTCTTTCAGATCAAAGAAGACCATTGATCCTCTTTATCAGTTTTGGGAAGAGCTGAGTGCTGAAGACCTTGAGAATCTGAAGAAACCCATTAAAAAGGTAATCTTTTCTGATCAAAATGCAGCTCAGCTTTTGCCAAATCTCTATCAGCTGCTTCTATGGCAGGATTAATTGGTTTTAGTTGATATAAGTACACTAAACGTTTAGGGGAAACTGTGATTGAAATTTGGAAGCTTTAGGGATTGATCCATCTTTGCTTTGAGAACACTTTTCCCCTCTTCTGCAGAGGAGTTAGGTTGGCAGCCCAGGACCGCTGTGAATGCTTATGAACACTCTCAGAATATGGATATGCTGGGAGATCCACTTTGTAGATATGATTTAGTTCCCATACTTCATAATGAGAGTACATCTAATTCTCTTACCATTCCAACTAGTCATGACAATTGTTGTACAACCCAAATCCTGAATTATGACCTTCTAAAGCTCCTATGTAGTCTGTTGACCTTCTTGCAGAATGTCTATCCTATGTCAGATTTTTGAGTCATTTGAACAGGGTGTTTTTCTTTCCTTCCTGTGATAACACATAAAAAATACTTTATGGTGGTGTAGCTTTGTTAACTGGTAACTTTATAAACTTTCCTATAGCGTTTTGATTAGCAGATTTGATTATTGCAACATTTCAGAATTTGATTTAGAAATACCTTTTTGGTCTCAGCATTCATTACTTCTGTTAAATCTTAACAGAGACCTGGAGAATCTTTCTGCTCTCACTGATCCTTTTAAATTTCTGCAGGGTACTTCTGAAGATGAAGATGATGACTTTTTGAAAGGAGAAACCCCTCAAAATGATGGTGTGGTTGGAATTGCTCCAAATTCTTATGAGTCAAATACCCGGAGCCCAGTAAGCAGCATTGGCTCCCCTCCAGACTGTTACGTGCCATACCCTCAATGACATGGAGAATCAGAAGTGAAAAGGTTGAAAATTGTGTGCAATTTTTTGCTCTGTAAAGAGACTTTAGCTCAACTTTCCGAACTGGCAAATGTTTAAGTAACTACATGTAAGAAAAATTATTGTTTCTTAATCATCAGATTTCTACAGATATGTTATGATAAAGTCATATGTTGCTAGAAAAGCTTAGAGAATAAATAGGGTGATATTTTACAAATTTCACATTGAAATGGTTTTTATGACTTAGAAGGATTTTTTTATAGTTGTTCCTGACTCTTAAGAACTTTGTTTACTAATGTTTCTCTACAAGGTTTTATATATCAGGGGTGAAATTCTGGTCTATCTTCCTACTGATTTGTGTGGGGACCAGAATTCCATTGTCAGTATTCAAACTGTACTCTGATGACTGTTTTTGAGTTAGTTTCAAAGTAATGGTATGATCCCACGATAGGGAAGCCATGAATCGAGTCTGACAGGGATTCTTTTGCACACATCTCTTAAGCTTTTCCTATATGTAGAACAGTGTTTGGTAAAGGCACTTGATAGTGGGAAGTGTATTCAGACGATAAGCATTATTGCTCCTTGAATCTGTAGCTGACACACAACTTCCCCAGCTATGAAAGTTCAGACTTGTAGAAGTGACAATTGTTGGAAGTGTTGAAAATGATAGAGTAGCTAAATGTATGATTTGTAGATAGTTTTCTTTGGGGTGCTTGTGAAGCACTCTGAGACGGGTATTTATTTTCAGGATTTGAAGTTTATATGTGAATGCTGAAAATACAAAAAAAATCTCCCCTCATAGAAATGAAGTGATGGTGTCACTGCTGTCCTTGTTTTGTCCATGTGTCAGTGTAGTTTCTCTGCATAGGTTTCTTGTCTTTTCATGATTGCTGGCTTTTAGATTTGAGTAAGAATATAAACAGTGGAAAAAATACATGTTATTTGTGTAACATTTAGTTGAAAATTTTATGCATTTGGGACTAAACTCTAATTGCCCTTCGTTAAAATCTGAACTTGGAGGCTTTCAAGACAACGTTTTTATTCAGAGCCAATAAAGATTGATGCAAACAGTGCAGTTCTTACACGTTTGAAAAAATACATCTCTCTATGTAACTAAGGATCCATTGGTGTAGTCTAGCTTCTCAAAGTTAGGTGGTTTGTTCTAACAGACTGCAAAAACTAGTTTTGGGGATGATACTGCAAAATGCATCAGTGAATCTGTTCATCATTGGATAAATTGAGACAGGTTTTGTTTTTAATTTTAGTCCTCTTTACTGTCAGTCCTGAGTAATAAACAATAAATTTCCATCTGAAATAATTGCATTCTCTCCTGGCATGGAAGAACCCTTCTTACATCAACAGCAAGGAGAACATCCTTTGAAAGGTGCCTTTTTCAGTTCTTTCACTGTTACGTCTTTAGGAACATAGTCAGCCACTTGTTACAAAATGAGGCTGTGTAAAACTTTCCAAGTTGTAATACCAGGTACATGATCCAGGAACTTCCACATCTCTTTAAAAGCAAAAGAAAGGACATAAGTGAAGTATAACATTAAAAAGAATGTGCAGACATTGACCTGTTTGTGCTGAAGCTGCACAGTTAACACTTGTATCCTGAAGGGACTTGCTTAAAACAAAGATTCATTTAGGAACTCCACAGTGTTTCTGTAACCTCTTCTGTGATAGATCTGATTTACTTAGTGTAATTGCAGAGAGGTGAGCTGGCAGGTGCTGGCATTTTGCTAAAGAGACTTTGTTCTATAAATACTTAACAGTCTTGTGAGGACTGGATTTGGAGGTGGAAATTTTGCCTTACGTGAGAAATACCATCTATGTTTTGAAGAAAGTATCTGCTATAACTGTTTACTTTTGTGAAAACTGGATCGGAAAGGTAGAGCAAGGGGCAGTGGCTTTTTTCTGTTGGTTGGTTGTGGGCAGGCCCCGGTGCCCTAGCTGTCCTCTCGCCCTGCGGAGTGGATTTAACTCTGCTGCTCCCACGACTGTTTTTCTTACTGTTCGTGCACGGACAACCGGAGGAAAAATCCCTGGTCTTTAAGGAAAAACTGTCGTCTTTGGGACCGTCTGAAAATTTAGTTCTGTGGTTGCTGGGGGAGGGGATAGCGGTGTGGGTTTATTGGTAAATTTGGGACTTGATCGTGGTTATTTCCCAAACGCTTTCTTACAATAACTTAGGGCTAAGCTCTCGGTCGCAGGAGGAGGGGATTTCTGCACCCCGAACGTGTCAGAAATTGTTAGGCGGTAACGTGACCGGGCATGTTTTCTGGCAGCGCCTCTGACCTCGCCTCAGGCGGCGCCCGCTGCGGGGCCGGGGCCGGGGCCGGGGCCGGGCCCGGGCCCGGGCCCAGACCCCGACCCCGCC
>NW_010973072.1:6280420-6321600 GCF_000737465.1 Haliaeetus leucocephalus
AAAATCCACGTCCCTGGAGGGGATTAGGGGCGAATCCCCTGAGGCGGAGGGCGGCCGCTTTGTGGGCGAGCTGTGCGGCCGGCCGCTCCCCTGGCGGGCTGGGGGGTCCGTCGGCCGGGCTGTCCCTTTTCCCTGTGCGAAATAACAAACACTGGTGACAAAAGTCAAGATAGTAACTTTTAGGAGGTTATTAACCTCTCTTTCGATACGTAAACGTTGTAATTCTAACGGCGGACAGTGAGCCAGGAACTGCTGAGCAGAGTTGGCTGAGAAGATGTTTCTCATCAAAAGATGCATCTTTAGGGAAACTGAGTTTTTGCGGAAAACCAGCGCAAATTTGATAAAACTGTGAAGTGGTTTTTGAGCCCCAGGATGGAAATTCACTGCCTACCCAGCAGGTCTGTGACAGAGCGCTGCAGTAGTCACAGCCCAGGAATCTGCGTTTTCCATGCACTAAGCAAGCTAATAAATAGCAATATTTTGATAAGTAGGAAATAAATATGCTGGATCATGGCAGTAGAAGACTGAAAATTTTACATTTCAGAAGTTTTCTGTCCAGGTTAAACTTAGGAGATCAGCTCTGCTATTGTCTAATGTGATCTTTGCCAAGCCCTATTGCTTTTTGTTGTACCTCCATTTTATCATCTATAAAGCAGGGAGAAGGGCTTTGTGTGTCTATGGAACGATGGGATTTAACAATTAACTAGATCAGTGGCAGGAAAGTGAAAAATTCTCAAAATTCAGAATACTCCGTAATAGAAAATATGTATGTTTCTCTCTGACCTGGATCCCTTTGCTTTTCAGAGGTGATGTTTCTATCAAGTAATGGATACACCTGAGAATTCAGCCACTGTAGTCTCTATTATCATTTATCTTTAGGAAAAGGCAAAACTTCTGAGAAGTCAGCCTGCTCAAATTGTGGAACCCAAAGGTCTTCTATATGTCCAGCAGAGAGAGTTTGCGGTAACTACCCCTAAAGATGGTATGTAGGAACGTAAACATTTTTTCTTCTACTGAAGCAGTGATTGTCAGAGCGGAGTTCTTACAATGTTTCTCTCCTTTAAAATAGGTTCTGTTTCCATTCTCGGATCAGATGATGCAACTACCTGCCACATAGTTGTGCTCCGACACACAGGTATCTTTAAAGGATGTTCAGAACAAAATCTGTACCCCTGAAGTAATGAATTAGTGTTGGTTTATGCTGCATTAATAAAATAAACTGCAGTTACTTTATATAAACTTGAATCTCAAAAAGTCATAGGAAGTATTAACTAAATGACTCGTTCAGAGAATTGGCATGTTTAGTGTCAGAGGTACCATGTTGCAGTTGCTCAATGAGCAGATCCTAAACTTGATCTGCTCCCATGGCCAGTGGGTAGTGGCAGTTGCAGACCTTGGCTGTGTTCAGCAGTTTGGGCCTGCAGGGTTTGGTAATAACAGAGGCAGAATTTGTGGAAAGATCCTCGCTACATGCCTGGATTTCTGCCATTAGAGACGTTGCCTGGTTCTGGTTAAGCGGGCACTTCTACCCTTCACAAGAGTTCTGGCGATTTTATAATGGGGCACACAAAGAGGTTATTGCCGCATTCAGTCAGCCCGTATCTTCTGCTGGAGGCTGCTGCCCTGAGAGGAAGCGAGGTGGTGGTGGATGTAGCTCTTTGTAAACTGTTACTGATTTCAATTATGGTAGCGTAACATCCTCCAACAGTGTCATTAACTAACTGTCCTCTCACGTCTTCCTCAGGCAGTGGAGCTACCTGCTTGACACATTGCGATGGATCAGACACAGAAGCTGAGGTGTCGCTCATCATGAGTTCAGTAAAGTCTTTCTCTAACACCACAGGATACGGAAGGTCAGCTCTGCACTTGGTTCTTGTGTACTGTTTTTCACAAAGGTTACTGCAGTTTGTAAGGTGGGGAATTTTTATCTGATTACAAGGGGTTCAGACAAGGTAACTGTGCAGGAAATACCTCTTGATCAGGAACCACACATAAAGTGAAAACAATTTCCTTGATGATGATTTTGAGGGTATTTTTAGTAGTGGTTTAAAGCATGGTTCTGTTCTGAATAGCGTCTCTGTAAAATGCCATTGTGAGGTTTTGTGTTTACTGTTTTGCAGTTAACTTTTGTTTCAGATGTGCGAAATTTTCCAAAGAACTGCTTTTGGGTTTATATTATTCCTTCCAGACTGTTGGTCTTGTAAATTCCTTGTGGGATCTGAGAATCCATCTGGGATTTTTCTAAGTCCCGCATTAAAAAAAAAAAAAAAAAAGGTAGTGGGGTGGGGCAGGACAGTGGGGAAAGAATGCTCTGAAATGCAATTTAGCAAACAAGGTTCTTGCCTCTGTAGTTTGATAAGAACAAAATCTCAGTGAACTTAGACGATACAGTCTCTAAAAACTCATGATTTGTCAGGACTTGCCTTTACATAGATGCTTCTCGGAGAAGAACCCTGCTGTATGGTCCAGAATAGTTCTGAGGAGGTCAGGGGAGCAAAAATCTTCATGTTTAATTAACCCTTTCTTGGGAACTGAAAGGTGGTTAAGTTCAGTCCAAACCAGAGGTGCTGACAATTGGGGATACCACTGGGTTAGATAGAATTGCATATATATAATGCCTCTTAAAGTTCTTAATTTGTGCTCTTTCCTGGATGATCCCTGAAGTGTTCAGAATGGAATTACCATAACTTGCTATGTAATGCAAACCAACTTGGTGCATGTGACTGTAACAAGTGAGGCTACTCTAATGATTGCTTTGCAGTTTGGGCTGGGGATTATTTTGTAAAGCTATTCACTTTGGGATGTCTTTTTAATTGCTGTTTCCTGTTATTCCATCTCTGTTAGGCTGGAAGTGCACCTAGTTGGAGGTTTCAATGATGATAGGCAGTTATCACAAAAACTTACTAATCAGCTTCTTAGTAAGTTCACATTTTTTCCACTCTCATGTCCAAAAAAAAAAAAAATAGTTCTGACTGGATTTGGGTTAAAGTTTGTTTGTAATCTGAGCCCCCTGTCATTTAATGGAAAGAAATCTGGATTCGTTTTGAAGGGTGTTTTCTCTACCTGAGACCTTGGTGTGGAGAGGGGCTGGACTTCTGAGGCTCGCATATGGCCAGCGTGTGGGATGGAGGGTCTAAACTTGTAACTTCTTCCTGGCTTATATTCTAGTGTGTAGAATTGGGGTGCAGTTCAGCGGGGCTTGATTCCTGCTGCCGATACGCTACCTGATCTTGGTTAAGTGTTGTCACTGTCTAAATCTATATATGTGGGTGACTTACTTAATATTCATTTCATACCTTGATGTGATGAGGTAAAATTTAATTATTGTTTGGAATTGTCTGACGAAAGATGTTATGTCTCTGTATAAAATCGATAGTCCAGAGAAGTGATTGCAGAGCTTTACAAATAAATTGGAAACATAAAGTACCTGCTTACCTGTAAGTGCTCTGGCTTGTGCTAAGCACTTTCTGAGTGTGGAGAGGCCTTGGCCCCACTGGAAGGGGAGGGGGCAGGGACAGGGGCAGATGTCAGGACTGGAGGGAGGTGGCCAAGGCGATAAACAAAAAGGGAAACGGAACCTGCAAAGGTTCCAGGATGCACCCTCGTGGCCATTGCACCCAGTGATTCCTGTTATCTGTGTTTTATGTCGTATGAGAGTTCTGTACAGAACAAAGTATTTTGGTTAATTTATTTTTTTAACCTTCTGATGCATCTTTCATGCATCAAGTTAAAATTTGAAACAATAATGCTGTATTGCTATTAGAACTTTGGGGGGAAAAAAGGTTTTTCTCCTAGTGTGTGGGATGGTGAAAAGCAGAATTAATTTACAGCTAATGAAAGACTGCATTTGCTCACTATATCTGTAACATTTTAGGAAAATACATTTAAATATAAGCTGTTAATGTATAGTGAACAAAAGCAGACCTGACGTGATGCCAGAGCTAAACCAGTATCAGTAAAAGGAGTAAGTGGCACAACACTTCTTTAGCATGTTTTTGCTATTACAAATGCCTACTCTCTGTAAATTACTGTTATATTTAGTAGCTGTGGCTTTAATTTTATAGAAGTTAGTTTGAAGCAAATCTGCAAAACACTCTTTGCTCTGTTGCCTTATCTAGGAACAGTGCGTTAGGTATCTCTGCCCATCTATTCTGCAGTGCGCAGCACTGATAATGCCCCCTCGTCTATATACAGCACCTGCTTTGCCACCAGTCAGTCTTATACATTGCTGCTATCGTTGTTGCTGTAGGAGCATTTGATCTCCAACCAGATGATGTTCATTTGGTGACTTTCTGCGTAACAGGTAAGAAAACATTTCCTTGGTTTTTGAAGTATCTTTAGCCACTGAAATCAAAGCACAGAGGTCTTTCCACACATGGCTTTTTTATGCGTTGTGTAAGAAAGAACAGCACAAGACCTCCATAACGATTTGTAATTTTTAGTTTTATGGCTGGTAGTGTGTGTGGTGGTGACACATAGACAGTGTAGTGAGGATTCTCTCCTTACCAAGTGCTGCTGAAATGCAACTCGTTGTAGAACCACTCATGATCATTACCAGGTAATTTCGCCACCGTTGTCCTATGGAAAGTGGCTGCCTGTCTATGGATATCTTAAGAGGCAATTGAGAGAGGCACTTAAGAGACCTTTGACCTGCTGGCTTATTAGACCTGCCTCCCTGCAGGTTCAAATGAATTCATAAACTCATTCAGTTAGTTCATAGTGTGTGATGTCACATAAAGGAAGAAATAATTTCCTTTTCTTCGTATCACATTCAGGTCATATTTCTTATCATCTCTGCATTTCAGTGCCATTGGTGACTTACATCTTTGAAACTTGGTATCATGGTAGTTTTGCACTGTGGGTTTTTTTCTTGTAAAGTGCCTGTGCAGAAAGGGGAGTGACAGTGGACTGGAGTTGGCTACACTGTTAGGAGATAAAGAGTTCTACTCCAGGCTCCAAGGGTGGTGTTATTGACCTGTACCTTCTTTTCCATATTTCTTTTAGGCTTCCTTGTTTTTTTTCTGTCTTTATGCAACATCAGATCTGTTCTTCTCTGATCACACACAACTAAATGTTGCCCAGAAAAAAATGCAAAGCCCTAAGAGTTTGACCTTTTTTTTTCCTTACAGAACTAAATGACAGAGAAGAAAAGGACATTCACTTTCCAATCATTTATGGAATAGGTGAGTTAAATTAGAATTTAATTATTTTTTTGTAACTGGATTGCTTTTCAGATGCCATTAGTAAATGGGCTGCTTTTAATGACTAGGTAATGCCCGTCCTAGAAGTTTTGCTGTTGGAGGTGTAGGTAGAAATAGAAGTTTTCTTGTGGTACCACAGTTAGGTAGATGCACACATGGAAGTGGCTGTGTACAAATGCAAGCAGATTTTTTTTTCATTTAACTGAACTGTACTTATGATTTTGTCACTATCAAGCTACTGTACTAACCTTTGGGGTTAGAATTCAGCCTTCTTTTCATTGTTCATTCTGTGTTTTTTCTAATTGAAGTATATCTCTGCAAATGTTCTTCTGGAATATTGAAATGCTGCCAAAGCAAAATAAGTAGAAATATGCTATCACAGGCTAAGGGGTCTGTGGTACTGAGAAATACAAGTATAGTATTTGATGGGTTCTAAAGTTCCTGCAACATAGTTGTGTCAGGGACATTGTCATTTTAAACAAGTGTTTGGTAAGAATTAATTGTTTCTGTATTTAAACTCTTACTTCCTACCAGCTGTGAATGTTAAAACAGCAGAGATCTTCCCTGCAACCTTCCCAGAAAAAGGGCCGGATGAGGATTTGCGTTCAGCCCATGTTTTAACAGGAGCAACAGTGAGTAAAAATAACAGGGAAAAAGGGTATTTTTGCCAGAAGGGGAGACCAGTTAGGGGCAATGAAATGTTAAAAGTTTAAGGAAAAACTAGTTTGGTAGTGTTCTGTCAGTAGCAAAACAAATAAGAAAGATGGAAGAGGAGAGGCAAAGGATAATGGTGGAGATCAAACCACTTGTGCAAGGGGTAAGCCTTGTCTTGGAAGTACAGCTCTTTGACGTGCCGTTATGACTAGCCCTACAGCTTTCAGCTGGATAACTTATGTAAAGAGATTCAGGTCATGGGCATAATCCCAGCAATCCCAGCAGTGTCTTTCAGTTCTGGGTGTGTTGTTACAGTTTAATGTCTTGTTTGTCAGAATAATTGGTTAATCTTAATGCAGTAGGAATGAAGTGGGGCTGAGCTGGCATGCAGTATGTCTAAGACAGAAGCTGCAGCTTAAGGCCTTCCAGATTAAGTGAATTTGCTGTCTCTCTCATCTGTGTAAGCATTGTCTAACTCTTAAGGCTGCCTGTGTTGTTACAGCTGACTAACATTTATGATGCAAAGATGGAACAACTACATATTGGGCCTTATTTCTGGAGGCCTTTCCCACATGTGGATTTCTGGTTGGAACAAGATGATAAGCAGATTTTACAGGTACCTGAAACTCACCTTTTTTTTTTTTCCTTTCTTTTTCCTTTTTTTTCCTTCTAGCTGAGTAGAGAGAGGGGTACAGTCTGTCAAAACTCTTCCCAGTGTACTGCTGGGGGGGGGGGGGGGGTGTGTCTTATTAAAAGGCAGAATAATGGAGAACTTAGTATTCTGGATGTCAAGCAGCTCTTGCTACCATCTTGTTTTTCAGAATCTTTCCACATCGCCCCTGGCTGAGCCACCCCACTTTGTTTCTCACATTAGATCTACATTAACATTTTTAAAAGAACATCCATTTCCATCTCGCTCCCTGTTTCCTGACAGGAAACCTCGCATCTACAAAAAAAATGAAGAAGGGTTGTGGGAACAGGTTTGTTCTGATAAGATCTAACCTGGAACCGTACACCACAACTACTTTAGGGAAGTATAGTCTTGCAAGAGCAGCAATGTGTTGCAGAAAGCATGTTGCTGGTCACAAGTACCATTGTTCTGTGCTTTTCAAAATAAAGTATTTTGACAGAAGTAACTTGCTTTTTCTGCATTACTTATGTAGGAATCACTGGTAATCTGAAGTAAGAATTGGGCTTTATTTATGTTCTCTTGCTCCAATGCAGTAATTTAAATGGCACAGATAAAGAGAGGCAGCAGTGTGGAGAGACTGAGAAGGGAAGTCATTACGTCAGTGTGTACTTTAGAAAATGGTTTTCCGCACAAAGTGAAAGTTGCACGCACTTAAAGCTTATGGAAACATAGGGAAGTATTCTTCAACAATAACTTAATTCAAGAGTAATAATTTGAAGAATCTTTATTGAAACATTTAGATAGTATCTAAAGAATGAAGCTCATTCCAACAAAACTACTGGTTTAACACTTCCAAATATAAAAACATTAAAAATTAATCCTTGTGGAGATAACTTTATCCCCAACAAATTACTCTTATTAACATACTTCATTGCACCAAAGAAACCAATGAGGAAGACTAGTCAACTTAATTGTTTTTGCACTTTAGAAAAATTGCACTGATTTTCATAAATTACCCCAACAGCAAAATTAACCTTGTTCATGGCATCCCAGCCCCACAGGATCTAGAAGCTGAGAGTCAAATCAGGTGTCAGTACAATTCAAAAGCCCCAGATTTTTCAGATTATGAAAGTCAGTCCTGCTACCACTACAGCCGTTACGGTGTTAATGTGTACCTTTTGGGGGGAGAAAAAAAGACCCAACAAAAAACAACAAAGCAAACTACAGTGCTTGTATCCAGTTCTACAGGGATGGGATGGGTTTCCTGAAAAATCAGATACCTTGAGGAAAGCAAGCTTTTCCAAAGCTCTCCTTTCCACAAGAGGCTCTCAAAATTTGCAGCAAAGTGATTAAGATAATTCAGGGGGGCAAGGGAAGACTCCTACTTTTGATTTATCCAAAGCTTTGCTTGTGCATTAAGTAGTCCTAGACGCTATGAAGTTGTGCTGTAGTGTAAATAACCTATATAATTTCTTTGAATCTGTACAATTCCTACCATAGGTAAGTTACTGTTATTCAAAAAATAAGTAAGTGTTGAAACCATCACAAATGTATTGGTTTTTCAAGCTTTACTACAACTATCTTTAAAAATACACAACAGAAAACTCCAGTTACACTACATAAATGTGTTCAATAGTATTTGGTTTAGAAATGCCGTGCAAAGGAAAATAATGGTGCATTGGTGATTCTTTCCAGTGGCAGAAGCAAGAAGCCATTTAGGCATGCAGAGGCACTATTTCTTTCTAAAAGGCTTAAAACTCATTAACTTAGTTCCCACTGGACCTAGGGCCTTAGCTGAATGGGTCAAGTCATACAACAGCAGGAAAAAATGGTTGATGGCAAGGTACTATTCAGTGATTCCTATATACACCACAGGCATCCATCCCTAATGCTCACCGCACCACAACTGTTTGGCAATGTTCTTCATCAAGTAAAAAAAAAAGAAGCAAAACAGAGCTAGTGTGACTTCAGTAGATGTTTTGAAGGAGAGGCTAAACTGAATTTTAAATATTAAAAAAGGTGAACAATTGGCAGGTTTTTTTTTTTTAAAGTGTAGTAACATAAAGTAAGATCATTTTACAATTATTGGGTGCAACTGTATTCTTAATCCTGTGTATGGCTGATTGGTTAGTTAGCAACTATTATCATGCTTAGATTGCTATAGGAAGGATAACTGCCAATTGTTTTTACAAATGTTTATGAGCACTTAATAAATTTCACTAGTACTTTGGTGACACCAACATGTAGAGAGGATTAAAGCAACTGTAACAAGTGTACGGTAAGACAAATCTCTGTCCCATGGGGGGAATTTATATTTGTGCAAAATCCCAGTTAATAAGTTACAGTAGTTATTACTGTACTAGTGTGTGGCACTGTTCACATTTTAAATGCTTCATTAATACCCTGCCTCCCAGGGCACAGGCTTCCTCAGCCCAGTCTGAAAGCCACAGGCTGGATTTTATCTCTGACCGTCTTGTTCCTCTACCTTCGTGCAGTCACGTGGCAATTTGTCACTTTGAATGTCCTCAGTGTCTGTCTTTGTTGCCTGTGCCACCTCCTTCTGCTCCTCTGCTTTTTCTGTCTCCAAAGATCCCTGCTCTTGGCCAGGGAATAGAGCTGGGGGTCTCTGATCCACCTTCTCCAGATCATCACAGTGGCTGACTGAACTGGTCTCACTGAATGCATCAGAACTTCTTAGAGACCTTTTAAAAATTTTCTGACCTGTAGAAGTGTTTGAAGAATACAGTACCAATGAAGGCAGCAAATACAAAATGTGCTATGCACAAGTTAAGTTTCAGAGAAAGTATCTGAATTTTACAAT
This sequence comes from Haliaeetus leucocephalus, assembly GCF_000737465.1. Classification (NCBI taxonomy): domain Eukaryota; kingdom Metazoa; phylum Chordata; class Aves; order Accipitriformes; family Accipitridae; genus Haliaeetus; species Haliaeetus leucocephalus. The sequence continues at coordinate 6,289,728 of NW_010973072.1, forward strand.
GACAAAAAAATAGATTTTATTTGAGTGCTAACTTGTACCCTAACCATAGACCTACTTTCTTGCAGATGCAGATACGTATGCAAGGCAATAGCACCTCTTATTTTATCCTACGTACACAGAGACTGTTAAAAGTCAGCTGAAAAACAAGCTGCCTGCATGCACAGTGAAGTCATTCTAGGGTAGAAATTTGCACTGAAAATCACAAGTGGAAGCCAGCCAGCTCAAAAGGCGAGTTAAAACTATGGTTTTCCTGCCAGTCGAATCAACATTAATTATTAATACAACTACCCAGAAAGTGCCATAGATTTAGTAGATCTTCACCTTAGAATGACTTTGTCCACAAAATATTAGGTAGCAACAGAAATACAGTTGCTCAAATACATGATTATACATTGTTTATGCTTTTATTTCAAATAAAACCTTTGGCATGTTTGCCTGCTGATTTTTAAAACTCAATAACCTCATAATATTCCAGAGGAAGATTCCAGACTTCCTGGGCAGTTGTCAGTTAATGGGATAACAACTTCCTGAAGTCTCAAGAAGAATTCTTGGGAAGAAAACAGACTGGGGTGGTGTTCTGTGCCATGTTTAAATTAAGGTTTTTAATGGTGGAATTAAGGCACTAGAAGATAAGCTCTAGTTCCAGATATTATGAAAGATGGAAAATCGTGCTGGTCTTTCTGTGTCATGCAACTCGGATGGCAGGATGTTTTAGCAAGTTTTAGAAATAAAACTAAGACATAGAAACTTACCAGGAAGTCTTTGCTTTGCAAGGCTGGAAGTAGGAGTTGGTGGTGGAGTAGTGCCTGTTCCTTGGGCTTTTGATACATATGTAGATTCTGTAGATTCTAGAGAACCTACAGGTTTAAAAAAAAAAAGTATCAAGTTGAATATAGCACAAACTAGACAAGTTTTCTGTTCATCTGTATTCATAAGGTATGTAACAATCTTCTTTTAATGCACATTTCTGCAACTGCATTTGCTAAGTTGAGTTGAAACTGCCAGTTGATGGTAATCCATTTCCGAGTACCTGGGGACATGAGTGCGGAGACTTACAAAGACGAATTAAGTTTCCCCTCACACTCACTTCACATATTCCCAGCTGCAAGCTATTGAGCAGTGCGCTTGGAGGGGGTATCTAGCTATGAGGGGACTAAGTATTCCCAAGGAAACCTTGCTGTTCTCTGCTGTAAAAGCCTTCCAGCTGGTGCATCAAGAATCAGCAAGAAAGATCCCAAATACAGCAGAAGGCCTTCCTCACTGTTTACAGAGACACACAGACAGTTGGACTATTGTTCTAGGTCCAACAGACACTTTGCCGAGTCCAGGAATATTCTTAAGACTCTGCCGCAATTTTTACAGTGAAAATTTATAATTGCAGAAAGTATTACATTAGTACATCAGTCTTAATGATGTAAAAGCTATAGACCGCTCTTTTCATGTCAACAGACTTGAATTACAAATATATGAGTAAAATAATAGTCTTTACGTTGTAATATTCCATTCGTTCCTGTCTCCCACAAAGCCCAGTTCACGCTAGTCCTCGGCTAGTTTCAGCCTGTCCTTGTCAGACATTGCACTATTTAGCATGCAAACTAGTACTTTATCAGTGTGGCAGTAGGCAGATGATAGCTCAAATCAGGATTTCAGACAGAGACATCAAGTTCTAGTAGCACAGCAGAACATCCGAGTGCCACTTTGCAAGCACACTCAAGAGGATGCATGTGCACATACATGGCAAAGCAATGTTCTAAGACCTGAGCTACCCTGCTAGCTTACATATTAATAAACACAGCATAAACACCAAACTCTTGCAGCATACGTAGCCAAAAGTCACAGAAATTATCCCTCTGTTAATAAATGCCCACGTCTAATACAGCTTTTTTAATGTGGCTCAGCATGCAAGAATAAAATGTAAACTGTACAAGTGAGGTTAGCAGATTGTCTTACTGGGTGTTACAGAAATAGTGAAGAGCGTGTTCTTTTACATCCTGAGGGTGGATTATGTCACTCACGATCAAATCGGCACAAAAAAGCGTGTTGCAATTTTAGTATAAAATTGGAACGGTTCTGACAACAGCATAAAGTGGCTGTGGATGCACTGAGTCCTACCTGCTGTTAAATTAAATGTTCTTCCCTTTGGTGAGGCTTGGAATGGAGAAAACCAGTTCAGCACAGAGCCTACTACAGGTATTTGTCGTAGCAGTCCCTGCAAAGCACACAATCAAACACTGGCTGGTGAGCAAGCTACCTGTGTTGTGACAAGTTATTTCAAGTTACCTAGACAACTAATGTTTATAGCCTTACCTCTTCCAGAAGTCGTTCTTCATTTGCTTTCTGAAGCTGAAGTTGTGCTTCCTGTATCCCTTTTCTAACGACTTCCGTCATGTTTTCCAACAGCTAATAAAAACCAGAAATTGTATTATTACATATATTACTCCGACTTGAAATTGTCTTTTTAGTTCAGGTTTTGAGGATATAATCATGGTAGTCAGATATTTTTCTAATTTAAGACAGTATTTGACAATCACTATTTCGTTATACCTAAATTAAAGAATGTACAGGTTGACTGCAGGATTTTTAAAAGATATACCCAGAGGACAGAATGTCATTTTAAACAGGAATGGTACGTAGTTTCTTCTACTTAGAAATGAGCCTGCAACCCAAATTATTCAAAGATCTGCTTAGCACATCTGCTTAGTTCATCAGATGCTGAATCTGACTGGGAGGAGTTTTTAGGTTCATGGAGTACATTTTGGTTTCTAGAAGTACCCACGACTTAAGCCAGCCTCACAGTAAGCCTAACCAGGTATGTGTCAATCTAGGTTCAACTTTGGTTTTCAAATTTAATATACGACTGCCATTCTGATCCCTGTGGCATCCTATGCCAGCATCAGTGATGTTTTACACTGCAAAGGACAAGCAGCTTACTGGGAGAGCTGTAGGGGCAGTAAAAGAACAAACCCACGAGATCAAAAAAACAAAGTCACAGTTTTGTCTTGTGCAAGAGAAATGCCAATTTCCATAACTTAATATGGGTTTTATTATTACACAAGGCCTAGATGACAGGCACTTCCTCCACAATATAAAAAATTTGAGTTACTGTTGGTTAATAAAAACAAAGGAAAAAGAGGCAGCTGCTCCTCTTCCTTGGGGGAGAGGCAAGCCAGGAATTCACCACCACAGCAAGCTAAATACCCCAAGGTACTGACTACAGAAGGGGTTGCATTTAGAGTATAAGGAAGAACCACTGCATTCTCTGGTCCAGTCAAGATGTTTGTCTTAAATTTTGGTTCTGCCTTTTAGCATACTTATCTGTATGTCTTAAGGGCTTGCTGATACTGGAGCAGTTTTTTTCTAAAAGCTTCCCCTTTGTACTAAACATCATGTGTCTAAATGATGCAAGTGTCATTCTCACAGATTGGTTCTGCTTCTCGGTTTTGGATCAAATGGTGTAAGATCCTTTCAGTACCTCAGTTTTCTTATAGCTGGTTCCAAGGACTGCACCTTTCTGAGTCCTCCACTACTCTTTATTCCTCCCTAGAAGCTTCAGGATCAGAGTGGCCCATATTCCAACATTTGGTTCCTAATCTCTCAACTACAATAGTTAAAAAACTGAAGGTACTCTACAGGTAAACCATCTTTCATCTCACCCCCAAAGCAGCACAGGAAGTCAAGAGCAGGCAGAACATCTCCAGAAAACGCTGCTAGAAAAAATTTCATTGCCAAAATCAACATATTCCCACAGGCAGCAATAGGCAAAGGGTTTCTGAAGTTTTATTTATTTTTTAGGTGAGGAAATTAACTGCCCAACACTAGAGGAATGAAAAGGACAGACATTTGTTTCTGATGCAGGTCATTTAGCAATTCTACTTTAGAGAACATTTGGAGAACTCTGATCAGATAAATGCTTTTACAAAAAGGAGTTGCATCATCAGCTTTATTACTTCAATAGGTAATTTGTAATTTCCATTTTTAAGCCACCAATGTAAATTTTTTCACACATTTTAGGGCACAGTCTTATCTTAAAGCTGGTATATAAACAATCATCTCAATCCCATCACATGATGAGAAACACCAGCTTGCAATCAGCCACCTTCCCTTTTGGTTTTGGGTTGGGTTTGGGTGGTTTTTTTTTTTGACAGCTTAAATTTTAGTGATAAAATGAGCCTATTTCAGTACTACTGAAGTTTTTCACTAGAAGTCCTGAACACAGGACCATGAACTTAAATCAAGACATCCTCAGAACATTATAATCCTGTAACAAAAGTTCTCCTTATGTGGACACAGATTATTGCTTCCACAGTAATTAATAGTTTGTTGCGGGAAAGTACAATTTTTACCTTCACGAAGAACCAAACCATGTCCTGAAGCCAATATGGAAAGGAAAAAATAAAAGGTGCTGAAATGCTCTGTGATTTATTAATACATACTCGTGAATTTTCTTCAATTTCTCTGCCTGTTGCTGCAATAGTTTCAACTAACTCCGACACATCCAGATCCTCAGTTACCATGCCAATATAAACACAGTTCTTCTGCCCTCCAAACTCCGGACCTGTGAACAGAGGGAGAATCAAGTCTTTTGACATACAAAAATGCATTCTCACAATAGGTGCAACACTCATGCTTGCAAGTCTGGAAATCCTAATACATACCCCCCCACACACTTGGGTAATTAAAAGCAGTATCTGCATAGGTATAAATTATGCAGACTAAAAAAGCTCAGCACTGTGAGTTTTCAAAGAGAGAAGAAAAAACAACATCGAAACAAGAAAAACAGTTTTATAATTAGTATCAGTGTTGAACATGTTTCAAATTCATTTACAGAATTACTTGGTTCCACAGTTCTAGGGCACTTAATTTTTGAAAGCTGACTAGAAAAAGATCAGAGTTCTGAGTAAGCAAATTCCTATTATTTCAGCTATAATGTGGCACTATGTAAATAGGAAAGTGCTGCTAATTATCATTAAAGTCATCTGAAGCTTTTAATCTAGCCACAGAAAGCAGTGAACTCGTCAGTGGGTTTTGAATGAGATCTGCTTTTCATTAAATACAGCACTAACTGAGAAGGCTCAATTTACAAAGAGGAACACTGCAGCTTTTATTCTTTCTGACAAGGAAGCACTTTTTGGTCTAGTTGCTCAGAAGTCCATTTTCACAGGTATTTCTGAGAACAGTGCGCCTTGCTCACCCTGCTGAACATTTACCCACTGAAGCAGGGGTGAGGAGGAAACAAAGTTCCAGATGTTGTTTCTACAATAACCATATACACAGCAGTGTAATTTTGCATTATAACGACCTATGTACAAATGACCTACTGAACCATTATAACACAGCCAGTAAAATGACTATTAGCTTGAACAGAAGTTTTTTTAAATAGTGCAGTTACCCAAAGAAAAAGTGAGATCCGACTCCAGCTCATTTAATTTTTTCAGAAGTTCTGTATTGATTTTTTCTAGTTCTTTTTCTTGTTTGTCATCATTCTTCCCATCACTGTGATAGTTGTATCTTCAAACCAAGCCAGAAGATAATTTCACTTTACAGTACGTATGAAAATATAGACACATTTAGCATGTTTCTACAAACTTCTCTATTTTATGAACCAAAAATCTCAGAACATTATAGCTGAGATCAACACATTTATTGGCATTTGTAATCAGAGATTTTGGGGTGGGGCGAGCTTGTGCTGCAAACTTCACTGAACACAACACATTTCTAGGTAATATACTGATCATATTTCAACTATTTTGACTATGCAGAATCCTTCCCAGAAGACTGTATCAGAAGATCAGAACAGACAATTGAAAGGTTTTTTGACATGGTATTCAGTATATAAGTGAATCCCATGATAGATAAAAAAGTAAGTTATGCTTGGCTAAATACAGTAAGATGCACTTGTATATTACATATCCATCTAACAGATCCACACACTGCCTCCAATATTAAAACCATTACCCTAATTTTGTTAAAACAGCTCTTCGGCTTTTCTTTAAAAAAAATAATCAAAGTAAACAGCATTAAAAGGGTAATTTTTTTAAAAAGCACTCAAAAGCTTCAACTGAGTGCAAAGCCAGATAATAATCAGTAAACAATACATTCATATCACCACTGAAAAGACCACATATTCCTTTCTGTTAACGCACAGCCTGTCCAAATATATAATGAAGAAAATATTGAAAAATTTACCTTACAACACCTAATCCTGGCCAACTAAGATCTTCAACATACAACAGGCCTACTGTTCTTCTCACTTCTTGCTCAAATTCCTCTCTCAGTTGCAGTGTACTTGTCAATACTGGTATCTTCATTTTCAAGCAGTCTACTAACTGATCAACATCTTGTATTTCAGTTCCTAAAACTAAAGAACTGATGTGTTAGTATGTGATAAAAGTGAACAGACATCAAATAGATGTCTGAATTAAGTAATCTGTAAAGAAGCCACTCCGTAAGTCAATCATAAATACAATTTACAGACAGTATTGAAATATCTTGATCTATATAAAACAGTGTTTATCCTTCAGTTATCTATCCACTGATACACCAAAGTGGAGAGAGCTAAGGATTTCATAAAAAGTAAGATCAATAAAAAGGATTTTCTGATGTTACAAATTAATGAGGACAATACCCATTTTCATTACATCAGTAGCTAGCAGCAGAAAAATGCCTCTTCCCATAGCCTAACAGATCATGAATTAGCTTCCATGCTGGTTTAAAACAAAACAAACAAAACATCACAGCATCATCAAGTAATTTTATTCTAAAATCTACTTTTCTGCATACACCAGGATCCTCTCATGTCAGCATCAGGTGTTTTGATAGCCTAAGCCACTCTTCCCACACAATCTAAAAGGAGATACCATGCATCACCCCGAGCCCCTGCAGGTTGCTCTGTGCATCTGCCAAGTCTAAACAAAGTACATATACGGTGCTGGCTTAAACATGAAATTTAAGACACTTTCCAAAACACAGATTTTTATGCCCAACCCCCCCATCAGTAATTATAGAAAAACCTCGAGGTTTAGTAAACAATTCTTCTAGTTAAGTAGCAATATTTTGAACACAAGCACCATTTCAGTGTTGCAACACCTCTGTAGAAAGGTAAAGCATCTTGGGTTGAGCAACCGAGAGGAGAAAAGGTAGGGATGATTTATCCTTCATATTTTGTTTATAACTGTTAGAAACAAAGAGCTTCTCCCCTTGTTTTTCCTGGTGAATTTAAGAAATAATCAGTAAAAGTCTTTCTCTGCAGAGGTGGTGAGGCAATGTCACCCACAACAGCTGAGCTACCACTAATGCACCCATTGCCATGGCGCAGCAGAATGATAAAGCCGAGATAGTTTTGTTTTGTTTGTAAGAAAATCCTCACCATAGAATATACTAAAGAGTTTCTTGAGTATATCTGCTTTTACACCAGGAGATTGTTGTACAATTCTATAGCAAGTCTCAGTTTTTACAAGTGGCTAAATTAAGTGAATGTTACCTGCAGAAGTCATTAGTGGGCTAAAACGCACACACGTGCCTTCATCTTCCAGTTCTACCACATCAACTCCACTGGCAGGGACCAGCTGTGCCAGCTGCTCTCCTAGCTGAAGGGATAAGGCGCAGTTAAAAAAAAAAAACACACAGAGCGTGACCTCCTGCAGTCGCTGACTCAGGCTAGACTCTTCCCACCGTTAAGGGGAACCACACACTAAACACCATTTTCTGTATTTCTCAAAATCACTTCTTATGACAAAATGCTTCAGCTTGCTGGTGATACGACAAAGTTGGACATATACTTAAAATAATGAAAATTCAGGGTAAGCTACAAGTGTTACAAGTCAGAAGTTTCTGCAAAATTGTCACTGTCATTAAGGATGCCATAATTACTACACAATTGATCCAAAACAGTTATGTGCTCAGCTCTCTGAAAGCACATGTTTCTAGAATTAATTCTCTTAAGATCTGGAAAAGAAAGACTGGTTATTCATGAATACACAGACATCATCAATGAAGTATCTAGCTGATTAAAAAGAGTTCTAAAGTTTTCATGTATTCCCACAAGACCAAAGAAAAAAATCCACTACGAACAGCTTAAGATGCAGTAATAATTTCAGTAGTAATTACACATGTAAAATAATCAGAAACATGAAAGCAACTTTGCTTCAGAGCAAATTCATCTTTTAAATCCAAAGCGCCCACTAGTTTTGCAGAGGATACGAGATCAATAATAACTACCAGACTAGTCTACCAAAGGTCTTATAATTACTGATGAACCCCTGGAAACATTCCCCTATCACTTCTTTTTTCCTAAAGAGAAAAAGCATCCATTCTTACCCACTGATTGAAAGTGTCATAAATGTATCTTTCGTTGCTTATTATGGGGTGCTGAATAGTTGAGGCCTGTGCAGCATGTGAGGTTTGATCTGAATCCAAAGATATAAGAATCACAGAAGTGGATTTTTATTTACTTAATTAAACAAAAGGCAACCTAAAATTTAGATAAAAGACAATTACATTTCCTAGGTAATGTAACACATCTACATGATGTACTGGACCTCAAGCAGACTAGCAAGGATTTTTTTTTTTTAAAGGTGTGTTGAACATGACAAATACTAGAAGTAAAACAGAGAGTTGAATATACTAGTTTTAAAAACAACCAATAAAATACTTCTCTCAGTTTTGAGGTTCAAATGCCCCAATGGAAATAAAAACTATGTTTTCACAAAGCAAAATCCTGTCACAGCAGGCTGCAATATTTAATTTGATGCATTCGGCTACTTTTTTAATTAAGTTTTAATGATTACTTTTTGTTTTAAACCACACTAAAATAATACTAAGTATTTAAAGAGTCCATTATACACACAAAACATGCAGAAATGGCCAAACATCTTAAATCCTTATAAATCAGGTGGGTGACTTCTCCCTAGCAAAGCTTTTCAAATAAATGCATCCACCAAGTCACTAGACCTGGATGAATAGGTTTACTTTGTGAGTGCAACCACTAATTAGATTAAAACCAAAAACAATCCTCCTCCATGCCCAACACAAAAAATTCACAGAAAATTAAAATTAACACTCATAACAACACTACGAAGTTTTCTAGAAGTCTTTTGCCTCATCCCAGCTGGACATGTCCCCACCCTCTGAGTGTGCACACACGAACAGCACAACATCCTCTGTTGTAGCTGAGAACAAAAATCCTCTTTCTTGGAGAGTACACCTAAGTAAGGACGTTCTGCTCAGAGCCACATGTGGCATGGCTACTGTGTACCCACAACAGTATTTCCAGAGCTGTTCCTAACGTGTTCTGCTATTTTTAAAACTATTGCAACAGCAAGTGTAATAAGCAAAACAGAGAAACATGGTTCTTGCAACTAGCCACTAAAAGTTTAAAAGGAACAGGAAGCCTGAACAAAACCAAGGAAGATGCTCCTCCATCAATACACTCAAACACAGCTCGCAGCTTATGAGACTTCCATCATCTGCTCTCACGATCAAAATCATATGCAAATCTCTCCTCACTCAGGAAGGCAGAAAATGACTTGTTATGAAAATTTAAAACACTGCAGTCTGTCTAAAAAAAGAAGCTATCACATGTATGGATTCTATCACTAGATTATGACCAGCATTCACAACCTTTTTAAAAGCATGTTACACAAGAGAATTGCACTACGTAACATTAACCTCACCAAATTAATTTTACGAATTAGTAGCTTAAAAAAACTATAAAGAGGGTTTCTTGGGTTTGTTTTTAAATAAATCGCATACCTCTATTTGAATATTCCCGGAAGAACTTGAAAACCACCACTGGTGAACTCAGTTCATCTTCAACCTTAAAAAAAAAAAATTAGATATATTTTCACGTATTTTTTAAAAATTTAACACTGTGTATAATTCCCTAGACTGCTGAGCAAAGCAGATTATTTTGTTACTGCCATCAAAACAACATTCACACTATCTCAGTATTACAATTTAACTCCAGGAGTGCAAGTAAACATATCTGTAAACTCAGGAAAGTAAATCATTATTCAGTTAAAGCAGAATTGTATTGATTTAGAGTATGCATAATTAAAAATTGGGCACTATAAAACAAGACACCTAAGCATATTCATTAGCAAATATATTGTACTAAACAGTTCATTTAGCTTTAAGTATTTTCAAATATTAACATAAAAAAAAAAATCTCTTGGAAATTGCCCCAGAATCATTGGAGAACATCAAGAAAGTTCCAGCAGGAATAACAAGATTATAAATGATCCTGCTTTATGGATAGGAGAAACGGACTGGGCAACTTCTGGAAGCAATCTGAGGCTACGTTTCACAATCCTAAAAATGGAAGATTTATTTAAGTAGAAGGGGGAAGTGCTACACCAACTTGAACTCCCAAGGCCACTGTCATGGTTTAACCCCAGCCAGCAACTAAGCGCCATGCAGTTGCTCACTCACTCCCCCTCCACCCAGTGGGATGGGGGAGAAAATTGGGAAGAGAAGTAAAACTCGTGGGTTGAGATAACAACGGTTTAATAGAACAGAAAAGAAAAAATTAATAATGATAATGATAACACTAATAAAATGACAACAGTAATAATAAAAGGATTGGAATGTACAAATGATGCGCAGGGCAATTGCTCACCACCCACCGATTGACACCCAGCCAGTCCCCAAGCGGCGATTCCCCGCCCCCACTCCCCCCAGTTCCTATACTAGACTTGACATCCCATGGTATGAAATACCCCGTTGGCCAGTTTGGGTCAGCTGCCCTGGCTGTGTCCTGTGCCAACTTCTTGTGCCCCTCCAGCTTTCTCGCTGGCTGGGCATGAGAAGCTGAAAAATCCTTGACTATAGTCTAAACACTACTTAGCAAGAACTGAAAACATCAGTGTTATCAACATTCTTCACATACCGAACTCAAAACATAGCACTGTACCAGCTACTGGGAAGACAGTTAACTCTATCCCAGCTGAAACCAGGACAGCCACTAATACTCTTTGAAAAACAGTTTTTACATAAATGGTTGTTGTCACTCAGTGATCCATAAATTATCTATTGCCCCAGAAAACTAAGCTGAATATATTTTCTATACATTGAGTGCCAATTACAAGGCGGGGGGGAGGAGTAAAACCACCAAACCCTATTGAACAGGACATTTCACAGAAACTGAATTTGGAATGAATACATTAGATGTAATTTCTAAAACTATTTCTTGTGTAAAAACCAAAGCTGGGATAATTTTTGTGTACAATTTCACAGGGTTCACAGTATCATCTCAACAGCAGTGTGAGATGCAGCCAGAATCTATTAGAGAGGCTTACGGAAACTGGTTTCATAAATGTATTACTGAACAAATCCACATTTTAAATGGAATTAAGACAACCTCTGGAAACAATTTCTGGATGTTGTTCTGTCAGCTCCACTGAGTGCATGAGTACAGAGCAATGGAACAAACACAATCTGGAGGTCACACACAAGCAAGCCACACAATTTCATTGAATACCAGAACTTAATTAGAAAGATACCAAGCATCTTCAAAACAATGACTATGATTTAAGTAATATTTTTAAATATTTTTTTAAATCAAAGTTATTCTTATCATTTAATAAGCAAAGATTAAGCTATACAACCGAAGTATTAAATGTAGACTGTACCGAAGTTTTAATGAAATCCAGGTTTTTCAAGTTTTCCAGCAACCTTTGACTCTAAAACACCACAGCAGAAGGGAAACAAAAGGAAGAGACAAACACACAGTTTTAGAAGTTGAAAACTATTCTGAAAAATATTAAATATTCACTACTATAATTTCTATTTCTGAACAAACCCCTACGCTGTGTCAGAGATTCATCCAGTTCTTTCTTGTAAATTTAGAATGCAATGGAAAAATTTTTTTCTATTTTTAGTAAAACACTGACTACAAAGCTATTTTCATTAAAATAAAGTCTTGGTGTATTTATCGACAAAGTTCCAGAGATACTACAAATCCATTGACTAACTGAAGCACAGTGTGTAGCAGAACAGTTAATTTTCTCAAAGCTACCATAGGAAGTGGTTATGATGGCTTTCTAAATTATTTTCATTAGAAAAGACATTCTTACATTGTGGTTTAAGACTATTAATAGACTATTATAAAAGCTAAGATCAATCTTAGATGCCACAAAATCTTAATGACTAATGATACTTTGTCACTCTTTCAGGTCTGTCGTGCCAATAGCTTCTTCACTAACCATTACAGAAAATTTCCATTTCCCTTTTGCCCTTCTTCGAATTTTTTCTAAGTGCTGTACCTTTAAGGAAAAATGTTTTGCATACAAACACTGCATTTTTAAACTAACACATTATATTGGACCTTAATTTTTACTAGGCTAAGGACTCAACTGCAAAAATAGTGCACTTGCCACTGTTTCTGAAGAAATCTTTTGAAGTCCTTTTTGTCAGGCATTTATAACTTACTATCACTTAAAACAATATGATGCCAAGTAGAGTAGGAAAATAAGAAAGTCTTTGTCTGAACAGTTTTCAAGCAAAATAGTTAAAATAGAGAAGTGACAAAATAAAGGAAGTGATTATGTTACTTCACTGTTTAGAAAGGACAAAGATTAAGTATTTCTCATTAAAAAAGCCTAATAAAATATACCATCTAATAGTAAAAGCACATCCCTCTCCCAAACACTCTACTCTGCTTTCGTAATTTGTAACACAATACAAACCAATATGCTATACTGTCAACAACTACAGTACTTTTCGTTGATTCTTCTACAGTGCATCACAACAGTCAAAAAAGATATATTAACAGCTATTATAAAAAAAGTCCTAAGTATAATAGTGTTCTCTGATAGCCATCTGGATATTGCTTGTACTGTTGTTGCTATCTGAACTTTGTTTCTGCTTGGAGACTCAAACCGTTAAATTAGATGGTGAGGATTCTTAAGAACAGTCTCCAACCCATACTCAAAGAAGCAAAGTATCCATAAACAATGTGCCAACAAGCTGTTGCTTACTAGTTGTGAGGCATGCTTTATCCTCTCCACAATCCCATCATGGCCCAGGTACTGCAAGGAGAGCCACAGTGGCAGGGCACGGAGCTTCTCTACAGGCTGACTCGATGTCAGCCCAGCTGCTAAGGACTAAAGAGGAAAATAAACAATAAACAAACCACTATTAACCTCTCTTCAATTATTCCATTTTTGCCAGCTTATGGAGTATGTCACAGCTTAAATAGGGGAGCTTTTGCAAATTATAATTTAGATGCTTATTAAGAACAAGTCACTATACCATGATCAAAATTAAAGTTTCAAGATCTTAAGAACAATGCCTGAGAAGCTGGACATACCAAAGATGGATCCTCATGTCTGTAGAGTGTCACTGCAGGTACAGCCGGAAGACCCAGCCAGGAACCCAGAGTAAGAGTCATGCTGTCACATTTTGTAGCAGCCTGAAGTTTATTACAATAAGCAGAATATAAGCCATATATATTTTTATTAGATCTTGACCTTAAAATCTAGAGCACATTATTAAAGTTTCTAGATGTAGTAAAACATACCAGTACAGAAGAGGAGACATAACCCAAAGCCAAAGTTGCCAAATTCACACTAGAAAAAGAAAGTGGTTTTAGCACATACCAAATATTTATTAAGAGATAACATTTTAATTTTCAGTTTAAATATTTCATGGTGATGCGTAAAGGGAAGTAATTTTTGTTCTTATATTTTTTATTAACAATGCAGTAGATGTTGCTACATGGTCTTCCAAGATTGAAAACCCAAAAGTAAAAATCCATTTTAATCTAAAAATGTTTCAGTCCAACCTTTGGGGAAATCATTCCCCAAAGTCTTACCCATAATTCAGCATCAATCTGGGATCAGAAATAAATAGCATGCAAATATAACACTATACAATGAAGTATCAGGAGAAAAAAAGTTTCTACTCCAGGCTCAAAAAAATTAGTCTTAGAGCACTGGAGTCTTCATTAACATTGTCTAAGTTCTTGCAATTTCTTTTCCTCTTGGTTTAATCCTCCTCCCAGTTATGTTGCACATTTTACTTGCAGCAGTCGTCTTGACAACCTTCATTAAAGTGTCATCTCTTCCACGCTCAGTTCATTCTCCTTCCTCATTCTCAATTCTCACTGTATAATGTCTCCCCTGACTTGTTCTATAAGGTCTTTTTATTTATGCTCCAAGCTCTTCAAAGCAAGGGCAGATAAGATTACCATCTGAGTAAAAGTAACGACTAACCTATGCTGAAATAACCACTCCAGTTAATTATTCCTGCATATGTAAAACAATTCATATGTCATACAGTGACAAAATTATAACCATATAAAATGCTTAATATGACAAAAATAAAGATGGTCCTATGACTCTCTGGTTAGCTGTAAAATTATGTGCTGTCCATTAGTTAATGGATACCGTTATACTGAAATAAATTTCGAGTTTCGTACCCTTCTACATGGAGCCACATATTATACTGCTCACAAAGTTCCTTCAGTCGGCCAAGTTTATCTGTGTGCCCAGCACCTGGTGTCCCTTTGTTGAAAAGGAAAAAAGGCAATGACAAAGGATAAGCACGCAAATTAGGACTCTACATAAGAGGACCTCTTGTACTGTTGTCAAAGAAGTCACACAAGAGCAGGAAAGAAGGTATTTAAAAAGAGCCCACTACACAATATTCATATCTGGTTCATCATGACTTATGAGTAACTGGAATTCTAAACAAAAAAAAATAGAGATACTTGTTTTGTTTGTCAATATGTTAAAAATACTTAGAAAATTAGACATCCTAGGCAATAAAAGACTCAGCAGCCTCAGATAAGAAATGCAGACTTTTTAATACATTCAATGTATGACCTCAACTAAAGGAAACTAAACCAAAATTAACATCTCAGATATTTTTCCAAGTCCAAAGCAAGTAACAGTCACCTCATTCATTTGTACTTAAAACAAACTTTGCTCATAAGCAGTTCTTTTTAATTAACTAGAAGAAAAAAATATAGTTTTGAAAGCTAAAGTTGATGGCACACCCATCAAAAAATTCTGAAGTGTTAATGCGAAACTGATTTTCAACAAGAGATTTGCACTCACTAAAATAAGTTCTAGTCATATTAATCCATCAACTGACATAAGCAAAACCGTAGCAGTACAATTCAACTTCAAATCAGTTAGAACTCCCTCTGGACAGATAATTATTGTGTGGTCATAAAGATACTTCCTGATATTTCCTGACATACAATCACTAAGCTGTTTAACAAAGTATCTTTTTATTTTGGATTTTATATATATTCATGAAATAGCATGCTTTTTTTGTTATTGTTTGTCCACAGCACTTACCAGCATTGGCCACAAGCAACAAAGGCAGTTTTCCAGACTCAACATCATCTTTAATCACTCTGTCCAACAAAGCAACATCCTGTTACCAATAAGAACAAGATATGTATTTATAAATATGTTTGTCAAACAATACAAAATTGTTTCTGCTGAACTGGAAAAATGCATTAAGAGTGAAAATGGACAGCATTCTGAAGTTCTGGAAGACATTCTTAATGTCTCTGTGGCTTGCAGTTTCTTCTTCTCAAAGGTAAAATAACTTGGAGGTCAGATAACACATTTGTGAAAAACACAGCACACATACATCATGTAGTTTGTAAATGTACGCATGACTACATGTATTCTAGAAATCTTGGAACTAAAAAGCACCTTACTAGATGCTATTAAAAATATCTTGCAATTGACAAGACCAAGATACAAGCTGCTGGCTTTTTAGAGGATTTCAATCTATGATTTGCGCAGCTACAACACAGAAGACTTAGAGGTTGAAAAAGTAAGTACATCAATAAGCTTTTCCTAACAACATACTTGACATTCATTTAACGAGGCTTTCCAAAAAAAAAAACCAAAAAAAAACAAAACACCCACCACAAGAGTTCTTAAGGAAGACAAACTTACCATTTGGTGTTGAGATCCAAACATAGTGTTACAAGGCACACGGCACATGCAAGAAAGGGGTAACCCTAGCTGCAATGAAAATGATGGAATTTCAACAACTGAGACATACTCATTTCAAGTGTTCACAGAAATATACAGAGTGACAAAAAATAGTAAACATGACAATAAAAAGCTGGATATTACGTTAAAAAGTAAGTTTCCTGCTAAAACTTAGAATCAAATTAATAGCAGAGAAAAGAAAACACAGGAGAAATTGGAAAAAAACAACAATCAACTTTTGGTTAGCACGTCAACTGCATTCCATTTTTCTAATGAAATACTCGTGCCCTGTACAACAGCCGAAACTCAATCCTCTTTTTCTTGGCCATGCCTGCAATTAATACATCCTATAAGAAAACGTGTGCTTTGTGCATGGGCCACATTCCACTGGAAGTTCACAGTCACTTTACTACTGAGTAGAGCACAATCTGCCTACTTGATCATACAGTTCAGCTGACTATTCATGCTGGTAAGTGAAGTTCTTCCTTTGATACGGAGGCAAATTCCAGATAACTTTTGCATCACTAACATAGGGGGAGCTGGGGAATCAAGGTCTCTTACATTTTGATCTTTACCTTGGAAGATCACTAGACAAGTGAAATGTAGTTGATCATACTCATCACTGAACAGAAGATTCAGCAAATTAAGAGAACTACAGTTACAGACTGTTTTTTTTTTTTTACCCTTTCATTTAACAGAAATTGAATTAACATCTGATTACTCAGTTCCAACTGTCTGCTCTACAATATACACTACTTCTCAAAATCTAAGATAAAATGCTATCAGTTCTAAGTTCAGTGATCACCTAATGTGGACAGGTTACCGTATAAACAAAAGATAAGGCACCACTGTTAATACCAGGATCTACTCTGTACTCGGAAGCAAAAGGGTCCCAAAATACTGATTCTTAGCACTATTTCTTGTATCAAGAAGTTCTGGTCAGTAACTACATGCAACACTTGGCTTACCAAAGACACCAGCTTACTCCAGTGGACTCTTACCACCTACTTCCCAAGTAATTTTGGCCACAACAAGTTCCATCTATGATACCATTTTTGTTTCTCTGCAGTCTACATTTTTAATCTATTGGTAGTACCTCTGCCTGCCTTCTCCCAAGACTTGAAAAACAAAGGCCCTATGAACTTGACTCTTCATTTCAGTGCATGTTAAGTTTGAAAAATATCACTAGTGCACTATGCAGTAGTAATGTCTGCATACGGCCTCAATTAGCTTATTTAAGTCTACAAACATTCATGCAAATAAATACTTGGCAAAACCAATAAGTTTTACAACATAATTAGGAAAAACGGGGTTTCTTTAAAGCCCTGGGTTGTCGGGGTAGTCTTGCTTTTCCAAAAAATACTTTTTGAAATGGGATCAGCACAGCCTACTTCTCCCTCAACTGTTTTCCTCTTAAAAAAAATAATGTTTATTGAAAATAAGAGTAAAGGGGCATCATTCAACCAAATTTTACAATAAATCAGTGTTTGGAAATCCAGTATGTTTGGGCTCGGGTCCTTTTCACCATGACCAACAGCTTATGTAAAGCGTAATGCAATCTAGAAACAATCACTTGTTTAAAAAAAAAAAAAAAGAGTTAGCATGTAAGATCCTTTCAGTGGAAATATTCAGACAATTTCTCTTCCTCCCACTCTATCACTGCTGCAAAACACAGACTGTAAATGCAACCTGAAAGTATTTTTTTCCAGACAAATGGTTTGACTTTAAACATATGGTCCACTACAGCTACTGAGGTCACCCCCAGTATGGACTTTGCTTCCTTTGCCTATGTTTTATAATTATGTTGTAAATCACAATTATTAACGCAATACCAACATACTGTATAACATTTTTGTATTACTAGCTTGCAGATATTTGGCTGGCATCAAAGTTTGGTTTCTGAGGTTTGGCTGGCATCAAAGTATGGTTTCACCTTAGACTCCCTTCCCCTCCCACCCCCTGTTGTGCTGCTGTTTAGTCACATTGCTATTGTTTCTTCCATGAGGAAAAATAAGTAAGTTTTCAAAATCAAAGTTATGCTTTTCCTAAAATCAGTGTTTTTGAGGCCAAAGCTCAGTCCTCATTCTTCAAAACGCCCCTTTTCATGCTGTGTTTCAACAGGCAGACACATCATCCTAAGTCTTAGAAACATATATAATTTTATAAACTATAAAAATCTACTATGTCCATAGAAAGGCAAAGAAGAGACAAGGATGAAGGGAATCTGCTCATGAAGAACACTGATCAAGTAAATGTGTGGAAGGAACAGGAAAGCTGCAGAGACAGCCTGCTCAGCTTGCTTGGGGATACATTTATTCAGTCAATACAGTAGCATTGGAAAAAATCTCAAAGAAGCTTCACTTCTAACAGTGGAAGTTCGAGGCAGACACATGGATCTAAAGGAAAACTTCCATTGGTCCAAACCAATTTACAAGACTGCTGCCAGTACTGTACCAGACTGTACTGCAAGTACCAGTCTCCTGCAGGAAAAGTCTGAATATATTTCTAAAATCTAAATTTCAAGTAGGCAATATGAAGCCAGGTAGGTTCTACTTGCAGCTAAAACCCCAACTGATTCACTTTACCTGATTGCAGAGAGCTTGGCCCAAGCCTGTTCTAGCTGCAGAACTAATGTATATGACAGGCTGCTTAGTATATAGCACGTTAAATCCTTCTATTGTATAATCTTCATAGCGTGTGTGAATAACAAGTCGACAGATTTTTAGGAGACCTTCACGATCATCTTCATGATAATATGCTGATCCATTTTCATATCTGCAAGAAAAGCCGAGTAAACATGACCAACAAAACCAATAGTCAGTTTAGTGACTAAAATAACACTGACAGTAAAGGAGCTCAAGAGGACAAAGAAGATGGATAAAAAAACCCTTCTATTTTCCCAGGATAAAGTAGAGTAGAAGGAAACTTGATGAGATAGGCTGAGATTAACAATGAGGGAAGCCTAATATACATTTTCATTTAGACTCAGACATAAAGTAAGAAAGAAAAAACATCTGGGTTCCTAAGGATTGCCTTTACAGAGTTCAAAACCCTGCTTACTAAGAGCAGTGTGAAACACATGAAAGGCTTCATCTGGTTTTAATATACACGTAAATTCTGGACCCTAATTTTAAAGAGACTGCAACCTGACATTCTTTAAGTTAAGTTAGTAAAATTGGAATGAGACACATGAAGGTGAATGGGCAGAAACTTGCAAACTTTATTATGAAATCACAAATCAAGGTATTTTCTAATACCCAAAATTACTGATGTCATTTGTATTTTAGAGTTTGTACTAAATTGTGGTCTTATTTTCAATCTATTCAGCACACAGCAAGACAGTTTTCCAGATGTTTTAAATACATGAGTTACATAAATTAAGTATATTTTTCCCCAGGAATATTTTAATGATTTTATGGCTATTTTGCCTTCAATCTGATTTATTAGGCATATTTCCTTGGGGCTTGCAGGGGTGTGTGTCTGCTTCTCCCCCACCATTTTTAACCTGTTTAAGAATCAAACTCAGATCAGCGTATTAACATTTATAGTCAAGAAACGGGCACAAATTAACCAAAGAAGAGATAAGGTATGGGTGTTGTCAATTTATTAAACAACTTGCAAGCTAGATTTTTCTTTTAGCATTTTTGTGCAACACTGTTGTGGTTTAACCCCAGCCAGTAACTAGACACCACACAGCCGCTTGCTCACTCCCCCCCTCCCAATGGGACAGGGAAGAGAATCAAAAAACAAAAAGTAACTCATGGATTGAGAAAAGAACTATTCGATAACTGAAGTAAAATGAAATATTATAATAATAATAATAACAATAATGAATATAATTTTTTAAAAAGAGATGAAACCCAAGAAAAGACAAGTGATGCACAATGCAACTGCTCACTCCCCTCTGATGGATGCCTGAGCAGTGATCTGCCCCTCCTGGCCAACTCTCCCCCCCCATCTATATACTGTACATGACGTTCTATGATATGGAATATCCCTTTAGCTAGTTCAGGTCAGCTGTCCTGGCTACGGTCCCTCCCAGCTTCTTGAACACCTGCTTGCTGGCAGAGCATGGGAAACCAAAAAATCCTTAACTTAGGATAAGCACTACTTATCAACAACTAAAACATTAGTGTGTTATCAACATTATTCTCACACTAAATCCAAAACACACTGTACCAGCTACTAAGAAGAAAATTAACTCTATCCCAGCAGAAACCAGGACGAACATGTAAGTCAGTGCCTTGCACAATTTAAGAGTGGCATTTATCAACAAATTTACATACAGGCCCTGAAACATCTTAGGTTATCACAGACTATCTGATGCACAAATACTGCTAAGTATTCCAGAGTTAAACTCCAGAATGACCCACATGCAAACATTTACTTCACCTTTACACAACAGTTCTGTGATCTAACACAGGCAAAGGGAAATTCCTCTAGTGTTGCTCATAGCCACATAAAATGTCAAGAAGCATGAAGCAGTTCACAGCACAGTATTTGTTCAATGCTGTTGCCTATGGGTCAAAAAAGTTTGGGGACCACAGTTCAATAGATACCCAGCATTAATCACAAAATCACAATGTTACTGAATATTTGATTCAAAACAGAAATATTTCTTTTTGTTAGCCATGCCATTTAGAAACATCACTGACACCCTCTCTATATACACATACATTTGTCAAAATAGTGGATTATCTGCAACTTCTCAAATATCATCATTGCACAAGGTTTCAAGATCTTTAAGTCAAAGACAGATAAAAATAATCACTGAATTTATAAAATAATTCTGATAGAGGTGAGCCCATCAATGTAAGAAAAATCCTTTGTAATTCTAACAACTAAATTAGGGTTAACTTCAGTTATATTTTTACCATTTCATCTTGCACTGCGCTAAAACAAATAAATAGATAAATAAGTAAATAAATCTCAGTAGCACTGGCAACATTTTATGAAAGATACAGTATCATGAAAGGGAAAAAGCAGTTTGGTTTTTTTGCTTCAGGAAGAAAGGAAGGAATTTCTCATCAGTCAATCTCCCCACTCCGACACCTCCCCCCAGCTGATCTCCATTC
This sequence comes from Haliaeetus leucocephalus, assembly GCF_000737465.1. NCBI lineage: Eukaryota > Metazoa > Chordata > Aves > Accipitriformes > Accipitridae > Haliaeetus > Haliaeetus leucocephalus. The sequence continues at coordinate 6,310,759 of NW_010973072.1, forward strand.
TTCTTCTCTCCTAGAACAGTTTAAGATATCTATGGTACATGATGAAACAGGCATTTATGAAATATTTCACTGTAGTGTAAATTTCATTAGTGTCACCTACCATACCTGGAAAAATAAACTAGATCCAGGAAGAGCAATGAAAACATATTTTAAAAACAGGAAGTACCCCAAGTGTCAGCAACATAGCATATGGCTCAAGAAAGAAGAATTTAGTTAAATGTTTGACCAGCCGTATGTCTGCAACTGTACTTTGGTCCTTACCTCCACCATATAACTGTTATAAAAGGATTTTTATGGCAACCATGTTACTAATAAGTTCCTGCCATTCAAAATGCAGTCTTTTTTTTTTTTAATTATGTGTTGTGTTTCAGACCTTTCAAAGAATATTTGTAAGTTTGTGGCAGTGGCTTCTTTTGCTGACATCTTCAGTCCAGCCACACATTTTTAAACAGTTATCACTACCAATTCATACATAAGTTATTCGCAGTGACTCACCTGAAAAGCCTGCAGAGCCAGAGAGTAGTATCAGAAAGGATCCTTGTTGTAAGTTTTCTCAGTCTTTCCCTGTCTAGCACTGATATATAAGCAGCCAAACTATGTCCCAGTAGAGCCATGTGACCCTGTTCACCAACATTTTGAAGTCTGCAAGCCAAAACAGAGTAACTGCCAACTAAATAAAAGTCATGAACATTACAGTAATTTTAGGTTTGCGTGTTTTTACTGTAGAGTGGCAGAATTTGTGACATGCAATTTTAACTATTTAGCAGAGTGGAGTACAGTATACCACAGTCACCTTCCTGTCATTGAGTATTACATACTAAAAAGCCAGTGCAGACAAAAGCACTTGCACTTCACTTGGCCTAGCTGCTTACAGTAACACCTCAGCATCTTTTTTAGCCAATTAAATTGCATGAGTTGGAACGAAGCACCTTATCTGCACTGGGACTTTAAAGTGTGTTAAACACATACCTTTCTCTCCTCATGCAGAGGAAACTCAAAAGGCTTATTATTAATATCTTTAGAGGTATAGCATTCATTAGTTTGTTGGGGGTTTTTTGGTTTGTTGGGGTTTTTTTGGTTGGTTGGTTTTTTAATCTCCAAGTTGTTTTTCAGATGTTAGTTTTCAATAATCTTCTGCAGATTAGTTAGCATTATTTCCATTTTACAGAAAAATGGAAACAAATTTTATTTTCTCTTTTTTTCCTTTAAAATCTACAGGGAGAGATGGTAAAAATATCGGTATTCAAAGTTCTATAAGACTTTCAGACTTAAAACAACCTTCAGAAAGTAGAAAACAAAATGAGCTGTCACATCAGAAACAATTCCCATGTATAATTCAATTTAGTAATTAGAAATGAAAGCTTTAAAATTTTAAGAAAGCCAACCCTAATGCATTATTCTGGTTCACTGTATAATGTAAGTTTCCTTTAAAAAGTTACACGGTTGCACAGTTATCTTTACACTTTAAAACACTTAAATGTATAAGTTCTATAATAATCAGAATATAACAAAATCAGATATCTTCCACATACAATAATTCATATTGGCTTTACCGGTAGGCCTGTGAAGTTTCCTCTTCCTCCTCTCCATGCATTAGGTTCTGAACTAACTGAAGTATGCTCACCATATCCTGGCCACTGGCATACCAAGGCGGGGAAAACAAGAGTCATACAAAAAAAAAAAAAAAAAAAAAAAAAAAAAGTAAGTACCAGCATCCAACAAAGAGGCCATCTGGGACACTGCATGGTAAGACATGAAGACAACACTGCACTTTTACAGAATGCTGAGTATAGCAACAAAAATGGTTCCTTGCTCTCAGAAAAACAAATAATGAAGACAACGTTGCTGAATTAATTAATTCAAAACCCTACTTAATTATAGTAGGACACTTCAATAAGTATGAACTCAAACCCACATAAAAACAAATCTACTGAAATCTGAAAATTTGGACTGAAAAGTTTGACTTGACAACATTTAATTGCTTATTGCTACATAGCAAAGGAAGGTTATAGCCAAGGATCCAAATTTCTCTTCACATGATCGAGCTTCGTCTCACAAACGCAGCACATCTGTTAAACTACCACCTACAAATATTAGTTTCTGGCAAACAAAAGCTACATTAGACTTCTGACATGATGCACTCTAACATGGTAAAACTGGAAAAGATCCACAACACTTTATTTGCATAATTCCAACTAAAATTTACAGTAGCATAAGAACTTACAGTCTGACAGTTGAAATTGCTTTTTATTCTTAAAAAAGCTAATTCAGTGTCTCCACTCAAAACCAAGTTTAGTTTATGTACACAAAAGACTTAAATAGATTTTGCAATACTTTCTGAAGTGCTAGTTTGGGCTCCTGCAGGATCATCTTCCAAAGAGGTTACAACCAATTTAACTCTTAGTTTTCAGGTACAATGACCTTACCTGCCTTATGCACAAGAGCACCATATAATTTTTTAAGACAGCTGTGCTAAAAAGGTGGGGGGACGGTGTTTTGGTTTTGTTTTGTGGTTTTTGGTTTTGGGTTTTTTTCTCAGGTTTTCTCCTTATCAGTCTCAGTTTGGTTTTTTTTTTTCCATCTGGGTGTTTTAATGAATCTTTATTCTATAGCACAAGTTTATATTTACTTTAAGTCTCAATCACAGCTGTAGGCACCAATACTTGATTAAATTCCAACAGTTCAAAATTTCAGTTACCCAGGACAAGTAATCTTTTTTTTCTTTTACATATGTGAGTACGGAAGTAGTTGGTATGAGGATAATCTCCCCCCCCTCCCCCTGCCCCTACATGAGTATGGAAAAGGTTGATAAATGTTCATGTTTGCATTAATACAGAAGTTGCTTGGAAAACAAACATGTTACATGTATTTTACAGATTCTGAAAAGTAAAGAGCATTATCTAGTTATCACCTACCTGCCTTGGAGTGGTCCAGGAATATCCTTCCGTGCATACTTCTTTTCATTTTCTTCCTCTGCTTTTCTAAGTTAGAGACACAAGAATAAACTATGTATTTAGTTTATGTTTTATAACATCAAATATGTAGTTGACTTTGACTTGCAGAAATACATACTGACATGTTTGCAATCTATGTAACTGACAACATTTTCATAAGTAAATCAGATGAGACCAACACAAAAGTTTAGCTCAGACTGAATTAAAGAGCTCCTAAGTTTTGGGGTTTTAGTCCTTTAACAGAAAATGTCAAACTTACAGAAGAGTCTCATATATATAGGAACTAAAAGTTACTTGCACAGCAATAAGAAAAAAAAAAATCTAACATCTCTGAAAAAACAGACTTGCTGGACTTGCTCTGAATATTACAGAATATGCATAAAAATATGTACATTCATTTTAAAAATCCCATCATTTGAGAAACAATGGTGATTTGTACAGGTGTAAGCTTCAGAAAGACAATATGGACTTAAACTACTATGAAAATTAGTTCTTTCCTGCTTAATGACAGCAACATTAATAATCCTCCCCTTAGCACAAACAGCTATTGTTTTTGTAGTTGTTATCCTTTGCACATACCTTTGATTGTCTTCTAGCATCTTCATTGCTTCATTCAGATTCTTTCCCATTTCTGCTAGAGTAGGGTCAACCATCTTTCAGGGAAAAAGATAACAACTTTTAAGAAAAGACCAAAAAACATTTATCTTACTACTGTCCCCACAACATCCTCAATACAAATTCATGCATCAGACAGATTCTTTTAATTAGTCTGTGTGTAGTCATTTAAAAATAACAATATGTTGAATATCCTGAACTCAAAATAGACGAAATGAGAACATACTACTAACCTAAAATAACCCAAAGAAAACTCAATTGTGATGTGGATTGATAGATCCAATTTTTTTCTCTACGAGGAAAGTAATAACTTTTTCTGATGAATAATAAAAGAAAGAGCATCAGAAGGCAAGAAGGATTTGAGAAACGCAAGGTGTTCAAGTAAGTGCTCATTATAATGCTTTAGCTAAAAAATTAAGTATGTGCCACTTTAGCCCAACTGAATGATGTTTTTCTTTTTCATAACCACTCTACATCAGCAATAAAACTTCAACTATTCCCTTAAATGTAAAAATTCACATGCAGTCCTATCCAAAATTGAAGAAAAACAAACAAACAAAAAAAACCCAAAATCAAAAAACCTGTTTAGGGACACCCTAATCTTTCTACAGAGTATGGGAAACAGAAAATACAATCACAAGTCTTTCAGTGGCAAATCTCATTTAGAAATTATCCTTTTACTTCACCTGAGAACTCATGTTTCTCCACCAAAAAACCCATTACCATATCCTCAGTTAAGTTGACTCGACAGTCAACTCTCATGGTGTACAGACTCTCAATTAAAAAAAAAACAACTAGCCCCTCGGCCATAATAGTAACAGAGGGAAAAAAAACAACCATCAAAAACCAACATAACACCCCCCCCCAAACAACCCACCACCAAATGAGAGAGCGATCAGTGGATAAGTACAACACTATTCTTACAAGAAAGTTACCTTCTAGAAAATAAGTTGTTTGGGAAGCTAAACACTGAAAAATTTGATGAATGCAGGCTTTAGTCATTGAGCATTTTTATGCAAATTCAGGGGAAATTTGCATAAATTCACAGTTGTTTATTTTTTTTTTAGATTGCCAGTTCAACTAAGAGGTATTAAACTTGCAGTTCAACTAAGGGGTATTCAAACATGTTCAAATAATAATTCCCAGAAGAGGTTAAAAAAGCCAACATTTCTTACCTAGGAAACACAAGAAGATACCGTTCAAGACTGTTCTAGCAAAGGCAGAAATAAAATGGCAGTCTTCCCTGCCATTTCCCCATTCAGGTTTCCCTGTCAAACTTTTACAATGGTAGGTTTCAAAACACATGAGAAAATGCCTAATCCAAATACTCTTGTAAATCTTTTTTTTCCTATTTGTGGTACCTTTAAATGAATTTTTAATCTTAACTTACTGGAGAGATGCCCTTTAACTAGACAAAAGAGTAAAACTGACCTGCAGCAGGCAGCTTAAGAAAGACTGACATGCAGAAGAGGCTCATCTTCCAGCAGTTGTAACCCTCTAACTACACAAAACAGGTCAAAAATTCCGATTTCACTGCTGAAACCAGGTAACAACAGACACTTGTTAAAGTGCCTGTCAGGATGGAAGAGCTTTAAAAATCATTGAACTTATTCCCCGTGAACCAGTGACAAGTTCAAAGCCAAGTAAGTAGTATTTTCCAAAGAACTGCTTTTGCTTTGAGGGAATCTCTTTTACGAACTTTAAGCCAAGAAGCCTGTCAGAAGCTTGTGACACTGACACAAGAGATCTGGACAGGAACATTTATCCATTTAAGGATTAGATGCCATCTAGAAGCTTCCAGAGAATGTGAAAGGTATCATCTGGCAGAGTCTGATTTACCTATAGTGATCAATACTAAACTGTATTTGAAAAATAAATATACCCCAATATGAAGGTAGAAGGTAACACCACTGACAAGACCCATCACATTAGACAGCAAAAAACCCTAAGATACTCACTCAGGTGACCCTGTTACAGAGTCTCTTCTCCCTTCCTCTGCTTCCCAAATGTACTGTAAGCAGAACCTCCATAAATTCAACATCAACACATCTTCAAAAGATAGGCCCACATACCAAAACCTACAGTAGTTAACCCTCTAGACTGCTGCTAACGTTGGAGTAATGCTGGAGGTGGGGGGTGGTTGTTAAAAAAAAAAAAATCCAAAACAAGTTTAAATATTAAAGTTACACTATCCACACTGCAGGGATATAACACCTTGTCTGCTACAGTATTTGACAAACGGTACTCCTAAAGGCTTGCACACACCTTCCATCACTGCTGATGGAAACGCATGCATGCAACTGTTGCACATGTGCAACACAGGCAAATACGTTTGCTCATGCAGATGCAGACACAAAAGCAAATTCAATCACAGAAGGTAGTGGGATTAATTTACATGAGGATTTTACACTATTTTTATCCAGAGGACTGAACAAGAAAAGAAAAAAAAATTAAGTTGAGAGTTACCATATGTTCAAAGACTATTTTTACCAAAATATTGAGATTTAACTCATATTATAGCAAGTGGTAGGTGGCTGAAAGAATCAGTAGCCAAGCATGGTCATACTGGATCAAACCAAGAATGATAGCTCTCTGTATTCTGTTGCTTTAGAAGTAGCCAGTAACAAATGTTTGGGGGAAGAACAAAAGAACAGTGGAAGTATTCAGTAATATTTTCCCACAAGGACTCCCAGCATTTAGCAATAAATTTTTTTTTTTTACACTTCTGGATTCTACAACATTCACTGGCTATGAGGGCCACAACTTAATTAAGCACTGAGTGAAAAAGCAGTACAAATACAAAAAGATCAAGACCTCATCACAGAGATCAAAAAAATATACATACACTGCAAGCATTTGATACTCAGAATACAATATACATAGCTAGAAGAAAAATTTAACTATGATCACTGGCAATATTTCCATACATTTCCAGTGGTTTCCAGAGTTGCACCTCACTGAAGAAACTCTGAAAAGAAAACTTACTTTAAAAAAAAAAAAATAATAAAATCAGCATTGCTCCTGGGAGCCTTTAACAGAGTGGTTAACTAGACATAATTTACTGACTGTGACTCTCTCCCATACTTTAATTCAGATTGCTGTAAAACATGATCAGTGCTTGGAAGGCAGCTATTTGTTTGAACCTTCCTCAGCATCACATGCAAATATTCAAACAGATCTATCATAGATGAGGACACAAGATGTAGAGGCATTACAAAAAGAGCTCTGAGCTGCTTTTTTTGTTACTAACACAAAATTCACCTGGTGGAATTACATGAGATGTTAAAACCTGCACATGCTTACCTTGTGACTCATCCTGTCTCACTTACTAGTAATTACACATGCATGAAACACTTCTGCCAATAAACTGGCAGAATAAATACATAAAATACAGTTTTAAAAGTCCTAAGAAGTTACACTAAGCTTCATAAAATGCTATGAAATCCAGAAAGTCTTTGAATTCTGATGTGGGTTTAATTGGAGAATGAATCCCTTCTGTTTTTTTCCAATTGCTAAGTGGATATGCAGCAACTTATTTTCTCTTCTGAATTATGTGAAGCAAAAGAAAACCTTTTACTGCTGTGTACTGAATTTTATATATGCTTCCTCCTCTGCTCACATTAGTAAGGGCATGGAGGTGGGAAGCAGAAGACTATCTACTTATTTTAAGCAGCAACTTAAATTTCTTAAATAAGTAGAATTTTAAGAATAATAGGTGTGGCAAAGTTGCAGCAATGAACCACTCGGTTAAGAAAGGTTTCTGAACACGCTTTGATGACATGCTGTAACAAAGTAGCACACTGCTTTAGTTTTGTCTGTAAATGAGAGCAAGTGTGTACAAAATCAAATCAGTAATAGAATACTTTTTTCATGTTCTTGAACTGTTTTTAAAAAGACTGGTGGATGAGTTCTTGAATACTACCTCCTCAACCACAGGACAACGCACTTTTTGAGGGGGTTAAAAAGGCTGCATTAAATACTGTATTAGCCTTAGTTTCTGCACTCAGTCCTTCCCCTGGTATCACAGGATCTGACGCGGATCAGAGTTAGGTGATCCTTTGACCAGAGGAGTTACAAGACATGCAGTGTCTTTTCAAGCTCTAAGGAGGCACCGGCCACGGCTTCTTCCTTCAAGGTGCCCATTCAGCACCCTGACACCTCCTGACTCCTTAAACCCTTCAAAGACCCTGACATTCACTATGTACTTTGACTTCTATCATTGTTGCCTTCAAAATGTGTTAATCCAATTCACTAAGGTTAACTTGCCATAGGTTTGATTTACGTTTACTTCCCTATTTTGTACCTAATCTGTTACTATTTTTTTTTTAAGCACTTTGAACTGTAAACTGTTTCCAGTTTTACACACAATATGTCAAACCTTTGGGTCACTTGCAAACTGGGGAAGGATAAGGGGCCATTCTCCAGTTGTGAAAAGACTGAACATTAATTACAAATTCAAAAAGGAGAATGCTGCTTCATATACCAATGTTTTACTACCTTGATTTTGCACTTCCATAGGCTGTACTCCTAATGTAAGAAAGGGATGATTTTTAAACAGCCAACATAAATTATTGTGTGTCAAAGAAACTCACAGGTGTAGCTCATTACATATTTCATGAGAAGTATGCCTCATTTTCCCAATACATTATTATATTTGCCTAGAAGAAAGTTTTACCATCAAAAACCATTCTCAACAGTAAATTAATCTTAATCTTAAACAATATCAATATTCTTCAGCCAAAAGAATACTGTGTTTATTCTCCAGGCTAAAAGAAGTTTTAGATAACAAATAAAAAAAGCAGCTATTTCATGACTGTTAGGCTTGAATGAAAATGGCACTGTATCACCACAAGGGTTCTGCTTATAGGTATTTGCTTTTTTAATCTTTATGACTTCCCTGACATGCAGCAGGATTTGCATGTAGGTCTGCTGTCACTGGTTTTCCCTAAAGTTACCAGGATGTTGTGGTCATTAACACAGTAAAAGAAGACAAAAGTCACAGGCTGAGCAAGAAACCAAAACAGGTTTTTTGTGTTTAGGGAAAACACTTCTGTAGAGACAGCAAGAAGTTTAGGTCACTTCTATCAAATTATAAATGGAGGGGCTGGGGAAATCATAGATCTTTTAGCCTAATTTCTGAAATTTAGCACAGGCTTCCAGAAGAACTCAAATTTGAAGTTTACACCCAAAAAGATTTCTTGATTTCAGATACAATTCATTCTAATTACACAACTTATAACACACAATTTTAATACATTAAAAAACCCCAAACATTTGTCTGATAAAAAAAAAATCATTTGCAAAATCAAACTCTGAGATTGTTGGTGTACACACCTGTGTGTCAGATTCTATGATTTTCCTCGCAATCCTATTGAGCAATGTTTTCAATTCTCAGGAAGTTTCTCATCTGCTAAAAAAAATCTTTTTTCCATTTGCAAGAACCTAGTGACTGTAGTCATTTAATGTCACCATCCATTACAGATGATTAGGTAATTCTACCAAAACGCTGCCTTTGTTATGAAAAATACAAAATTTTGATGAATTTTAATACAAGTTTAAAAGTACTTATCACTGACACCCCAAGAAGCTACATGTATAAATACATAAGGAGGAGAGAATCCATGGTTCAAATAAAAGACAGTCTCAGATGTGTTATGATAATGCTTAAATAAGCATGAGATAAGTGGACACAAGTTCCCTGAGGATAAACATATCCCAACTTGGATGAATTTCAAATTCATTTAGGAAGAGGGCTTCTTATATATCATGCTCAAGACTAGATAAAGGGCAGATTGTACAGGTTTACAACAATCTTAACCAAAGTCTATTTCAGGAGGGCACTAACTGCTAAGTGGCTAGAAGACAATAATTGTATGGTGACATGTTATTATACAGAGGACTACAGCTTTTACCATACATGTGGAAAAAAGCCATGATAAACAAGAGAGGAAGTAAAACAAATGATAACTCTTTATATACATCTATTTGCATATATTGAAAAATCAGACATCTAAGTTTTTACAGGGCCCTCACCATTATAGACTGCTCCTTACATCAAGAATACAAATAACAAAAACATGGACTTTTATTCTGTTAAGAAATTTAGGTATTTAATTCTTACACAGTATATCTATTGCTTCTTATGATGACGTAGTCCAACAAAGTTTATAAGGACTTTGTTAGTACTACAGGACAGACACTTGCCCTGTACTAGTGTGCTTTCTTTAAATAACTGCATACTCTACCATTATTCTGCTTGAGTCCAGTTGATAAAGACCATATTTCAAACGAATATATTCAACTAAGTGTTACTTAAGTAATTAAAACTTTTCAGAACAAGCAGCAGTCACTGTAACTTTTGCCAGCACTAGTAGAGAACTTAAGCTTTTAAAGGCTACCAAATACTCTTTAACACTGTATTCCTCATATGGATTGTAATATATCAAACCACTCTGCTACCAACTCGTTAACCACACCAGAAAGATACTTCCTGAATTTCCTTACTATTCATTTTACTAGAGCACATCCCATTCAAACTTCTCTAGACAATTCCAAAGATTACATAAAACCGAACATGCTGCATGTAGTAAATGATGCAAAGGGGGAGGATGCATTAACATCTGTTAAGCACGTAAATTATTTCAAATGTATACTGTCCTCAAAGACATACAACGCTGGTGATAAGCTATGTTTGAGCAGCCATTCCATCCTCAGTTCTAGGGCAGGTCTTCTGAAGCACAGCAGGTGCCACGAAAGCCAGCAGAAGTGCGGCAGGTCCCAGGTTACTCTACCAGATTCTGACTGACTCACAGTGACAAAAGCAAAATATGTTTTGTCATTCACTTACGGTATTACAGAATCAATATTTGCCTCGTACAGTACACTGGACAGAAGAGAGCAAACACCTCCAGTATAAAATAGGACAAAAAAGTCCAACAATATTTTCCCTACTATCCTGCTGAAGGCTAACATCCCCAGGAAATAAGCTCCATCTTCTTTTTAAGAACACAAACGAAAACCCCCTCTCCTAAAGCATTTCCTGGTAGTTATTCAGCCTTTTCACAGATCCCGGGCACAGAAAGACGGCGTTCGCACAGGCGACGGACGCCAAGCGCCGTGGCTGGGGAGCGGGAGGGGGTCCCGCCCGCGGGCTCCACTGGTGACTCGAGGCTCCGTGAGACGACGTTGACTCGGGCCCGTGAGGAACAGCCCCCCCCCGCGGAGGCGGGCCGGGAGCCCCGCCGGAGCCGCGGCCGAGGCGCTGGGGAAAGGC
>NW_010973072.1:6321787-6322126 GCF_000737465.1 Haliaeetus leucocephalus
CCCCGCCAGACCTTCTCCAGAGAGGCGTCCATAGCCGGCGGGGTCCCCGGTGCGCGCCGCCTCCCCACCGGGCACTTCCGCCTCAGCCCCGGCCGGCTCCACGCTGGCAGCGCTGACGAGGCCGCGGCGGGAGGGGCGGGGAACGCGCTCACCTAGGGAACGGCACCAGGCCCGCCCCGCGGCCGAGAGCGCCGCGGCGGACAGGCGGGCAGGATTCGGGGCAGCGGCACCAGCGGAAGGGGCGGCGGGGCCGCGCGCCGCGACAGCAGGGGGTGGGGAGAGCGCGGCCCGCTCCGTGTCCCCGCACACCGCCCGCTGCCGTTTCCCGGGCTCCCCCCC
>NW_010973072.1:6322136-6323696 GCF_000737465.1 Haliaeetus leucocephalus
CTCCGGCTGGTGGAACAGTCCCGGAGAACGACCGGGGAGGTGACAGGTACTGGCGCATGCGCAGCGAGTGCGGCGCGGGCCGTGACCGACTGCCGCCGGGGCGCGGAGCAGGGAGGCGAGAGCTGCGCGGAGGCGCCGCCGCCGTGTCGCGGGGGCGAATCCCCGCGGCGGCGGCGGGTCGTGGCAAGCCACCCCCCCGTACCCCGTGGGGGTTCCGCATGGCTCCACCCTTCGCAAACCTCTCGGCCGTCATCCCGGTGTCGCCAGCTCGGCCTGCAGGGGCTGGTTAACGGTGGCACCGAAACCCTTCCTCCACGTAGGGGTCCCGCGGGGGGACGCTGCGCAGCCTCGAAGAGCGGCTTCGTCCAGGCTCGGCGGGAGCCCCGAGCGATACCCGTCTCGGGCAATAAACCGCCCTGCCCCGCCGGGCCGGGGACGTGCCCCGGGGGGGGCGAGGCGGCGGGAGCGCGGCACGCTCCGGCCTGCGGGCTCTCGACGGGCAGGCAGAGCCGGAGAGCCAGGCCCCGTTTTGCAGAGCTTTACTTCTGTTCTTTCAGGCTGGAGTTATTTTTCGGTACATATCCCTCTTCCTTTTAGCGCCATTTCTATTATTGAATAGCACAACTTGCAGGTTATCACTGATGGTGTGGTTTTCGCACGGCCGTGTCTATGCATTGGGATGACACGCTGGTGAAGGACAGCTCGTGGGCCCCCACACAGCGCGTCTCCCAAGCACTGGGCAGCTCGCTCCACCTTGTTATTAAAATGTATTTCAATCTACGAGCCGTCCATGCCTATTTATAGTCATTCCTGGAGGATTTCGTGATCGTTTCAAGCGCATTAATCCCAGTTACTGTTAGGGAATGAACTACCACCTCCTGCCTGGAGATGGTTCCCCAAGTCAAGCCTGAGCCCATTGCCAGGGCCAAGGGGAAACTGCGGGCGCTCCCCGAGGCCATCGTTGTCTTCTGTGGGTAAGGGCTGCCGCGCAGGACACGACCCTCCCTAGCTGCAAGCTGACTACGTGGACTTCAGATCCGCTTTGTGGCGATGGTTCTGTGCGTCCAAGGCTGTGTTCACGTGTGCCTTGAATAAACATGCATCGCTTCTGGCTTTCTCCTCAAATTGTCTCAAGTGGCAGAGGGCAAAGTGGAGGAACGGCATGGGCTGCTGCCGCTCAGCAGGTGCGCATTGCCCCCGCTCAGTGGGGTAGCAGAAACCAGACTGCAAAACAACAGCAAATTGGAAAGAAAAAGCCATAACCTACTCAATGTAAGCAAGCAACAAGGAGATAATGAAAAAGATAATAAGCAAACAGTGCCTAGTTTTCACTTGCCTCTTAATTGTTGCAGCAATACCGCACATGCCTCCATGGTGCAACTTGGACCAAAGCCCCGGAGACGCAGTGACCTACTTCTGAGTGAATGCGTAGCCACGTGAAAAATAAGCCCACGAACCGAAGCCCGGGTGCCCAGCTACCACCTGCGGGCCCACCGGAGACGGGGGCGGCCGAGGCCGGGGCACCCCGCGAGGTGCCGGTCCTCCCTGGCAGGGGCAGGG
>NW_010973072.1:6323944-6324238 GCF_000737465.1 Haliaeetus leucocephalus
GGCGGCGGGGGCAGCCGCCCGACTGGGCGCAGACGCGGCGCGTAGCGCTGGTGGCCCTCGCCTTCCACGGCAACTTCAGCTACGTCTGGCTGCGGGCGCTGGAGAGGGCGCTGCCCGGCCGCCGCCCGCCTGCCGTCCTCGGCAAGGTGCTCTGCGACCAGCTCCTCGGCGCCCCCGTCGCCGTCCTCGCCTTCTACACGGGTGAGTGCCGCGGCCGCCCGCGCACCGCCATCGGGGGGCGGCGGCGGCCGGAGAACCCCGGCCCGCGCACGCTGGGTGAGGTCTCGGCGAGGG
>NW_010973072.1:6324248-6341303 GCF_000737465.1 Haliaeetus leucocephalus
GCTGGGGAGCTGCGACCGGGGGGTGCTGTCCCCCAGCATGTGCGCAGGGCAGCCCGGCGCAGCGCCGCGGGCGCTGGGGGGCTTCAGAGCTTCAGGGGAGGGGGTGCCGTGCCGCGGCGGAGTCCGGCCTTGGGCTTGGTTGGGCCGGTGGCTTTTCGTGAGTCGCGAGGGAGTCAAAGCGCCTTACAACGACCGTACGATCCGCGTCCGCTTGAATCGCTCTGCTGAGTTCTCGACGTCAGCTGTCTCGTTTCCAAACCACAAATTAACTGTGAACGTCAGGAAATACTGTAGTTCAGCAAGTCAACTGTACCGTCTTCTGCTGCGAGAGTATGTAGAAACACAGCATGCTACTGATGTATAATCTCAAAAGCTAACAAATCAGAGGAGACGTTGGAGAAGACTGGTATCCGTTTCAAAAATAAACGTGAGAGAGTAAGAAAAACAATAGGTAAGACTAGTGTAAAACAAGTCTCGCACTTAATTTAAACTTCACGTGGAAGAGGAGCAAGACGGGTACTCTTTTGCCTGGCATTAGGAGATCTGCATTTTATGACCCCGACAGCTAAATCATTCAGTTTGTGATTGAAGAGAAATTAAGTGAGGGAAGAAGTCAAACACCAGATACTCTCAAAATCCTATCTGCCTGTGTCAGAATGTAAGCAGAGAATTGCCCAAGGACCAGAAGGATTTGAAGGACCACAAAAGGAATGGTCAAAATCCCTGAATTGGGTAGCAGTATGATGTAATAGCAAAATAATGTATCCATTGAGAAGAGATACTGATAACTTTGTGGCATACAAGTATCTAGAGAGATACCCCAGTTGTGCTAAGCAACTTTGGGCCTCTGCTTTTGTGTGAATGCGTAGCTTTTGATTTTAGATTGATTTGCTAAAAGCATGTTGTCCAATACCTTTGCTTAATGTACGTCACGCCTTCCAGTTAAGGTGGGTGGTCTTTGAAGAGCTGCTACATCTCTTAGAAAGATGTAGTCTTAATTTGACACCTGAAGATTCTCATCACATGAAATACCATCTAAAGGCTTTATTATTTTGAACCCTTTAAATGATATTTCATGTGACGAGAATTCATTCAGTTAATTTATTTCAGTTTCCATGTGTCTAATATGTAATTTCAAGTCATACTGCTTTTCTCTTGATCCTGGGTGTAATGGGCTCCCAGCCTGTTGTGAGGTTGTGTTTTCCTAGAATCAAGAGGAGTTTGGATCAACTAGAATTTATTTAAATTTTGGAACACTGCATGTGGAGTGTTAAACAGGTAGGTTTTGAAACTGTTTTCCTTGTCAGTTCTAGAATTTGGATTTGATGTAGTTATTTGCGAAGGTAAAAAAATCACACATTGATTATGGCCAAAATAAAAAAAATTAGGTGCCCTTTTCCACTGACTTGTGGTCTGTAGGCACCTCAAGTCCTTTAAGGATCAGAGCCACTTCTGGCAATTCAACAATGTGCAGAATGCCTTATTCTCTCTATCTCATGGGTGTAAAAGGTACCTTCCATCATATCTGTTCCACTGCCATACCACTCGTGAGTTATGTGGCAGTGGAACAGATATGATATACCACCTATACAGTATATTACAGTTGATCTGTGATGTCAATGCTGAGAGCCAGGTCAATAGATGAGGAGATACGATGTTGCACTATTAGGTAGCCCAAATGGTATTTTTTCTTTGCAATGATACCAGCTTTTCTTTCAAAGCCATTGTAATATATTTTGAGAAGAGTTTGGGATATAATTGGAAGAAGTGAACATTTCATTTTTGCAATTTTTCTGATTGCTGTAAATATTTTGCCACTAGGTATGAGCATCCTTCAGAGGAAAGAAGACATCTTTTCAGACTGTAAAAAGAAATTTTGGAACACATATAAGGTGAGGCAAGCAATTTGCTTATCTCCCAGCTAAGCAAAAAAATAGTATTATTGGATAAAATATTTGAAATATTCCTTCCTCCAACAGCCTTTTTCTCACTCCGTTATTTGATTATGTGTAGGAAGCTTTAAGTACCAGTGGTCCTGTGAAGTCAGAGTAGTCTGGAGCAGGCATTACTGCCAGATGGGTGAAATGATGCCATTTAAAAAATGTACAATGTTTGTATACATAACACTTGCACCCAGCTCTGTTTGAATGACAGCCCTACAATACAACACGAATTAAGATTGTGCTACCTTTTATCTTAAGAAGTACCCACGCACCAGTGTTTAGTTAGTAATGCGATTGACAACACTTACATGAACACCTGTTAAAATCATTAGTTATAAAGATATCTTTTTTAGGAATCATTTTCTGCCTGTACTTTCAGTGACAGTCTTCTCACTTTCAGAAACACAGTTCCTTGTTTTAAGAAGACTTTGGTATAAATAGCTGGTTTTGGTTTGCATTTTTTCATACACAGGAAAAAATTATCCGTGCTACCTCAGAGCTGGGTAAATTAAGAATTTTAAAGCTTTCTCAGGTGCAAGAATGATAGATTAGCAGAAAAAAATAATCGAAGGAGAAACTGTGACGCATGTGAATTTCTCTTCACACTGTGGAACTATAGGTAGGATAGAAAAGGATTATTTTTATTCCTATGGAGGATGATTCTAAAAACAGTGCCCACTATATCCTATCAAACATAAGGTTTCTATTGACCTTATGTTCTATGAGTAAATTATCCATTGATTTTTGCAAAAAAGCCTTACATGTATGAGTAACTAGAAGGAGCATTGCAAGTGTGAAATAAATAGTGTTCAGTGGTATTTTTCATTCATGGCTGAAACAAATGTTCACATATTTAAACATTTGTTCATCCATCTGGTAAATGTGCTTATGTATCTGGTGTCAGGTGACTACGAAGACTTAACTGTTCTTAGAGTTTTGTATATAAAATGAGTTAGAATAATGTGTTTGAGAAACTCCTAGCATAGAGGCTTATGAAGATGATTAGAAGTTTAATATTGCAACCTGTAAGTTAAGCAACTTAATTTACAATTGAACAGCTTTAATTAACTTTACTCAAATATGTTTCAGTCTTTGCTAAATGGGGTAAGAAAAAATGAATCTTTGTGGTTGAAGTCTGTAAGAATAACAAAGGATTCATTTTCATTTCAGACGGGACTGATGTACTGGCCTTTTGTGCAGGTGAGTTTTTAGGGTAACTCAAGTGAGCCTTTCTTTCTCATAAAACCTGAACTGATGCATTTATAGTAGATCTAACCCAGCGAAAAGTCAGTGGAGTTGTTGGGTGTGCAGGTGTAAGACCTAATAACGAGCACTAACTGAGCTCTCTCTCCTTCCAACACAGCTGTCAAACTTCATTTTGGTCCCTGTTTACCTGCGAACAGCTTACACTGGGCTCTGTGGCTTTGTCTGGGCTACCTTCATTTGCTTTTCCCAACAGAGTGGAGATGGCACAGCAAAGTCAGCATTTATATGGCTCCAAAGAGAGAAGGTCAATGCAGATGAAGAATCATCAGAGAAATAAGAACTTTAGTTCTGAACACATTCTAAATTGTTAAACTGAGTTTATGAAAGTCAGTAAACCACACTGCAGCCTCATTGCTGTGTTTAAAATAAACAGTTATCTCAACATTTGTTGGTTAGTATAAGCAGTGGAACAGTTTGTCTTTGTGCCTGTTTATTTTTCGTAAAAGAGGCCAATTGTATATTGGCATTTAATTATTTTCATGCTGCCAGCCCATCTCTTCAGGGAACAACTGACTTACAGGGCAATGTAAGCATTTGCTCATCATGTCAGACCGCCTCACTGGGGAGAAATATTAGCTGTAATTTAATTTTCAAGCAACTTGTAATTGCTAGAAAAAGGGGAATAGAACGTTAAATCATCAGTTGTTGGACTTGACAATTGTTATCAGTGCAAGATTGCTTTTGCAGAACAAAATTTAATGGATTTCTTATCTAAAAAGTGGCATTGAATCTGTTTTATCCAGAGAAAACAAAAGTGCTGTGTTTTGTAGGGACCACTTTTCTATAGGGGGAAACTTGCTTTATTCTACATTAAAATCTATATAAAACATGAATTATTTCATAGAACATATAAACCTGAAATATATTTGTAGATCTTTTGTCTTAACTTGGAGAATAAAGATAAGTAACTTTGGTCAGAGTTCTTTGGGGTGGATGCTGCATATTGACACCTGGGCAAAGCATCAATCATAAGCAGCTCCTGCACAATGGAACCTAACTAAACACTGCAGTGAGCTTTTGTTATATCTGTCAACGACTTCTTCCTTTGCCCCTCAAGGGTCAAAGTATTGAAGAGCACATGGGAGTCTTGACACCTGGACTCTTTTCTACTGTTTCATTATGTTGAAGATATAATTATGATTTTGAAGAAAAAGAGCATGGGAAGGAAGGTAATGTAAATAATGCCAGAATCCATCTCAAAACAATCCAGCTATATATAAGGGACTTCCATGTCTTCTTCAAATGGCTTTTAAACATTCCTATTCATAAAAGACACTGGGTAACTACACATAGGAGGCTAGGAGAAGGTGAAAATTAATTATAGACCTGCTTTGTCAGCTGAGCATCAGGTCTGAATGCAGGTGTGCTCACTGGTATTTTTTAAAGGTGCATATGTATCTCAGAACAGGAACTGTGCAAATTTCTGTGATTGCAGTAAGTTGAAATCAGACCAGTGAAGAAGCCCTTGGTTTCTTAGAATGGCATTTTATGCCTTGAAGTTACTAAATTGCAAGCTTGAAACAATATCTGATGTAACCCATCTTGATGATGATTGTAAAGAGAAGACTCAACCCTCTCTGTTACAATAATAATAAACCACTTTGAGGAATGTCTAAATTCCTCAGTCTTGTCTAAATAGTAAACCAAAGCCTGTTTAGGCTATAAGCATACATTCCTTTGGCCAGCAGTTGTACTACTTCATATATTGTTTACAGTTATTTGCCACTGTGGGAGCCCAGCGCTGCTTATCTCAGACAGGGAAAGGGATCATGCAAGCACTGCGCACAGGTAAAATCAACTTGTTTAGCATAACCCAGTGGTCAAGAGTGATGCAAGGTACCTGTGTGGCTTTGAATACAGGACTACAGCAGATGGGAGGAGGGTAGATGGTGGGGGGGTGCTTCTACAGTCTGTTTTGCTGGCAGACAGGTGGAGGAGGTAGCTTCCCTTTCAGGATAGACAAGTCACTGCAATTCCATCTTCAGCTGCACAGACAGACCTAGAAGATGACACCTCCCTATGATCTTAAGGTGGAATTAATGTTAATTTACTTTTGACATCTGCGGTATGGACATCTGCAACTTGTCTGATCAGTTTAAGCTCCGTTTACAGTTAGTGGAGGAAAACAGGCAGTTTTAGACATCTGTTTTAGGGTATGGTGAATTGTGCACTGTGTCTATTTCTATCTATAACAGAGAGTCTCAGATGACTGGCTGCTGTGTAGATAGCTTCATTGTAGATGCTCATATTTGGTGAGTTGAATTCCCCTGCCTGGTGTCTATCTTACATGTCCCTATGGGAGCAATTTAGTGGGTGCTGCTGCGTGAATCCCACAGTGTGAACTGGGCAGTCCTGATGCTGGACATCCCAGTAGGAGTAGAAATCCACAGAGGAACTAACTGCATTTTATCTGTCTATTTAAAAAATGAAAGATGACTGAATAGATGTTTCAGACAGCAATAGCTGTTAAATTGTTATTCTGTGTATAATGTCCTCAGGATAAAGAAGCAATTTCAGTAGTGTTTTTTCTGTTGATATTTTTAGGATCAGAATAGCGTTTTAAAGTCTGTTCTATTCAGTAAGCCTTAAAAGTTTCAGATAAGGTGTGCTAATTAAGTATTTGAATTTTTTTTACAGATGCTACTTATTTTTATTTCTGCTTGTGCCTTAAGTGTTTAATGATTAATAGAATTCTCTTGGAGAAGGGAACTGGAAAATAATGACATTACAAGGAGAGTGAAATAGTGTTGGTTTGCTGTAAGTAGTATGTGATGTTCTGCTGCAACTCTGTGCAAAAAATATTTCTGCATGGCTATAGTTGGTAAAACTTAATCCCCAGGTGAATCAAGAATTTAAAACTATTCTCATGATCTGTATAATGCTGACGCTTTTCTTCACTAGGAGTATTTAATGAATGGAAGATCCATCTTTTATTTTAAATGGCTTAAAAGCCTACACAAGCTGTGCTTTATTGCTGTATGCTTTTGTACTGCTAGCTTTTTACTTGGGAATTTGAGCTAAATCCTGCTTTGTCTTCAAGTTTCTCTGACTGTGGGCTTCAGGGTTTCTCTCCATATTTCTATTACTGGAAGTACAATTCTTTCATGTAATGGAAGCCTGTAGCTGTTATATTTCAGTAAACTTTAGATTCTGCATAATCCTTTCACTTCCTCTGTTTCTCATGTTAATGTTCTTGACAGTTAAGTAGCCCAAGTCCCTTTCCACATAAAAAAATCATGTTGTTTTTTTTTTTGTCTAATTATGAGCACTGATTGGTCGTTGAACATTTCAGACCCACATAATACAAAACAATGAAGCTGTGTTGGGACAAATTCTCAGTGTGCATAAATTAATGCACCGTCTAAAGATTTTCTGCCTCTGTCAATTTAGTCTGAGGACCTAACACCTTAGTTGTTAAAGACTTTATTATTTCTTGACAATTTTTTGGCTTAGAAGATTAGTTTCACAGAATAACAGAATGGTTGAGGTTGGAAAGGACCTGTGGATGTCCAGCCCAGGTCATCTAGTCCAACCCTGTTTGACACATATGAACTTTTGTTTGCTTCGTCTAGTAATTCAGTAATTTCTTTAAAAAACAAAAGAAAAAAAGATAGGCAAGACTTGTCCTAATGTCTCTCCACCCTTTCAAAAACATTTGTAACGGCTTTATGACTATTTCAAGGAATTGCACTGATCTTGTATTGCCAGCTGAACATGCAGATTTCCATAACCAGAAAGATTAACAGAATTACACATCATGTAGGTGCTCAGGAAGGAGGGAACACACTGTCAATAACTAGGAATGCATTCAGGTGACATTTTCATGTCATGGGTTCTCTGTAACAGTAAATGGGATGAGAAGACATTTATATCAGGTGCAGTTCCAGCTTATTATTCTGGATAGCTGTGGAGATATAGAGTCTGAATTTGGTAAAATGAGAATTTCAAATGTATTTTTCTACTGCAAATGTTTTATGCAAATGAACCTCCTATGCTTACTAGTATGCAAAATACATCCTTCTAGGCTTGGAAAATTCACCAGAAGGCCTCTGTCTTTTTCACACCAGAAACAACCATCCAGTAACACAGCATAAAATAACCAGTTTCATACTGCAGTGAAGGTGAAACTGCCTGTAGTTTGTTACCATATCTGATACGTTAAGTTCTCTGTATAGCACAACCTTTGAAATCTATGCAGCCTCAGCCTTCTGATTCTCTGCTGTAAGTGCCAATGCTTTCTGCTCGTGCTGCTGCCTCTACTGCTAGTGCCAATCCAGTGAGATGCGCAAGAAATACTTGAATTTTACTAAAATAATTAATTTCAGGTTGACTGAGAAATGTCTGTGCTTTTGCAAAGGCTTAATAAACATTAAATGATGTTCTTTGGCTCTGTCTGTCTTTAAACAGTGTGTGTATAAACAAAGCCAGGTCTTACGCTAAGTTCTTATGCTGTCTTCATGGACCACACGCAGCGAAAAGCTCAATTTGATGTCATAGACCTTACCACAGCAGTAGAGTAAAAGATAAGCAGGGATTGTTCATTCCCTGTAAAGCTTAGTTACATACAATAAGTCATCTGCCACTTCTGAACAAATTCAGAACAGAACTCCCATTTTCAAAGCCTTATGATGAAGCCAGTGGACTTAATTTCTCTTTTATTAAAAAGAGGTAAAACTTTGATGTAATTATCTGTTTAAATAATGAATACATTTGCAGAAGGAACTGAGGAATTCAGGCAGGAAAAAGATATAAAAAACTTTTAAATAGAACAGAGGCTGGCAACGGGGTCCTTATTGAAGGACTGCACTTGTGTAGTTTGTGTGCGATACTCTTGGGAAGGAAATGGTTCAGAAGATTTGAGGCTGAAGGGAGTAATGTATTCCACAACTGGAAGAGAGACACCACCTCTATTCCCTGCTGTAACTTGTATATTTAGAATGAGGAGGAAGCCTTGCGGAAGGGTTTCAAGTTGCAAAATTCTGTTTCATAGACTTCATGGCCAACAGGGACAAAAAAGATCATTCAGTCTGAATCCTTGCATAATGCAAAGCAAAGCGTGTTCCCTCAGTCAAACCCCTTGATGTCGAGTCTCATGCCATCTTCTAGAAAGGTATCCAAAGACTTCAAATAATGGAGGATCTTCTGCATCTCTAAGAAATTATTTATGTATTTTTACAAAATTTTATCACCTTGCTAAATCAATCTAGCCTTAACATTCTAATAAGATGTTGCTACTCCCTTTCTGACAAGATTTAAAGACTTGGTACAGCAGTCAAAGCCTTCTGTATGCATGTAGTGGTAAACTGTTAAAATTTTTATTTAATCCTTGGGTAAACTAAATAGGTTTAGCTCTGTTAGCCCCTTGCTAAATCATTCTTCGAGCTCTTTTGTGAACCCTTTTTTGCTGTGCAACCTCTGATTTGAAATGTAGGTAGTAACGCTGTAAAGATTAATCCCGGTGACCGGTACATATATGCCTCATATAGGTAATATTTTTTTCTACTTCTGTCTAATACTCCTGTGCTTAACCAGCCAAAGACTGTATGTGCTCCCTGAATTTCAAAGTTACACTGAGAATTAACATTCAGTTGCCAGTCCACAATGATCAAAGTTACTTTAATCCATTTTAAACAAGAAGGAAGAATGCAGATTACATATCTGTATGAGGGTTGCATATACTCTTCAACATCATCCACCCTAACAAACACTGCCTTTCCTTTTTTTGTAGTTTATTAATTTAATGTGGCAGTGCCCAAAAGGCTTGCACCATGTATCCAGATAGAAAAACAGACTTCATTGCAAAGAGTATAGTAAAATGCATCGTTCCCCTCCATGCAACGCTAGTAACAATTACAGTTATTTGTTCTGAGAGAGGTCTCAGCACCAGAAAAGACTAATGAAGTGTGGAGTATGTTCGGAAACGGCATTGTCAAGGACAGCTCTGCTGTAGCAGCGGGTACGTGAGAGAACTTCAGAAACTGAAGGATGGGCCTTTTTGTTTACTATGTTCAGGGAAAGCCAGCTGTGAAGTGGGGCTGTAAAACAACAGGAAAAAGGACAGCAGGTCAGAGTCTGTGTGCACACTCATGGTTTTTGTGAGTGATGTAACGTGGGACACCTATGCAAATACTCCCCTCTGCTAGAAGACCTTAAATATGGGATCTTGATGCAGTTACCCTTCCCCATTTTACACTGTCAAGACTGGTTAAATCAAAGACAGACCAAGAGGGAGCATGAATATATAGCCTAGTAGGTAGTTCAGTCACCAGAGATATAGGGAGAGTGGGAATATGCGGTTCCCAGTTCTGTTACTGTACTTTATCCAATTACAACAGAAGTAAAATGCATAAGCACTCAGATAGCTGTGATAAATACCGTGTCTGGCCCATACGGACTCACAAACCATGCACACAAAGTTCTACACCACGAGATCCTTTATCTGTGAAGGAAGTGTCAGCTTCGTTCTGAATTGTGTGTCTCTTTACAGGGTATAATTTGGCAGCAGGGTAAATTAAGTTACTACATTCTTGCCTGGAATCAGTATATAAGTATCTCACTATAAGTAAGATGTGCACTTAGTGTGTGCATACATAAGAATAAACCCTCACATTATTACTTCTTTGATTTGTCAGGAAAGCAGCCTTCCTCTCATTGCACAAATATTAAGAAAATACAAGATTTTTGATGAGGAGTTCTTTTTCCACCGCTAGTCTTTTCCTTTCTCTTGTTCTATGCTGGCCTGGAGAAATCTACCTCTCAAAGCCTGCTTCCCTGTGGTATTCTTATCTTACCATTGGTTATATCTCTCTGTGAAGTAAAAAGCACCTTTACTTATCTACTAAAGGTGTTCAGCGGCTTCCATTTCATGCATCACATACTTTTACATCCAAAATGTAACAAGAGTGTTAGCTGCAGCTGATTTACCATGATACACCAGTGAGACTGAAGGATTTTGCAGTAGTTCAATGGCTAGCTCAGAATGGTCATCATATAGTAATGAATTATGATGCGTTGATAGTAATTACACCTGATATGATATGGCAAGTACCTATACAGTGTTTTGCTTACTGTTTTGGGGCAGAAGTTGAAAAAACAATAGAATAATAGGTTCTGTATCACTGAAGGCCAAGTTTGGAGAGAAATTAAAGTCATAAAGAAACCCTTTCAGAATTCAGGGCTGGGACGTTATAGCTTCCAGTTCCAGTGAAGGGGGCAGCGAAACGCTCCACAGAAGTGATGGACATGCCTGTTAGGGTGCAAGGGTAGTGGAGCACATACACTGCATAGGAACATGGATCAGGAAGACGCTGACAGTCTTTTTGTGTGCCTCACAGCTTGTAAGCAGTTTTGAGCTCTCTATGTAAGATCCAAACTTGTGAAGGTAAAATGGAGGCTTACAGAAAGTCACCTTTACATTTTGGACTAAGTGAAATGACGAAAGGCTCAGGCCCTAAGAGAGCTGTGCTTGGGGATGCATGCTGCTGTGTTTGCAAATTTTACACAGTACATTTATTACTTTAAAATGGACATGCCCACATACACACTGAAATATTGTCTGCTGTGTTTGCAAGTCTCCTAAAATGGCCCAGACCAATTTATCTTAACATCTAAGTTTACTGAACTCAAACATCCTGTAGCTATGGCCACCCGTCACTGATACAAAAGCCACCTGCACAATGATGACTCACCTGCACAACAGTCAGTCCAGTCATAGCACTGGAGTTGGCTCCAAATGCCAAAAATAAGACTCTTACACAGACAGCTTCACTACCCGTGGTATTAGTAACATATCTGACAGATGCTATAACAGCTTTTTCTGTAAAATTTGTACCTTAAAAATAGAGTAAATGTAGAAAGAGTCTACTAAGACAAAAATAAAATGAGAAGGAAAAATGTTTAGAGAAGTATGCTTCTGAAATCTGTATTATGGTTGTAACTACAGCCATCGGTCTGTGCAGATTGTTTCCATTCTTTCTACGAGACATATGACCTGTCTCTTCTGCTACTGCATCTCCTGAATTTGTGCTGTGTTTTCTGACCTTCTATACTAAAAATAGCTGAGATAAATCTAAATAAGTGGAAAATAGTGTGCCAGCTTTAGTAGTCTCTACTACTCACCTCCCAGGAACATTTGTAAATAGGCTCAGTACAGGTACAGGCGTGATTGTCAAACACAGACACTTAAAAACTTGGCATAGCTCAGGATAGGCCATTGATTTATCAGTTCAGTTTCACCCAAACTGTGTTTTAAACTGCCCAAATGTTTAACAAGGTATGTCCAGCCTAGACTGTGTTTTGGGAGCTCAATCCTGCAAGCGTCTGTCTTGATTTGAGATAGAAAAGCAATTAAGTACTCCTCCTTAGAGTTATCTAAATATTTGCTACATCAGACTCAACTTCACAGGGTAGATCTCCAAATTTGGATAAGAGATAGGCAGTCGGATGCTGTAGCTCCAGTGCTGCCAGTTAACATTTATTGCACACAAGTCACATCATAAGCAGCAATATGCAGAGATTTAAAAAAATAGAAAATTTCCCTAGAAAAAGTTTCTAGAACACAAAGTGCTTTAGTCCAACCCAGAGCCTGTGAAGCGTGTCATATCTAACACATAATTAGTGGCACCCCGATCACTAAAATTTGCCATTAAATGCTCATCTTTTGCTTCCATAGTTCTACTAGAAATTCAGCTTTGGAGAAATAGTAAGCTGAATATATAGTCAATTTTTTTCTTGGTGCATGTTTGATGAAACAATGACACATAGAAACCAGCGCTACATTCATACAATATTTCACATGGAAACATTATTAAAAAATTTAAAAATCAGAATAAGATGATATTTAATAGGTGTTCAGGTAGAAATACTTATGAACACTCAAAATATTTGGATCACTGTCATACCTCAGACTTAGGATGTTAAATTCAAGGCATCTCATTCGCCTTTTAACAAGCTCATTAGAATGCCTTGCTTGCCTGCAATACACACTGCATTTAAGCTATATATGCACTTTTCTATCCTCACAGAGATGTAGGGTAGCTGTGGAAAAGGACCAATATCCTAGTTACTTTACTGCAACTATTTTCAATTATTTATGAAGTTACTTTAGCCTAAAAAATATTTTTAAAGGAATGGTTAATATATGGAAAGGCTGTAATTCTAAATAAATAAGTATAAAAAAGGCACTAGCTAAACATGAGCTAGGATTGATAAAAAAGGGAACAATATAATAAGGACATGCATTGGCTTATGAATCCAGGCCCTCATTCTGCACAGGTTGTGCTACAGCAGATCCTCTTTCAAGTGCAGAATGGCACAGCCCAGGCTTCTGGCAACTGTTTCATGCTAGCATGAAATTGAAAGTGGAAGCTTACAGCAAGAAAGTATTTTCTGTATCAAGGATCTTCCTGTAATTTTTAGCTATGCCATTCCCCTCTTTTTAATTAGATCATATTTAATTATGACTCTGAATAGCAAATGAGATTTACTCTGGTCTAATACAGATCTTTTAGGGAGAGTGATAACACAAATCTAAGAAATACACTTAGAATGACACAGACCTCATTTTCTGTGATAACTTGAATTTGAAATATAGTAAGATCCCATTTACTCAGACAAGCTCATACTGTGTTACGACACAGGCTAGGGACACTAACACGTTAGAACCATTTTCCCCGCTGTGTAAAGCTGTCTATATAGACTGGTCATAATGATTTGGGAACAGGTGAAATACAAGGTACAGATTTACCACTACAGCTCCCAGGACAGCACACTGCTGCCATATCACATGATATGGCCGTAGCCGCAGCGCTGCAGAGATCCTCATTCATTGGTAAACACTGTGCTGAGTGAAGCTTTGTCCGTTTACCCACAGTGCTCACCCTGGCCATGTGGCACACCAGTATGTAGCGGGGATTCTGGCTGCAGCAGCCTCAGACAACCCCTGTGCTAGGTGACGACACTCTCATGTCTACTCATACCACAGGATGAAGTTGGGTCTTTGAAAAAGTCATGAACTGGCTGAATTTCAAGCACAGGTAAAACCCATTATTGCATATTGTTTTATGTGAATGGTGCCCTACTACAACCCTGTTGTGTTAAGGGGTTGTGCAGATTCTTCAGCGTACTTGTGGTCCTCTGTCTTCACACAGCAACTCTGCTGCATTGGATCATGCAGGGGAGGAAGCGTCACGAAGCTAAGTCTGTGCCTTCTAAAATCTGTTTGACTACCAGGTTTGCCACCAGACAGGCATTTTCCTTTAATGCTCTATCACAGCCTTTCACCTCTGCCAGGACATTTTTGTGCCATGCATATGCCTGGCAAGTGAGATCTGGAGGTGGCAGAGAGGCTGTAGCACAGTAGTGTGAACATGTGGAGGATGACACCCCGCCAGGCTCCTAACGCAGCGCTGAAACCGTTTGTGGGATGCAGGGTCAGAGGTTGCACAGGGTACCAGGAATAACCAGGGAAATTCTAAGGATCTGGAACTACAAAGAACCCTAAGAGCTGAGGGATGAAGATTCAAGAGAAGGCATTTTCACGGGAAGTAAGATTAACCATGACACCAAATATTAAGGAATTATGGTAACTCCTCCAACACAGAAATGTTCTGAAACGAGACTTAGTGTTTTAAAAAAAATTATAGGATAGATTCATAGGAGTCCCACAACCTGTGTTATGCAAGCAGTCAACTTACATAAGCACAGTGCCCCTTCTGTCCCTTCTAGATATGGATCTGGGTATTTATGCTTGCAAAATGGAATAACTGCATAATCCACTTAATTGCATTTTGTTTCATCAGCTGAGTTGCAGGTTTTTATTATAATGATAAATCAGTGAAAAACCTGGGCAGAATTTTAACCCTTTGTTATTTTTGTGTTAGAATGACTATATTGTCTGACAAAGAACAATGACCCTGACTTTTATCTTCACTGTAGGCTGCCCCAGACCCACTGAGCAGTTTAGAAAACCCTTTTGATATACTAGATGTGCCCATAAAGGCAAGAGAGCTCTGAGAACTTCAAGCTGAGAAATCTGAGATGAATCTAAGAAGCTCCATGAAAGCAAAGACCATTTTCCCCCAGCAGATTTACAAGCCATACTGCCATTTAGGGATTTTTGCTGAGTAAAGTGTGCCCATTGTTATATATAGTCTTGTGTCTGCCATGGGACATCAGTGATGTCTAATGGAGGCCAAAGAGCAATAGATAGGAGAGTGGATTTGCCAACTGCCGCTGACCAGCTATAGCTCCTGATGGCAGGACTGTGTTCAGAAATGGGAACTAAAGCAATCAGGGGAAATGACCACAAGAGCAAAGTGCACATCTGTTTTTCTACCAGGCATTATCTTATGAGCATTGAGAAGAGACCTGAATTTTTATATTTTCTTCCTTAACAGTTCTTTCAGCAGAAGAAAACCAACCTTCAGCAGTAAAGGAATGCATATATATTACTGAGGTGCACAGAAGGGCATCATTAGTAGGGAAGAAATTTAATTCCACTTGCAAATGCAGCAGTGACAATGCTCCAAAGTCGTGATAGCAAAAATGCTAATCTTAGAACATTAGCAAAATAATTGGTACATACTTAGGCCCTAGTCTTGCAAAAACTTTTGTGCAAATGAGCTCAGCAGGACAGCTTCCACATACCTGCTCTTAGGTTTAACAGCCTGCAGGACTGGGCCCTTACTGGATCTTGTGACTTTTTCAAAATGGGCAGGTGAAAACTTCCTAGATACAATAAATCACCTTATACATTCTTTGCCTAACATAAGTGAACTCTGTGCATCCAAGTTTCTAGCCAGTGGGTGTTTTTCTCCCATACTAACAAATGCAGAGCTTTAAATATTCAACCATTTCTAGCATCATTCCTCCATCTCCTAACCAATGTACTTGGATTATAATTACCTAAAAAACTTCAAGGGATGGATTGAACCTAAATAGTCCTCAGATCCACCAAAAATTGGCCCTTCTCCCTGATCAGCCTGTTTCCCTTAGTCCAACTCTCATCCAGATCCCAGATGGGCTCTTATGTTCCTCCCACACTTTGTGTTCCTCACTTCTACAAGTGAGTCAGTCCAGCCCACCCCAGCAGGCAGCTGCACTGTCACCCCAAATCAGCTGTGCAGAGTGCTGCCACCAGCTTTTCTGCTTGACTCACAGCTCTGTTTGGGCTCCATCTCTAAAGGCCAAAACCAGTGAGGATGGAGCATTGCATACTCAACAAGAGCTCTTCCAGCATGTCTGGTGCTCAAATCATGGCATATCCCTGGGGAGCACAGCTGACACAGAAAAATCACCTGAAGACCTCCTAAAACATTGTACAACTCATTTTAATTTGTTAGCTAATTCCAATTCTCAGAAAAAGCAGAGAAATGATAACAGATATTTTCAGTGTTACAATTTTAAAACTGATGTGGAGGTTTTCTCTCCTCCAACATGTGAAGCACTCCCAAACAAAACTGTTCATGAGTATAGCAGCAATGTGCGTCAGTCCAATTAGTAAGTACATCACTGAATATACAGGTAGTACTTCTAAAGTGTTGATAATTGAAGGGCAAGACAAAGTTTGTAAGCAAAAGTAGGCGACAAACAAACAAGCTTTCATGCACCCAGTATGCATTCAGCATTACCAGTACACCATGACTCTTCATAAATCGGGCAAGGAGTGCTAAAACCCTGATTTGCTGTGGGGCACGTGACAACCTGCCTAACTCCTGCTTCATTGTCTTTATGTCAGGAACGCTACTACATACAGTAAAGTGCAAGGGAATTTCCCTAGGAAAGGTACTCTCCAACCATAAAATGCTGTTCAGGGATTTTATCCATATAACCTCCCCTACAATAAAAGAAGAAATTAATAACAACAGCAATAATTATCACCACACTTGTGCTTTCTGCATAGTCATCTCCTTCTCTTCCAATCCCAGCAGGCCGCATAAGCAGCAAAGCCATGAAAAATACATACGGTTACGAGAAATACAAAATCCCGTCACTTGTTTGGGTGCTGTCCTCTGGCTTTTGGCAGCACGATGCGGGAATGAGTGTTATTCCATCCAGTGCAGGACCTTCAGGAAAGCCAAAGGCTGCATGCACAGCAACCCGAGATGTGTTAGACTGCAAAAGCCACGAGTAGCTGCGGATTTTACCCCTGCTGCCCAGCTGCTCAGGCCAGAAGCTGTGCTCCGTGCTGCACCGGCCACAAGAAGGACAGTCCTCCCGTGCCCTGATGTGAGCGTATTTACTAACTCTCGCTCGCCCGAGTCGCTTCGGCTATGCGATGGGAGCGCACGCCGCAGGTGCAGGGATGGGCAGAGACAAAACGGGCCAGCCACGGGCTCCGACCTGCGCGGCAGCGCCGCCGTGGAGGTCAGTCTGCCCACCCAAGCGGGAGGGAACGGACCGGCCCGGCCCGGCCCGGCCCGGCCCGCGCCGGGCCCAGCGGGCGGGGCGCGTGTGCAGCATGTGCCGGGCGAGGCCCCCGCAGGGGGTTACGGCGCGCATTGTTTCCCTGCCTCCCCCCGCCCCAGCCCCGCACTGAGCATGTGCGCGGCGCCCTTTCCCCCGCCCGCGGGCTCCCGTTCCGCGCAGAGGAGCGGTGAGCTCCGCGGCGTCTCCGCGGCGGTCGGGCCGCAGCCCCGCTGGCATGGAGTGAGCTGCGGAGCCCCGCGCCGCCCGGCCCGGCCCGGCCATGGAGCTGAGGAGGTCCATCTCGGCCAGCGCGGAGGCCGACAGACCGATGAGGCGCTACGGGGCAGTGGAGGAGACGGAGTGGAAGGCGGAGGCGCTGGGAAGAAGTGAGCAGGGGGCGCGGGTCCGGCTGGCCGAGGCAGCCCCGAGCGGCGGGGGG
>NW_010973072.1:6341313-6425996 GCF_000737465.1 Haliaeetus leucocephalus
GCGGGGGGGGGGGGGGGGGCGGCCGGCTGCGGCGCGGCGGTGCGGTCCTCCCGGTCCGGCGAGCGGCGCACGCCGGGGGCTCCCGTTAGCAGGGCGAAGCCACCTCGGGCTTCTCGGGGAGGAAGGTTGGTGTGACCATTTTGCCCTCCGAGGCCGGTGATTCCCTCGGGGGGGCTGTGTCGGCGGGAAACGGCTTTTCTCTGTCGAGGGACGGGGCAGCAAAGGGCCGGAGCCGTGCCGGTGCAGCTCCGGGCACTTCAGCGTCTCCTTGCGAAACGGGTTGCTCGCTCGCTCCGCAGAGTGAAGCGATGAGCGGGGTGGCTGAGGAAGGGTGACTGGGACGCTAGCTCTCCCTCGTTGTTTACTTGGTGGGATTTAATATATGGCTGGTCATAAATATTGGTAGTCTTTGACGTGCTTCACATTTGAAAGGCACAGATGACAACTGCGTTATTCCCTCTCCTGATCTCAGGCAGAGGGTACAGGAATGCAGCACTTAGTTCACTTCTTCAGTGGTTGCACTGTATTTACGAGTTCAGCAAATGCTCTGTGGTAGAAGAGCTTTCTTGAAATCATAATTTTCCAGAAAGCAGCAGTTGACATAACCTTTCCCAAGCGCCGATGGAAAGAGTAGTTAACTTGAACTGGCAACCACGTATCTTTTTATCCATGGGACCTTGTCTTCTTTAAGATAGCCATTATTACCCTTGTATTGGCAGAACTATCTTCTTTACAACCTAAGCCTGTGAACCCCTTCTAATTTTCCAGGTAACCACTGAGGCAAGAAATCTTCAAAAGACTGTCACAAAGAGCTCTATACTAGTATAAAGACAACAATTTTCTAAGTTTCATCAAGTGTTTGGTTAGGCCACAGGAAAAAAAGCATTATGTGTATCTGTTGTGACACCTTCATCTTGGCTGATACTGGGGTTGCTGATATTCTTGATTCACCATCCATCTTTTGATGTGCATTGTGAAGTCTCACCTGGATGCCTTTTAACACCCCATGGCTTTGCAGCATCCTTGTAGCAGATTTTAGCCAGCACTTTTGCTATGTTTAGACTTTTCAGATACTGCTGTGTTCTGGAATCATACTTCACCTCTGGCTTCAGTTTTTCATGCATATGTTACTGTCTACCATATGCTGATGACAGGGCTGTAACTCTCCCACTCTGATGCTTCAGTTGCAGTGTTGGTTTTGTTGCAGTGCCTGGCATAGGTTCAGGACTGAGTAACTCCACACTTTCTAAAATGAAACTGAAGACTGAAATCACTGTTGACTGAGTTGGTTGACTCAGACGCATGCAACAGTTTTGCAGGTTCTCTGGCATGATACAGACATGTGCTTTTCTTGTTCTCGTAAATACACCTGGTTTTGTTCCAGAGCTCAGGAGCTGAGTGCAGTGCAGCACTTGTAATAACAATAATAATAACTGGTAGCTTGAGGTGACAGAAGGGTTATGTCTTGCAAGCTTTGGACAAAAGGTCATCTGTTTGGCAGAGGGCAACGCGGAGGCTGAGTGGGAGACCCGATCTGCTCAAAAATATGTGCTCCGCATTGAGCTTCCACCCAAATCACAGCTTGACCAGGTACCAGAATGGGCTGTTGGCAGGACTAGAACCAAGTGTCCAGGTGTCTGCACCCTGGCTCTGCTGCTCAGCTGCCCTTCTACACAGTAGATTCGGTTTAATGAGAATATTTATCTGTGTATAACAATTTAGATATAGAATAGGAAGTAGTCTAGAGGCCACGGTCTGTTCTTTGAGAAGTAGAAAATTATTATATTAAGACTTCGCTGTTTGAATAATTGATCTGTTTTGTTTGCTCATAGGCTTCAACTTTCTTAAAATACTGTGGAAAATGCTATTAAATGGTAGCTGGTTTAGATGATCCCTGCATATCTTTCCTATTTAATACTAACACTGCCTTCTGGTCACACTTTTGCATTGATTAAAAATAAATAGATCTTACTATTTACTTTAATGCTCCCTTACAGCATAGGTCCTAAATTGCATGGCATGATGACAGTAGTCTCCAGAAGGTGTGGGAAGAAGCTGAAAAAGCATCATCCCCTTTTTTACTAATGTCAACAATTAGCCTTTGGTATTTGCATATTGTTTTAAATATGAAATGCTAAGTAATGGTATTAACAAAAGCAGAAGCCTATTACTGCATATGCATCTGCCATTTTTTCTCTGATGATTTGTTGTGTCTTAAATCAGGATCTCTTTGGAGGTAGAACTTGTGTATCTGTACAACACTCTGCACAGTGGAGTGCTGTTTCCTGGTTGGTGCCTTTTTATGCGAATGTAGTCATATCACAAGAGAATGTACATCCTGATTATGTCCATTACAGCAAGAATGTCACGGAAGTTAGGTAGTTTCTCTTTAATTTGTTAAATGGAAAGGGAGCTCTGTGCTAAGTTCTCTATCTGTGGTACAGAAAACATGGCTGGTTATTGGTTATAACCAAAGATGGGTTACATCTTAGCAATGAAGTGTAACATCATGCACATTCCTATTCTACAATGCCCTCTTTCAGCCAGATTATCAACACAGTTAAGCTGGTTCACAGTAGCTGAGGATCTGATGCCCTACAACCTGAAAAGTCTCCAGTGGGTTTGTATGCAGAATACAAAGCCTATTGTTTAAAGGTGTCTCTTTAACAAGACACTGAAGCCTTTCTCTTCATATACAGGAGGGAGTTTCCAAGGAGTAGAGAACATTAAAAATTACGTTTTTACCGTGTATAGAGCACCTCATGCATTTTCTAGTGCGTGCATGTAAAAAACAGTCAGGCTTATAAATTGTCAGGCTTGTATAATAATAATAATGTGGTTACAGCCTTCTCAGTAAATGATCTTTACAATATAGTCTTGGGGAGTCTGCTCTGAAGCAGAGCACTCAAGCATTTTGGTCAGTCCTCATTACCAAGTGCACAGCTTCATTTAGAATCATCTGCCTTGCCATCAGCAGGGACTCATAATGCCCTGATTAAATAACTGCATGCCACACCAGGGAAATAGCCACAAAGAAACAAAGCAGTTTTTCACCATCCTTTTGAACATTGCACTTCTTGGATAACATTTCTGCTGATCTTTTCCTTCCGCCTTCAGTTTGTGTGAGGTCTGGAAGTAAATGCAAAACTTGCAGTGAATGCCCCAGCTTCAGTCAGTATAAGGAAGCAGAAATGCAAGAAAACCCCAAAGGTTATGTTTTGATGCAATTTACTTCACCATGAAATTTGCTTATTGTTTTCATTTGAATGGTAACTCAGCATTGGAGGTAAGCTGCCGCACTCCTATATTGCAGAGGTCCATCTTTTCAACTGTTTTGGAATATGAAGTGAATATTAGGAGAAAGGGGCCCTATTACAGGCCAGCACTGAAGAGGAAGCTGGAGATTCCCAACATGAGACTCAGTAGTAGCATGAATCCTTTGTAGCCAGCTTTACTTCTCTCCCTTCGTGCTGTGAATGTTTTATCACAGATTATGTCCAGGCAAGGTACTGTGAGATGGCAGTGCACTCCGGAACAGCACCAGTGGGGTGATTTTATCTAGT
Organism: Haliaeetus leucocephalus; assembly: GCF_000737465.1. Taxonomy (NCBI): domain Eukaryota; kingdom Metazoa; phylum Chordata; class Aves; order Accipitriformes; family Accipitridae; genus Haliaeetus; species Haliaeetus leucocephalus. The sequence continues at coordinate 6,344,877 of NW_010973072.1, forward strand.
TCTGAGATTGCTATGATTTGTTCCAACAGCAGAAAGATAGTACTATTCCCAAGTTTACAGAGGTCCTGGGCTGACACCTGTGAAAGCTTATTTCACCATGTTCAGTTAGTTTATCTTGAAAACCTTCCTAAGCTTGTTAGCCAGAAAGAGATTCTTGTATGTATTTCTATGCTCTGCTGCTGAGCACTGAGAGTGGTTCAAACACTGAAAATATGCACTATTTAATATTTTGCATTTGCATTCCTTGGCAGCATGGGAAGGTGGATGGCTTATATCTATCCGGAACATTTCTGGTTCAAGTTTGTTTTAGAAGTGCTGTTATGCACAGAGATGGTCTTTCAGCTTGCAAAAGTTTGAAAAGCTGAAAAGAAAATGACCATAGATTGCAATAACATAGATAGTGGTCCTGTAACCAGGTCATCTTTTCTCTTTGGTGAACAAAAAATGAAGAAAAGGTATTTATACCCTGGTTATGGGCACTTGCTTTATCTAATCTAGTGGGAACTGCTTGCATCGCTTTTAAGGCCTGATTTCATTAACAGAACAGAATGGCTGCATCTTAGAACAGGATCTAGCTCATGATGTTTTAATGTTGCTTAATGACATTTTATAATAATTTGAAGAATTTCTGTTGCAATATTAAAAAAATCAAGTAGCATCAGAGAAGCACACTTGTCTTGAACAGCAAAGCCTGCACAACTAGTGTCCTGTGACATCTCTCTGTCATTCTGGTCACCAACAAGTAGTTAGGATGGGTTTGTATTAATCATATGCCTCTATGTATTAGTCAAAAAGTAGGTAAATGCCAATTCAGTTTTGACTTTTTATGTCAGCTCTATAAAATTTGGAGATTTAATAGCTCTCTATATATCTAGTACAGACAGACTGGATAGAAAGTTGATTCCTGTGAGACATCAGTGCAGTCCTGTGTATTCATGCTGGATTGGTCCCAAGTGACTGTAGAAAAGCAAATTTATTTAGAGTCTAAAAAAGGTGGGCGTAGCCCTGGTACTTGGTGGGGAGTACAGCTGAATGTCCTTATTCTTCTTCCTTCTGTATTGCTTCATGAGAGTGAAAGGTGACTTGTGTTGTCTCACAAGACAGGGAAGGAAATGTCATTAGAAAGTTGCAATGATGCTCAGGGCTGCCAAGTCAGAAACTACAGAGCAATGCTGGGAATTCAGGTTTTCTCAGCATGAGGGAAGAGTCATGAATTGGGACAGACAAGGGGCTGAAGTTTACTCCGCACCGCCCACAGTGGAATCCAAACCTGCATCAATTATACTATCATCTGGTAGTTAAATATTCAAACACACACCTTTGGGCCTTCTTCCATAATACCTCATGTATCGCTGTGACATCCACAAACCCCATTCAGTGCTTTGCGTAAAAACTGTTACTGTAACATCTCTCCAGTCAGCCAGGAATGCAGTATGACCCTGCCTATCATGTTCTCATGATACTGTCACTCAGTCTCATCATGTCTCCACCCTGATTTAAAAAAGAAAAAAAAAAAAGTTTCACAGGCACAAGCAGAATTTATATAGCCTAACTACCACTGCTGTTCTTTCACAGTGATGCCCTTGTGTTACCGTAAATTCCCCTAAATTGTTAATTGTATCTATTACAGGCAATAGAACAGACAAAGCATATTAGCCTTATTCAGACCATCTACTAACATAGGTGAGAAAGAAGCTAACTGAAGGGTGTACACAATTACATTTCTTTTTATACAAGCAGCAAGTCTGCTGGCTTTATGAAGGTCTGAAGACAGGCTTCAAATAGAGAATGTAATTAATATTCTTTCCATGTCTCCATTTAAAAAAAAAAAACCTGTGTAAAAATTTCGAAAAGAGAGTGACCAAGAAATTCAAATGTGACAATAAAACACTAATAGTGAACCCCAGACCTTTTTAGAAAATATTTAACAAAATATTGTAATAAACAAAGACAACTGATTCAAAGGATGATGTCAGTTCTAGATTTTTTTTCTTGTTCATAATTATTAATGTTAACATAATTAGATTGTAGTTCAAGAGGAAAGCAGCCTGTGTCTGATCTGTAAAACCAAGACCGAACTCCCACACTGAAAATCATGAAGAATTTCTAGAAAGGATTGAGGCTGTTTTCTCACCTGCTTCAGTGGCAGTCAGATGGCTCTAAAATTCTCCCACACAGCTTAGTGTTTCTACAAGTCACTGGTGATTTTGGCTAGCACCATGCGCATACAATTTATCTGCATTCTCATTGCTTATCCACTTTTACATGTACTACATCCTGATCCTTCTCCTTCTGCAAAATATTTCTTAAATTGCAAACCTACCACATAATAATCTCCACCAGGTCATTCCTGCATCACCTGTAACTCATAAAGAAGGGTGTATCTGTGTTTTGTGTTACTTCACAAAGAGCCAGGAGAATGATTTACAGAGTAAGACTAATCCAGTTTATACTATCTACACACGGTCTCATTTTTCTAATTCCTCCTCCCACAGCTAGGTGCTCCAGGCAGCTGCTGAAACAGAGGAAGAAGGAAAAGGGAGAACTGGAAATATTTTAGTGCCTCAGAGTGCATTCTTGCTAAAATATTGGTCAACAACTGGAGGAACTGTGACCCTTAGAGCAGCTTCTTCCAGGTGCTACTTCATGTTGGTCTCCCAGTCCACAGAATTCTGTAGCACAGATCCCTACAGAAATATACTTTCCTATCTGGTGACAGAAGTAAAATCAGTTAATGGGCTACTCTTGCCCCCATAGTCTCACTATCATGAGTTTTGCCCTTCCTTCACTTTTCTATCTAGCTATGGGCTATGTGTGTCCAAGGTTTCTCAAAAAAAAGTGCAGCTAATTTACTCCTGAACTTGTTCCATGGTTCTGAACCATGTAATTGTCTGTTGGCAGTACTTTGTATCATACAAAGTCCAACCTGTCCTACAAAACACACACAAATGAGAAAAACTACTGCCAAACCACCCCAATCTAATCAAAGCTAAAGGGGTCGAGTGTAGTAGGAGTCTGGCTAATTCTGGGTAGGGGCTACCTTGCAAAAAACATGTTGGTTATTATGGATCAGGGTCTTACTGCTGCACATCTACTAACATATGTCAGCAAAGACATTTTTGTCAGCCGAGGTACTCATAAATCAGAGGGTTAATGACTTCTAAAATCTCTGTGCCCAACTGTGTGTACCAGGCAGGAAATTAACACTTCATGTGTAATGCAGTGTTTATATTCAAACCAGTGCCAATCAATAATTTTTGCAAAAGTTATAGATGAGGCTAAAGTGTCATATTTGGGACTGTTGCTCATGAATTTTCCTTTTTCCTTTAAAGATATTTTACAGAAAAAAATGCATTAGACCTGGAAAGTAGGACACTTTGAACTACACACATAATCCCTGCTGTTGGTAGCCTGTGGGATTATGGACTCAGTCTGTGTAATTTTTTTGGCTATGTTTGATAATTGATCTCTTAGTTGTGTAGCGTGTTTTCATCAGAGTAATGACTTGTGAGAATGTGTGTGTGTCTGTCTCAAGGGTGTGTTATAAAACAGGATTAAAAAGTTATATTCAGGATGGGGCACACGCTGCAAAGTGCTGTGTATCATGCGTGAAGTTTATAGAGTTTTCTTGTAGTTACTGAGCACAAGAAAGGTTTGAACTCAGCAGTCTGTAATCCTGAATCCCAAAATACTTTTCCTCTGTAGCTGAATATGTTCCATTTTCATATGAGTCTTACTTAGTAAAATAGTCCCAGAGACTCAATAAATAATGCTAATTTATTTCCATGAAACATGTTCTGCTGTCTAACTACATAAAAAGGCATCGTATAAATGCATTCAAAATTCAAAGATGAAAAATGTAGGCTTGGAGGGAAAACTATGAGAAATCAGCAGGAGCACCCTCGGATAATTACGTTAGTTGCCCTTCAGGATCAGCAATGAAATGTGAATTATCAACATTTTGTCAGTTCATAAAGGGCAAAATATTTGAGATAATAATTTTAAGAGAATTTGTCATTAAATGAGGATGAATGATTTTCAGCAAGACAAGCTGCTCATTGCAAAAGCCTAATGATTGCAAACACTACCAAAATGCAAGAGGTAATTTGTTATTGTAAGAATATCAGCAGTGTTTAAGGATCTTTTTATTGCCCTGAACCCTTCCCTCACCCAAACCTTTATTGATTAGGGATTTAAGAGGTTTTGTACAGACACATTTGGGATTTTATATACTGATAAAATTGGAACAAAATATTCTCATTATAAAATAGTTTAATGGTTTTGCTCATCTGTTGGAGAAAACAACTCCAACACCAGAAAACGAGTCAACAGTCAGTTCTACCACTAATGCCCTTTCAGTACATGAGGCAAAAGGAAGTTTTAGAATAATGGTATTGAAGCCAAATGAGCAAGACAGTGACCTGACCTCCTGGGGAAATGACAGAGAAGCCTGACTGACACTTTCTTAGTTACAAATACAGAACACAGTCCTGACTTCATTGACATAGATATAAGTTTCCTCACGGATTTCAATAAAAGCAAAACTGGACTGGTCTCTGTGACTTTGTCTCCTGGAGCCCTGTTCAACTCGATTCTCTTCAGAAACACTGGTGAGGGAATCCGGGGGCTGTGTCAGTTCTATGAGGATTCCCCTGGATATCTGTGTCAGGCTGCCCCGTGAGTTTGGTCTCTCTGTCCTGGTTTCAGCTGGGATAGAGTTGTCTTCCCAGTAGCTGGTACAGTGCTATGTTTTGAGTTCAGTATGTGAAGAATGTTGATAACACTGATGTTTTCAGTTGTTGCTAAGAAGTGTTTAGACTATAGTCAAGGATTTTTCAGCTTCTCATGCCCAGCCAGCGAGAAAGCTGGAGGGGCACGAGAAGTTGGCACAGGACACAGCCAGGGCACCTGACCCAAACTGGCCAACAGTGTATTCCATACCATGTGATGTCACATCCGGTATAGGAACTGGGGGGAGTGGGGGCGGGGGATCACCGCTCGGGAACTAACTGGGTGTTGATCGGTGGGTGGTGAGCAATTGCACCATTTGTACATTCCAATGCTTTTATTATTACTGTTGTCATTTTATTGGTGTTATCATTATTAGTTTTTTCTTTTCTGTTCTATTAAACTGTTCTTATCTCAACCCACAAGTTTTACTTCTTTTCCCGATTTTCTCCCCCATCCCACTGGATGGGGGGGGAAGTGAGTGAGTGGCTGCCTGGAGCTTAGTTGCTGGCTGGGGTTAAACCGCAACACTGTTCTCACTTCTCACTGGCCACATCCTGCAGTCCTGCAGAGCCTTGGCAAGCAGTGACAAGCATTAAGTCCCTGGAGAACCGTTTGCACTGGCAGGGGTAAGGCCATTTCAATCTTCTTGTCTCTGAGCAGTGAATCGTTAGCTAATACACTGGAGCCCCTATGGTGAGTGGCTGTTCCTCAAACTATCCTGTTTCACAGGAGAAAAGGAAGTCACAGCAATTCAGTTATGCATTTGTGCCCCCGCTCTCCTTATCCAATCTGTAGTTTTTTCTCCTCTAGTCTTCTACCATGGATTCCCATACAACTACTGGGCACTGTGCCTGGGAGGGGACTGAAGTTACTGCAGTTTGGCAGACTCTTAAGACAGATTTTCCTTCAGGCTGATACTTGTCTGTAGCACAGAGAGAGTATGTGGGATGTGATAGTGAAGGGCACAGCCATGGAGTTTTGAAAGCCAGTAAAATCAAGATCCATTTTTCTCTGCCTTGGTAAGGTGTGAACCATCCTGCGATTACAAAATTTCTTTTTCTTTCATACAAAAAGAAGGTGAAAGCCAGCTATCTGTTTGTCTCAGTGGTACAGATTAAGACTCTGCCAAACTGCCTTCGTTTCCTCACCTCTGAGACCTCCAGGGAGGCAGTCAGCTCAGCCTCACATCAGCCCAATGCCAGTTGTGAGGAAGAAAATATTAACATATTTAAAGAAAACTGAATCAAAATTAAGTATCCAAAAGCAAAAAAACCAGAGGTTGCTAGAGAATGACTCCACATCCACAGATGAAAGGCAAATGCAAAACGGATTTGTTTGCCAACTGCCATCGTTATTTTGTGTGAGTTGAAGAGATGGAGCCCTGGTGCCTTTCACCTGAGCATACACTGAGAAAGACCTAGCCAGTTTTGGCTCTACTTCCTCTGGCAATTTCATCTTTAAGGAAGGGTACTGCTTTTGCCTGTGGCTCCCTGGAGGCACTCTGTGCCTCATACATTGGAGAACAAGATTCCAGTATATTCTCTGCTGCCTGGCCTTCCAGTTTGCCATCAGACTGTACACATTGTATGCCTATGGCCTTAGGAATAGCAACATCCATCGCCCTGGGAAATTACTAGTCTTTTCTCCTATGAAATGTGAAACACCTTTTTTCTTGGCTTTTGAGGAGCCTCTTCTCAGTATTTAATTAGTTGCTGGAGTGGGAATCTGTTACGTGAACCAGTTTCTTTACTGTCTGAAGCAATTCTCCATACCAGTATCACTTTGGCCTTTACTGGATTGGACTTGTATGTCTATAATATTTATCCAGTGGTTTTAAGGTTGCCTAAAATTATTGGCCAGCTGCTGGGAAGATGTTTAGAGCACTGTTAGAAAACTGTGTTATTAGAGAATCATGTCACAGAGGGGGGAAAGAAAGAGAAACATGCTTTCTGGTATGCGATTGGATAATCTTAAAGGAGAATATTGTAAAGATGTGAAATTTAGAAACATCAGTGGCCATTTTACTGTTCTTTCACTGGCAACATATGCTGCTCTTTATCAATTGATGCTCATAGGAGAAACCATAAACCCATGAATTCTTAAAGAGGTTTTGCAAGACTTTCTGAGACTGAACATTTTGTTGACTTTTTTTCCTAAAACAAAAAAATTAATGAAGACAGAAAAAGTCTTTTAAAAATACCAAACTAAATAAGTTTTAAAAAACTGAACATTAGCTGTAGCTGGCACTGTTACAGCATTTGAAACTTAAATGCTGAAGCTTTGTGTTAGTATTACGGGATCAGAATATGACTCTAGTGAGGAATAAAATGGAAAACCACAAGCTATTTCCTTTGACCACTGAGCAAAATGACAGATGTAAATGAACAAGCAAAGTGTGTTTCTTAATATTGCTTTTTAATTCTCCATCACATAAGATGAATTGATGAAGCATGAATTGCTTTCCTTGGAGTGTGGCTTAAACCCAGTCTTGCGCCAGATGGGAATGTGCATTGATTTCAGTGGGATCTCCACACTAGGAGAGGTACCGACCACAGTAACTAACTGTACCAGTTTCTATTTACAGCCTTCTGATAGTGCTGAATCTCATGCAGGTCTGTGGCAGGGTTGGACGTGGAAACCCCTTCCTGACTCCTAGCAGTCTTCCTGAGCCAGACTAAAATAGATAAAGGTCTAACCCAGTGCCACTGAATAAAACTGAAAATGAGGGCTTTTGGGTCAGACCTTCAAAGGCAATTTTCACTCATTTTTTGTGTTGGGTTTTTAGATCCATTTTCTCATAGGAACAGCTGTCAGATCATATACACTGTGCAAACTTTCCACGAGGCTGCATATAGCTGTGTATTCTCCCCATTCTCTTAAGGAGAAACTGCTGTTTAAAGTGCATAAGGTTGTATTTTCAGTTCATAACATGATGGGAAAAGGTGAAAGGAATATGCAAAAAAACAATGGTAACTACATTGTCAGCATCATGATTTATTTAAATGTAAACCAAGTTTTCATCTCACGCAGCTTTATTTTGAAAAATAAAATATTGTTTTAAGCAGTCAGTTCATTCCCCTGTCCCTGTGTCCTGTGCCCCCCCCCCCGGTGTGAAGGCATTCAAGAACAGATACCAAGAGCTAGGTACTTTAGGCACTAGCAACTCCTGTCTCTGGCACTAGCTTTAAGATAATCAGAAAGATACTAGAAAAGATAGCCCCTGCTCTCACAAATCAGACCTCTGGAAATAGTTAACTGATGCAGTTTGATTTCTGGAATTGTTTTTTCTGTGTCTCTGAGACACTGGAGGTCACTAGAGAGAGGACAAAGGCACTGGTGCTTGTGGTGTGAGAAGCACTGAGGTACCTGGAGGCAGTCAGTGACCAGCATGGTCCTTTTTATTTCTGTATTTATGAAGTGAACAAAGTATTCGGTAGAGATGTAACAGTAGTACTAGGATGATAATTGGGGAAGGAGGGGAATATTAAGGCCTATTTCAAGGCTTGGCTGCATTTTATGAAATTATTTTCATATACTGCCTTGGGGTTCTGATCAAGATGGGTGCCAGAGCTCTTGTACTGGCTCCAGCAACATTTTCCATTACATTCAATTCTTGTCTTTGATATACAGACACAGTGTGCTAGAATGAGTGACTGAGCTTAATTCATCCACTCTCCTTGATTCCTCCTCTCTTTACTGCAGCTCTCTCTGCCTCATCTCTTAAGTCTGTTCATTCAAAGAAAAAAAACCAACTATGACTCAAACCACAGCACTCCTACTGTAGGGTTTGTATATGCAAAACCACAGTGATTTGAGGACTGGACAGACCACACCTAATGCATATAAAGCACTCTGAGCTGGTGTAGTCCAAGTTGTGTCTGTTCAGCAGAGGTACAATGCAAAGGTGCTGAAACTTTAGAGTAATTCCCTATCAAAAATAAAGAGCATGTACAAGAGCTCTTCCAACAGGAATCAGCCAGGCAGAGCATTTTTTCAAGCATCATCTTAGTTTTATTTTGTTGCAGTGATTTCATAATTGCTGATGTGAGATTTTTCTTCAGTAATGGTTAAGAAATTTTATTGCGTTTACCTTTTATGTAGAATAGTCTGGATATAAAATACCTTAGTAATAATTTCTTATAGTAAAGAAAATCATAGCACTTAATTTCATTGTTTTAAAATTATGTGGCTAGTCATGATAGGTAAATCTAATGTAACTATTTTCATGCTGGGAAGGTGTAACACCACTGTGTTGCAAGCAAGAAAAAACTGTCTCCATCTGCGAGTCCTCCACATATATAGGTATTTACACCAAAGAAAACATTGTCCTTGTAGCATGTTTTCATTCACTCTGCACAAGGGAAAAAAGACATTTCTTAGAAGTCAAATAATTTGTGTGTTTATAAGGAGGCCATCCACTGCCCTTCACAGGAGTAAAATATACAAGAAGCAGGAAACAGAACGCCTTCTCATAGAATATCCTTCTAATAATTTCCCCAGGCTTCCTTATTCTGGAGTGGTAGAAAGGCAAAATATCCCAGCTAGAAGCCATTTTATATCTACTAGAACAGATGATCAGAATTCTTATCAGTTTCTAGGTACTATGGAAAGTGCTCTTCTACAAACAGTAGGGAGAGTTTTCTGTATGCTATCCAAGAAGACTGGATAGCAATGATATTTCTGTGGGCAAAACCAGAGCATTATCAGATGTTGGCTAGGATAAGATGGGTGTTTGCTGGTGAGTCAAATAAAGAAACAGGCAGCATGGGAGATGGTTGTTTTGAGATGTGTATCTTTCTAAATGAATCAATACTGCAAATGAGCTGAAAATTGTGCAAACAGATGCAAATAAAATAGCATGAACTGTTTACAGAAATATTTGAGCATTAGTTTATACCCCAGTCTGCACCAACACAAATTAGGTCAGAGATAATAAATTCAGAAGAAAGGCCAGTAAAAATGAGACTCATTACCGAAGGCTTACTTAATCCAGGAGGTGATTAACTTTGCATAGTGACTTCTGAGGAGATAATTAAAAAGAACTTATCCTTTTTTTTTTTTTTAACAAATAAATTCCCATTGAAAAGAAGAATTTGGAAACAGAACTTAAAATTGCAAACAAAAGGTAAATTCATTACTTAGTCCTATAGAAATTACTTAAATCACACTTCTGTAAGATCTATTATTAGTCTGCTATTAGCAATATATAGGAACAGTGGTTTGAGACAGTTTATAGTGAGTGTGTTTTGTCTATTCTGATAACACTTCCTGAATAGAGTCAATATTATTTTCTTTGCAGGTTGCAAGAAGTTTTCATATAGCAACAGGGGAGATGTAAACACTTAATGAAATAGGAAAATCTCATTGTAAAGCCAAAGAATTGAATAGGAAAGATGACCTGAGGGGAAAAGAGGAAGAAAAAAGGAAGCAATTTAGCTTGATTAATTTTTAAAAACAACAGATTTCGTGCTGGTGGCATCCCAATATTTTGCTGAATAACAAATCTGTTTCTAGCTCTTTCTGAGCTTATGTTTAAATCATATAAGGAATTTCTACTTAAGAAAGAGGAGTCTGGTCTGTTGGTTTTGTGGTGGCTGATTCCCAGAGATGTGTATGTCAGTGTATGTCAAAGATCTAGACCTCAAGCTTTGTAATGTGGAGATGTACTGAGACCAGATTCTGGGCTTAGATGAAAAAACCTGTTAGTTTTTCTAAGACCTCCTTCATAAGAAAGCTAGCTTCACATATAAATGACCTCCAACTTTGCACCAAGTATTTGTATCACACATACTGATTTTTGCAAAACAGGTAGAATTCTCTTTCATTTCCTGGTGTGAGTGGATGAGGTCTCATATTACCTTGGTACTGATAATTTATCTGGGCAGGATTTTAAATGGGACACACTCCCAGGCTGGGTATATGTCGTGGTTTAACCCCAGCCAGCAACTAAGCACCACGCAGCCGCTCACTCACTCCCCCCCATCCCACTGGATGGGGGAGAAAATTGGGAAAAGAAGTAAAACTCATGGGTTGAGATAAGAACGGTTTAATAGAACAGAAAAGAAGAAACTAATAATGATAATGATAACACTAATGAAATGACAACAGTAGTAATAAAAGGATTGGAATGTACAAATGATGCGCAGGGCAATTGCTCACCACCCGCCGACCGACACCCAGCCAGTCCCCCAGTGGCGATTCCCCACCCCCTCTTCCCAGTTCCTAAACTGGATGGGACGTCCCATGGTATGGAATACACTGTTGGCCAGTTTGGGTCAGGTGCCCTGGCTGGGCATGAGAAGCTGAAAAATCCTTGACTATAGTCTAAACACTACTGAGCAACAACTGAAAACATCAGTGTTATCAACATTCTTCCCATACTGAACTCAAAACATAGCACTGTACCAGCTACTAGGAAGACAGTTAACTCTATCCCAGCTGAAACCAGGACAGTATATAATTAAGAAAATCTTCTCTAAGGCTGTGATATGTGATATAGCTGTGACTGTGATAAGAAACAGCTGTTTGTTCAAGAAAGTAAGCAGCTCACTTTCCATCCCAAAGCTGCTCAAATCTTAGGTCTAAGCTGCTTATGAATAAAGCACAGTAAATTAGGGGCCTTTATCTTCCCTAAAACAGGCAGGTGAGGAGGGGTGAGGAACTGGCATGGTCATTACTCTGTCCCTCTTAGCTGCTGGAAAGATTTGGCAGGTGCAAGTTGAAATGGAAAGATGTATGGCAATTTACTACAAGGCTTCTCCTGAGCCAGGAGGAAGCAGAGAGCACAGCTGGGTGCAGAGCGCCTTGGTTGGTGCCCCTGTTCTCAAGCTCAGAGAAAACCAACCCCTGCAACAAATCTGCCTGCCACTCCTCACAAAATCCAGGTCAGGCTGAGGCAGGCTGGACAGTAGTAATGACTTGGTATTCACAAACAAATGAGCTAAATCTCTGGGTTTTCTGCAAGCAGCAGTTAGTTGCTGAAACAATATCATGCAAGATTAGCTTATTTGTCTCATCTGCAGAGATAGATTTATTTATTTATTTATTTATTTACCTGTGTGTAGCGAGATAGAGAAGAGAGAGGAACCAGAAGAACAGAATATTAGGAGAAGTTTCTGGGTTTAGAACTACTGGAATATTGAGGGCACCCTTCTGTCAGGTTAGGTCAATAGAAGAGTCACTGATATGAAATACACAGTGGTATATCTTCTACACAGAGGTGGAAAAATGCCACTGTTATTTCAGTTACAGCAAGACAAATTAGGTTGCTTAGTTTCAGACTGACATGTAATGTGGTCTGGGGGAAATTGCTTTCACACCTCACCTAAAGCCACCAGCCAAATGTGTGAAAAAATCCTGTTGTCAGAGCATCTGGCAACAAGGAATGTGGTACTGATACCCAAACTAGAGTTTATTTAAAATTGGAAGTAACAGCAGGAAGTCTGGAAGACGTTCTTGCACAATTCAATTACAGTACTTTGTTAAGTCTGTCATAATTCTCTGCAGACCTAATTATATGGACAGCTCTTCTTTAAATCCCACTCAAAACCACTTAATCCTTCTTTATATACAACAGAAATGGCTGGATGAGATACCACAGGCTACTTTGCAAATGGACTGTACTAGTCTTGAAGAGAGTTTGTGGCTCAGTTCAGGCACTGGGGATGCTGGAAACTGAAGTCTGAAATGGTCACACCAATCACGATGATGCCCTTCCAGTGTGCAATAATTGCTCTAAAAAATTTCTGTATGTGAGCAAGTCCTTCTTCCACTCTATCAGTATATCTGAGAAACGAGTAAAGATACTCTGTGTTGCTAGATTTTTGTGTCTGATGTGTGATAGGAACTGTACTGAGATGATACTAAGCTGGCTACTGAGCAGTCACTTGCAGACCAGCTTGCATCTGAAGGTGTGAGCTGTAGTGACTTTATCACAGCCACCATAAGAAAAAAAAAGTTAAACCTGCCAAATTTAGAATCTGGATATTAGAAAACTGTCTCAACTCAGAGATGCGATTTATATCAAAACAGAGGATTCGGTTTCAGGTGAATGGAGAACCACATGTGAATCCACAAATAATGTCTTTGGCGTTTCTTAATTCAACGGGACTTGAGTTTTAAAAGGATTTTATAAAAATCCATTAATTCCAAACTCCCTTTGCTGTTTTAATGATTCTGTTTTCCTCATTGCTATGCATTTGCCCTCTAACAGGCTGAAGAGATGTATGCAACTTTGTTATAATTGACTGTAATGGAAATTGCCTAGACGGAGACTTGGAATCAACTTCAAAATAGCAAGGTTGAGCCCTATAATTGGAGTGTCAAAACCCCCAAGGGTTTTCAAGACCCAATCTGTGAGTGTCATTAGGGTAATTTATGTTAGTGGACATACTTCTGCATACCCTGAATTTATTTACATCAGAAGCACTTCCTGCAAATTTTGATCACATTAAAAAAATCTGTATTTTTGACTTAATATTATGGCACAATCACATCAGGCCTGGGGCTTTTATTTCATTGTTTATGGGAAGACTTTCATATGAAGTTATATTTATCTTATATTTTCAAAGAAACATTTAGTTCAATATTAAGTTCTGAGTCCTTAGGCATTTATTGCTGTGAGTGCTGAAATTCTGTTTCCTGATCTGTAAATATGGTTTGTATCAGCTTTTAAACTGCTGCCAGAGGGGGTACTAATGAGGAAAAGTCCTCCCTCTCCCCCTAAAATTGACTATTTAGGAGACTATTCAGGGTATTGTGAGTCACAGATCAAAGACATGATATAAAAATAGAGAAAACTAGTAGAACTCTCAGTAGTAGAAAAAAACTACATGTAAATCATAATGATAGTGCTATAAACCAGCACCAAATCATATACAGATTTACAGCTAGAAAAGAAATTATTCTAGTTACAGATAATTAGGTAGCAAATTGTCCTATTGTACTGAGTCAGTTCCTTGCATAAGCGAACACCCTATCTTGAAGTGGTAGTTTAATTTGACAGGATGGATCCTTATGACTTCAGACATGGCGAAAGAGTCTGGAATCTTTGTGTGGGCAATGTCTGACTGCAGAGGACACTGGACTTCAAAAAGCTAAATCCTACCTTAAAGACTAAAGCCCCAGATAATGGTAAAATTAATCTTTTCTACTTCCTGAGTCCATCTTCCTGCAACTGCAGACAATCATACAATACCTGAGCTTATTCACAGGACCTGTCTGTTTTTTTCCCCACAAAGTGAGGCCAGACCCTTTAAAGATTTGTATGTTCTGATGTTAGTTTAAAACAGCTTTGGTTCCTTTCCTCCAATATCCTACTTGAAAGACTGATTCAGAATGTTACTGCTTTGGATAGTTACTAGTTTCCAGTCTAAGCTTATTCTTTACCTCTACTTAATTTTATACCATCCATTATCATTTAACAAACAACCCTTTCCCCTGTCCTTGATCCTTTCCTCTTAGCTAACCAAAATCTCCATCTTCACAAGTAGATGAGTACCACAATTTTGACAGCGTCAAAAGTCAGGAGAATGCTGAAATCTGAAAGCTTAAGTGCAAGATAGAACAAATGGAATTTACCATCCAAATACAGGATGGCAGTATAGATTTTAAGATACATTAAGTCTGAATATCACATTAAGTCCCATGCATCACGTTAGATTTCTACAATAACTCCAGACTGGTGCAAATTCACAGGGTCTTCATTGTCAGAGAAGGATGAACAACTATTGAGAGATGAGCTGTTTTTTCAGGGTATCATTACAATCAAAATGACGTAGTCTATGCACAGAGCAGTTTTTTAAGACTAGGGAGAGCTTTTTCCTGGGGGAAATGTAAGATTAAAGGATTGCATAATTACCCACTTAGGAAATTGGAACTGTCATAAATTGACAAAAGACAAAGCCAAGAATAATTACTGCTTATAAATTTCTCAGAATAACAAACAAGACAATTTAATTGATACTTTTTGTGACAGGCAAGATCTTTACAGATCTTATCGTCATGGACTTGTGCTGATATGTATCTTTGAATAGGGAACAAGGGCAGAAAACGGTTCCTAAAGTAGAAAATTGGAACCGTCTTTTAACCATAAAACTTCTAGATAGCAAAGTATTGAAGACTATCTGTAATTAGGAATCACTTTTACTGCCTGAATATCAATTTCTGCTTGGGAATATGTAGTTGAATTAGAAAACTCAAAGCAGGATCTCTTTCAGGTTCAGTTTTTAAACCAGCCTTTCTTCAGTGCAATACTATTTGATCTACAGAAGTACAGCAGAAAAGATGCAAAACAACTAAGAATCTCATTTGGGCACTGGGTGGATATGGGTGCTTTCTTAAATCAGACGTGAAAGGAGTCATTGTGTGCAATACTTTGAGTATGATACCATAGAAACCAAAAGGACTTTGAGAGTTAGAGGAAGGAGTTAATATTCAACACTGTGAATCTGGCATTTATATTTCAAGAGAAATCTCAGTGAGACCACAGCGTACAAAAGCCAGAAATGGAAAAGAATAGACTGCTGCCAACAGGCTTTTTGCAAAAGTAAATAATGAAAAATAAAAGGTCAAAGCTTGAAGATAAGAACAAGAACGTACAGGATAAGCAACTGAAAGAATCTTTTTATAACAAGAGGCTCTTAGATATGGAACAGAATCACAGGGCAGTGATTCTGGAAGTGCAGTGGGCAATTGCACAGAGTGCTTTTTATATTCTCTGCTTACCTAATTTTAAAATGGGGTCATATGGTAGAGTGTGAGTGAGGCACTTTTGAAGTGGAAGCTCAGGTTGTAATATGTCTAGACTGTAAATCTGTGATAATTTAAAAAAAAAAAAAAAGTATTCATTACCTGGACAAAATAAATCCCAATATTATAATTGTGCTATTGCACTCAGACCACAGCTGACTTTAAACAGAACCATCTCCAGACACATCAGATGATTTAATATACCTTGGAAGGAAATGATATGGCAAACAGAATGATCTCTGGTGGTTTTTAGCAATAGGGTGTTGTTTGGTTTTTTTTTACCATGTGGCATTCAAAGACTCATTCAAATTCTGTTGAATTCAACAAAATTATGAATGTCAGTTCTTTCTTACTATTTTGCTTTTTTCTGGCATTCTTTTTTCCCTCAGCAGTGACAAAAGGCTAGCATATCACAGCCCCAGCTCCACTAAATTTATCAGGCTGTTAGTCAGTTTTAGAGAATACCAACAGATTTCTACAGATTTCTGAAAAGCCAAGTATGAACTTCCAAGACTTTTTCAAACTTATTCTTCTCCTTCAAAGACAAAAACAGCTGCATGCCTAGAAGGATAAGTTACATATGACACATGCAAAAAAAAATAAAAGGAAAAAATTAGGCTGAAGTGAAGGACTCCTGTTGACTTCAGTGAGCCCTGGATTAGGAAAAGGGACATGTGGACCTGATCACCTCTGCAAGACAAATTCACACTTTCCTGTCCCCTAAACCCAGCTGCTTTTTCCCCTACAGAATCTATATGGTATAGGGCTTACTGCTAAGATTTCTGCATAAAAGGAAACTCCAAGTTTTGTTTTGTTTATAATTTTGAAGTTATTTACACATGCTTAGTAAATGCTGATCAGACTATTCAAAGATGACAGAAAATACACCTAAGTTACAACAGATTCAAGCTATGCATAAAACTGCACATACTCAGTAAGTCATGGTAGCCTACTATTAGAAAACAGGAAGACATAATTTAATATATTACAGAAACAGATTATCTTTGATATTCAATGTTGAATACTAAACAAGACTGAGAGGTGGTCAAATACTGAATGAGAAGAGGGAGGTGAATAGAGCAAAAGAAATAATCATAGTATCCATATATGACTTCTTCCAAAGGTTGACTAATTTGACAAATTAATTCAGCAAATTAATTCAACAAAATTTGAAACAAACCTTCCAAAGTTGGTGTATTTGCGGTCTTTTAGGTTGCTCGTGCCTTTCCTAGTCTTCGCTAATGCTGTTAATATGTCCTACAATCAGAAAATTTTGATTTTGATTACAAAAAAAATTAAATCTATTTCCATAAGCAATCTGTGCAAAAGCAGCTATCATCCTAAGGGATGGTAGAAAGTATTTTTTATTCTCTCCAGTTGCAAAATAAAAATATTTTCACTGCAGCAGATGCTGCAACAGTGCTTTTCCCAGTGATTCTAACCATTACTGTGAAAGCAAGATTTCCTCTCCTCCCACAAATGGCAAGTTTAAATGGATGATAATTCATTTTGATCACCTCAGAGAGATGCCATGCTTCTCTATACAGGTTTCTCTCTACAGACATGAAATTCTGAGCTTTTGACTGAGGAGCTGCTGAATGGACTGCAGTTGTGAAGGGATAGCTCTAGCCTAGCGGTTTATCTCAGAACGTAAGTGATCTTTACACAGCACAGTACAGAGCTGACGTGGCCAGTACTTTGTATTTCAGGTTTTCTTGAAGCATAGATGCACCACAATTCCCCATGAATCAGAAAAATCCTCCCATCTTCTTTTTCTCCTTCCCCAAATAACTGTTCAGAAGGAGGGATATCTGGTGACTGTGACATTGCCTGAGATCTTGGCATTTAACCAGCTTTCAGTATGCATCTCTGGTTCCTTACTGCCAAAGGGGTTCCCTAGAGCTGCCAGATTTCACAGCTGCCTGTTGCAAAGCCAAGCTGTAAGGGGAATCAACCAGCCCAGAGGTTTACCCCGAGACATGGAGCACGTGAAAAACCAGCTTTGGGATTTCTAGGTGCCCTGCTGTCTGCCAAAAATGTTGGAAGCTTTGATGTCTAGTTTAAGCCAGTATTTCAGGGCTGCAAGATTACCCCCTGTGCACCTGGGAGCTGCGCTGCAGTTGAAACTTCTGCTTCCAAGGTTTTATGGAGAATTTAACATCTCCAGAACTGCAAGGCTGCTCTGCATCCTCATGCACTGATAGGAAACCATGCTCTTTGCACAGAGCCATTCCTTTTGACTTCATAGTAAATGTACTGAATCCAAGATGTTACCCCAGATACTCTGAATACCACTTCTCTAGCATTTTCCAGCAGACTCAGTTTTGTCAAAGTTTCTGGCCACCATTACTTGCAGGACAAAGCACATCTAGCCACCTGTGAAGGATATGTGCTCAGTTTCTGTCAGTTCAAAGTGCATTTCACAGCTCTACATGCCAGTGATTCCAAAATAAGTAACTTTGTTGCTCAACCCATGGAGAAGTATTAATAGGGATTCAAAAGCTGTAACAAGCACAGTGAGAGAAGACAAAAAAATTTCAGCTTCCTGCTAGAAGCAAAATTCAGCTGTGTAATCTCCGGTATTCAGTGCTATTGATGGCAGTGAAAGCAAAGTGATTCTGAGAATCTCGGCACACCTAAGGGGAGTAGAACATTAGTTTTTTGATCCTCCAGTAATGGCCTCTGCACACTACTATTAGCTTTAGAGATTACTTTTTCCCCAGTGTTAAAACTCATCAGCTATGTGCGCTCCTGTTACCTCAGTGTAGCCTATTAGCTGGTTACTGAGGCCTCATAGAACCAGCAGCATGATCCAACTTTTACTGAGTAAGTTGGCTGTCATCACCAGTCTGTTTTCAGTGCAAGAGATGAGACAGGAGGGCCAATTGACAAGCAGAGGGAAGAGATTGCCTTGAGGGAAAAGAGTAGGATACAGCATTTTCTAATACAACCCACTGAAATGGACTGCGGACTGTACTCTGCAGCAGGATAAGGACTGATTCCTGGGATGCACATAGAGTGGCCTCTTATCTCAGAGGCATTGGGACTCACAGTCAGTACAAAAATATTGATAATATCATTAATGGAAAGAGAATGTGAAGCAGAGTTTATGTAATGCACTTAGAAGCCGGTAATATGCCTGTGCACTGCTGTTTGAAACAGATGTGCAGTGATCCGGTACCAGTTCCCACAGTCTGTATTTATATAGGCAGATTCCTTTGGAATTTCTCCGGAAATCATCAAAAGTAGGAAAGGGAAACCCTGGTGAATTGAGCCTTTGTCCTAGGTTCACTGCAGTCATGAGGAGTATTTCTATTACAAGGTGTAGGTGGAGGATCAGTGTTGGGTACAAGAAGGGCTGGCAGCTCTGAAAGAGTAGGCAAGCCCTGTGCTGAGAGTCATAACAAGGCAGGCAGGGGCAGGGACAGTGTCCTCACTGGCAAGGGCCCAGCCCAATGGTACCTGGGCAAGGAAAGCAGAGTGGGTCTGGTGACAACCAGGGTCTGCCACAGTCCGGATCTCCAGGCAAATCCCTAGTACAAGGCAGGCCCAAGGTCAAGTCCAGGTCCCAGGGGGAGGAGCAAGGAGCAAGGGCCAGAGTCTCAGCCTGAAATCTGCTTCTGAGCAAAAGGAAGGGGAAAGGAGGGAAGGCCTCTGCTGAGGCTTCTCAAAGCCAGACACCTGCACCATGTTGTCTTGGTTTAACCCCAGCCAGCAACTAAGCACCACGCAGCTGCTCACTCACTGTCCCCCCCACCCAGGGAGATGGGGCAGAGAATCGGGAAAAGAAGTAAAACTTGTGGGTTGAGATAAGAACAGTTTAATAGGACAGAAAGAAAATAATAATGATAATAATAACAATAATAAAATGACAATAATAATAATAAAAGAATTGGAATGTACAAAACAAGTGATGCACAGTGCAATTGCTTACCACTTGCTGACCGATGCCCAGTTAGTTCCCAAGCCACGACACCCCGCCCCAAGGCCAGTTCCCCCTAGTTTATATACTAGGCATGACATCACATGGTATGGAATATCCCTTTGGCCAGTTTGGGTCAGCTGTCCTGGCTGTGTCCCCTCCCAACACCTTGTGCCCCTCCAGCCTTCTTGCTGGTTGCATAAGAAGCTGAAAAATCCTTGACTTAGTCTAAACATTACTTAGCAACAACTGAAAACATCAGTGTGTTATCAACATTCTTCTCATACTAAATCCAAAACATAACACTATACCAGCTACTAGAAAGAAAATTAACTCTATCACAGCCAAAACCAGGACACATATCCAAACCAATGCTGAGCCCATGCTGTCAAACCAGCAGGAGTGGTGGGATGTGCTCAGCACCACGACAGTCAGGTCACTTCCACACAGGTACTGCCTTATGCCACCTTCCCCCTTTCCCCTAGTCTACTCATTTTAAATTGCACAATGTTGCCTGCCTGTTAGGGAAGCCACATACAAAATACAGTGCAGCTGTTTGTATTGTGTTTAGCTATTAGCTATATTTGCATGGTAATTGCAGCATCAAACACTGAATAAATACCATTCCACACACATGCCAAATTTAATCATTGTTAGGATTCACAGTAATAGAATGCTGCAGCAGGCTAGATCAGGAATAAGTAATTAGATGTAGTTTTTTTCTGCACAGGTTAGTTATTGGCCACTGCATTCTGCTCCAGATGGGTTAAATCAAAGAGGAAAAAAAACCACCTCAGGGCCTCTGAATACATTTGAGGCAATAGTAAAAGATACAGTAAAAGGCCTGACTACAAGACTAGTCATTCGTGACTCCAGGTGACAAGCTAGTGACAAACTACAAGAACCATCTGATTCTTTTCACATGAACATTTTTTTATCTGGAATATTTTGTACTATAACAATTTATTTTTCTGCATTATGCAACTATTTCAATTTCCAGCAAGCGTGCTGTTTTTAAGTTGCACCATCTGGTTCTCTCTTTATCCATCTCTAACCTGTGCCTTCTGCTTTGGCTCATTGACTAATAGTGGTCTTGGAAGTCTTAATTTTGATACCTGAAACAGCATTAAGACTGCACTTGCTGCACTGTGCTCTGTTAGCATTTAGTATACTTCAGTGAAAAAGGATTAATTTGAGAATTTCACTGAATTCTTGAGAAAGCCCCAAAAGTGCTGACACAGATTTCGAACAAAACTTTGCCATTAACAGTATTTTAACAAGGATTATCTTATTATTGGACAATTTAAGGGAGTGGAAGTAGCCTCAAATTGCTCAGTTGAAATCCAGTCCAGGACAACAATGACTTAAAATAATTTTCAATTGAAGCACTGTAGCTGAGTGGGCTGAGCAGCCAGGTTTGTTGCTGAGTGGTGCCACATTAGAGAAGCCACGTAGCTGATTTGTACTGCAATCCTTTAAAGAGCTCTCAGCAGTCATTGATTGAACAAACACAGAGTCTCATTTAAGATGGTTCATCCATGTCAAAGATGAAGTGGCAGAGTAGCTGGGCCATTACCCTTACCTAGGCTGGAGCTCTTCTGTTGCTAAATGACTTGAGATGACTCTTCAAGGCTGACTGACTGATAGTTTCTGACAGCAACAGATTCACAAGCCAAAAAAAGAATAAGCAATGTCCTGAAGATACACCATGATCCAGCAGACCTTGTACTGGCTCTGCCACAGACTTGCTGTGTATCCATAAGCAACTCGTCACTCAGCTCTTACTGCCTCTAGACTGCAAATTGCCTGCATACTGCTTTAGGAGTTCATGGAGCAGAGGTCTGATTGCTGTGCAATATGTGGATACCACCAGAATAAGAATGACATAGCTTGGGTTCCTACAGCATAGGTTTGGGACCCTTTGTGTTACTGATACACCTCACCTTCTCCATGCCTCTGTCTTTTACAAAGATGATGATAACAAAATTAGAATTCAACCAGCTAATGGTTGTAGAGCACAATGAGCTTCTCAGTGAACAATATGCTTGCATCGAGTGACAGCAGCAGGGTTTTTGCTGACAGTTACTTTTTCCTTACAGCATTCCTTACCAATTTGGCTGAAACTATTGAC
The DNA here is from genome assembly GCF_000737465.1 of Haliaeetus leucocephalus. Taxonomy (NCBI): domain Eukaryota; kingdom Metazoa; phylum Chordata; class Aves; order Accipitriformes; family Accipitridae; genus Haliaeetus; species Haliaeetus leucocephalus. Next base: position 6,366,410 of record NW_010973072.1, read on the forward strand.
ACCAGGTGTAACGCAGTCTCCCATTTCTCATTGTATCACTTCAGGCTTCTTTTCAAGTTTTCTTTGCGCTTATTCACGTAATAGGCGTTTTATTTTTTTGTTGCTTTTCATCACAGGTGGCCAATGTTCCATTTCTGGCTGGCACACTAAGAATGAAATGTGACCAAGTTAATACCCAGTTTAACTATACTAGTCTGCATTTAAATTGAAGCAAAAGTATGCATAAATAGCTTCAGGTTTACCTCTTCAGTCTCTCTCATATGTAATAGCTTGATAATTTTATTTCTATATAGTAATTATTTTCATGCTAATATCTTTTTGTGCATGTAGTAATAATATTTTACTTGTTTCTTTGTCACTGAAAATTATCCTGGAGATTGCAGAGCAGACAAAATAGTTTCATTCTGTCACTGGCTGTGACTAATCTCAGTGTTGTCTCCACTTTTGCTTTAGGAATTTTGGCTCATTACCAGAACCAGAGCTTAGTAACAATATATGCTAAAAAATAGTTGACTAATGCATGCCTGCTTTAAATAAAATGAAACGTTTCTTCTTTCTTTTATGAAAAGGTAAGAGACTTCTGTGTGAAGCTGTTCAGAGTCATGTCTCAAAGCACCAGAGGTGTCATTCATCACTGGGACAGAGCTAGAGCTTTACTCAAAGGCTTAATAACATTAACATATTCTTTCCCAAGTGGTTTACATCCCAGGAGCTCAAACCATTTTATGAAAAATAATTAATTATCCTTCAGCATAGCTGATGCCAGGTAGGCCAAACAGTTATCCACAATATTAGAAGAGAAATTCAGACACAAACAGGTTGGTGATTTGTGAGGATCACAATGGTGAAGGTGTGAGGTAAGAATCCTGACCTGTGGCCTCTTCAGCAGCTTGTATTTCCAGAGTGTCTTCACACCTGTGCTCTACTATTTCAGGATTTCTGGGAAATATGGTGTTCTAATTGTGCCTTTTCCCTCAGAGCCTGCCTTAAAAATGCATACTCTTCAGAGGGGGCCAAAGTGGATGGTATAATACAGCTGTGTTGGGTTTATGAGACCTATGGACTCACCTATATAAAGGGCATTGGCAGCTTCCAAAGGAGCTCACTTAGTCTTTACCTGTTAGGAAGAGAGGTTTAGAAAAGCTGGAGATTCAATGCAAAAAGTTAATTGTTCCTTAATAGTGCACAGGTGAACATGCATGAAGTATGGATTGACTTCAGTTCCTGCTCCTTGGAAGACCGTACCTACCCCTCTAGAATTGGGTCTTAATCTCTTCCAGCACCACAGTGTGTCCATACTCAGTTCTCTATATCGTCACCTTCAAATTTTTTCCCTTTTCAACTGCCCAGTCTGTTTTTTCCTCTTAAAGTTCCCTTAATCCAGCTCTTGCCAATACTCCTTCCAGTCTGAGATCTCCATGAGAATTAATCACCTTACAGTATGTTCACAGTACATGTACTGCTATGAAGATAAACTAAACCACTCCTTATCTATCTGTATTATTCTGGCTACATCTCTAAGTTTGCAGGCAAGTTGTGAACTAATATCTTATGGTTTCTATATTTATTTCCCTCCACTTTCAAACTTGTGGTGCCTTGCTTACATTTGTTATTCTTTTGAAAACATTGCATAATTTTGGATAGCTTTCAAAAATATTTTCTCTGGTTCAAGCACATGTTGAGTGGGATGTGAAGGAGAATCTGTGACTGTTCTGCAAGAGGTCAGACTAGACTACTGCTTGTCACACTAATTCTTGTGTTGGCTTTAAGCACATACTCAAGGCATAAGGCTTTTTCATGATTCCCCTCCTGAATTACTGAAATCACAGTATGATAGCTGACTTGATCTAAGGGGTAACACTGGGGCATTTACAGCTAGAGTTGCAGGCTGGAAATAAGACAGTAACTTTTTTTTTTCCTGTTTTCTGAGCTCTTGAGAACTATTTTTAAAATATGTATGTAGATGTAATGTATTTGTGTCTTATCTTTCTAATTACCAGTATTATTGGCTTTAATTCATGGTAGCATCAGGATAAATTCCTATCTCCTGATTAGTATTTTTGGAAAATAAATTTGCACCAAAGCCTATTATGCTGCAAGCAGTTAAAATAACTCCACAACCCTGAAAAGCAGCAAGAGGCAAAACTATACTTACAGAGTCTTTGTTCTAGTTTCTTTTGACTGATGTCTGATAAACACATAGTGAATATTGAATTATAATTCTGCCCATCTGTTAGTGGTAGCATAGCATGTTAGATACTCTGCTACTAAGTTCAAGACTTTGCTATGGTTCTTCATTCCCACACACGCAGATAAGGGTGTGAGGGGACAGAAAGGGTGGGGCTGGATACAGTCCCTAAGGCATTTTCAGTGGTGTTCAACCTTCCTCAAACAGATCTAGAATTTCTAAGGTTTTTAGGTTCTATTTCAACATCTAAGTTAGTGGCTGGGATTTCAAAAGACTCATGTGCTTTACACTGTGAAGCTAGCCTGCAGAGCTGGAACAACACTTCTTAAGACATCTAGGCTATACCTCAACTAAATATACCCCAACAAACACAATGATTTCTAACAGGAAGATCCATCTTCCACAGGCAGCAGTTGTATGTTCAGACACACCAGATAGCCTTACTTTACCAACCAGTTTTGCAATTTGAGTTTTAAAAACAACTACTGAGAAATGGCTGTTCTCTCATGAGAGCCATTTCGAAATCTGTGTCACTTTTTTTCTCAAGATCTTGTTATCTCAAAAAAAAAATAATTTATTTGCCCATTTCCTTCATTATGAGGTGAAGCCAAAACTTGCAGACAATACTAGCAGGATATATATGTTATATATTTTTATATAAAAAGAAAATATGTTTTCTTTATAACCTATAGAATTTCTTTACTTTGCTTAAATTTTGGGAGAACAGGTCTTTGTGAACTAAGCTCATGCAGGGGCTGTGTTGAGATTTTGTAGTTTCATTCCTACTCCAAGTTTTTGTCAGAAATTCTTCTCAGCTGTTTGTGCTTACTCTGTCATGAGGGACTTTTGACTGTCTCCTCTTAATTAATTGAACAGCTTTTTTTCTGATGCTTTTTGTCTCCTGTTTTCTGCATAATCATGCTGAGTACATTTTGACCTCTTCATTTTCCTTTTTTAAACCAATACAGGTGAAACAGGCTTGCTTTCAGGAATATGTCTCCATTTGGGTACCAAAACATGGACGCACTCTATTATTCAGCCTCTAAATTCTTGTTCAAAATAAAGGCCAAGTATGGTGAACCCTTGGAATAAGGTTTTCCAGAGGCTAAGTTGCTCCTTCCCAAATCCACCTTCTATAAATTGGTTCCTTCTACCTTCAGTGAACACAGTTCATAGCCCTGTTTCTCTCTTGATTAGAAGAGGTTATACATCAATTATAGAGAAATAATCACAGAAGGACCCTGGCCTTACCAGTTGCCAGCTAATTATTACAAAGTGCTGAAGTGCTGTTTGTCTCCTCAACTGATTTCAAGGCCCTAGTGAGAAACACTCAGCCCCTCGAAGGATTAGGCCCTACGTGATTTCTAATCACATCTTTGGCTCCTTTCTAGTGGGCCTGGGCTTTAGCTGTTAGTCAGTCTGAGATGGTGGAATGGCATGAAGAGTTATGAGAATTAAAGATGGGAAACCTTCATCAGTTCACATTGCCTGCCCTTGTGCCAAGATAGGACTCTTCAGAGTTGCAAGTAATTGCTTTGAGTGAGTTTTGTAGCAGTCTATGGCTGTTCTTTCAAAGTTTGTAGTTTATCAGTTAAGGAACAGTAGCTATAGTAACCTACTGAGTTGGGATTCCTTAGAGGTATGATAGATTCTGACTAACAAAATGAATGTCACTTTGGTTTAGGGACTCTTTCACTTCAAAATGGTTACTTTGAAAGTAATAAGCAAAAAAGTAGAGAAACCAGTCAACGTAGCATTCAGCTAGAATATTCTTTACTACTTGCATTAATTACTCCATAGTCAGATAGCTCTGTGATTAAATTTACATTCCTCAAAAAATCCATTAAGGCAGTTTGACTAGCTTAATTCATTTTCTCTGCTTTCACACACAGATCAACTTGACATCATTTCAATGGCTGAAACAACAATGATGCCTGAGGAAATTGAGCTTGAGATGGCAAAGATCCAGAGACTTCGGGAAGTCTTAGTCAGAAGAGAATCAGAACTCAGGTTTATGTAAGTATCAATACTTCTGGGAAAACACCATGCAAAATTAATCAAAATAGGAAAGAATGCTATTTAGAAGACTTTTATCAGCTTGACATTTTAAAAGGAAGAAAGATAAAGAGCATCCCAGTTAGGTGAATGCTTGCAAAATACCATTGGGAAATAATTTTTGTAGTTGCAAAGGAAATTACCTTTTTAATTCAGCACCTTTTTTATTCAGTATGATTTGCAGAAGACATAAAAGGGATCTATTACTTACAAAAGGAAACTTTAGCAAAGTACGTGTCGACAGAGCGTATTTTTATACCTGACTTCAGTCCTTTGTGGGAAGGATATTTGTCTGAAGAAAATATCAACAGGTAGGGGATTTGGAGCTTCTACAGTCTAACCTAATTCAGGCTTTATTCCTCACTTCATTAGTGGTCTCAGACAGTTCATGTCACAAGAGAGCACACTGTGTTGGACTAATAGCAGCCAGGATTTGACATTTGTTAAATGGAAACCATTAAATTATGAAAACAAAACACTTCTTCATGTATCAAAATAAATAGCAATACTCCAAGAGAGATTTTTCAAAACTGCCAAAAGGGTCAGGCATAGGAGCCTCACTGAAGGTTAATCAAAATTAATCCAGTTCTGATGATGAAGTCAATAGGGTTCATATTCCTAAATCACTGAATTTACAAGACCAGGACTTGTTAATAAGGAGTATATTATTTTGAAGTCCCATCTGTCTGTGAGTACCTGAGGTCAGAAGCCAACGCCTTTGCTGGCAGGCCAAGAACCTCAGTAGATCTAAAACCTGTTGAACCCAGACCCTTGGCATTAATGAAGCTACAGTAGCCCGAAAAAACTCTCTTGCTCTCTTCTCCCTTTAAAGTACAGAGATAGGACTAGTACTTTAACCCTTACACCTGGAGGTTAATTTCAGTGCCCTGACTTGCACTGCCAGAAGTTGAAAGCCTCATTCTCAAACAGTACAGACATCTGTCTTGGAGTATTATCCTGGAAGACTTCAGCTGCAAATCACTGCTTAGACACCTTTGGAAGTAAGGACTGGTAATAGTGACACTGACCTTTAATAATGCTGTAGTGGTACAAACAAAGTAAACAGGAAAGGTTTTGTCATACCTGCTCCTAGTATTCAAATAACTGCTAGTTTATTGGCTTGTACATAAATTTAATCTGGAAGAAGTCTGCACTTCTCTTGACATTTTCTATATCAAACAAAGCACTGAAATAAACTGTCCCAGTGAATGAGAGCCATAGCAGGTATCTACTTGTCATTGTTTTGCATGTTATTCACTTGTTCTGTTTGTTCTTGTATCTAGTCTGTTCTTTTCATTTCCCCCATGCTCACACTCATCACATGCTTTACTCTGTTGCCTAGCACGTGTTTGAGTAAGGAATTTAACATAGAGGAGCTTGCTTATTGAAAAGGGAATATAACTGACATTCATACTGTGCAACAGTACTCTTCCTGCATTAGATACTGTCCAAATATACTCTGCCTGGAGCTACCCAAGAGCACTCCCCAGCCGTTCACTGGCTGAGTGAGGAGAGCTCTTCTGAGCATCAAAGTCTCCACTAGATTTGGCCCTACGTATTAGCAAAGCAGGCAGGTGACAGAGGCAGCAACTGCTAGAGGTGGCCCCACTCTTTTGACTTTTCTAAGTCATGGAAAGCCAAGCTTGTTGCTGCTGCCACTGTTCAGCAAGAGGGACTGAGGTCTGTGCCACTGCCACAGACCCTTTCATTCCTTCAGCAGCAGCGGGCCAAGATGACCCCTTTTCCAGGGATATGCACACAGCTTTCTAGCCCGACTGTTCCTTTCTCTGTGGCAGAATATCCTGACACTGCTCATTAATCCTTGAGGCAGTTAAATTCAGTTTGTTAACACCACTGAATGAAATGGTGAGATAGCATCTGTCTCTGCACTGGGACTATACCTGCAAACCAAGACTGCACTGATCATGATGTTTCAAGCCCTGTGTTGGCTTTCCATCTTTCTAAGCCCATTTACAACAGGCAAGTTCTTCATACTGGCTCATCAAATGTGAAAGAAAAAGCAGCCTCTCTCACTCACAAAGGCCTCCAGAATTAGAATATGCTTCCCTTAATAGCTTTTAGGAGTCCAAAAAATTGTCTATTTGACTTTATCTCATTTTTTAAAATGTTTTTACATTTTATTCCTGACAAGTGAGAAGCATGTTGCTACTGATGCCCAAGTAATATAGCAGCACCTGTTCTTTACTACCTTTCATTCTGGATAGTTTACACCAACAGAGTGGCTCAGTTGCATTTGTTTTCAATGACAAATGTCTTTTAATGACAAATGTCTTTTAATGACCTCTTGCTGAGATTAACAGCACAACTCACTGTTACCTCAGTGGTCCAAGTTTTGTATCTGTTTAAGCAAATTACATAAACTCTAATTCATGGACATATTGTGGAAGACTTTGTACGTGGCCATATTTAATTTTTTTCAGTTGTTTCCTGAAGTAACATATTGCCAGTGTCCCAAGACCAGAAGTCTATATGCAGGTCATGAATTTTAGTAATTGTTTTCTTCTGACAGGACTAGATTTCCCTGTGAATGACCTATACAACCAACTGCATGAAACTGAGCTCTCTCAGGCAGGTGTAAGGCAGACTCGACTTCGAACATGTGGCTGCTAACTAGCAGTACTACACCTATGCTCAGACCACCAAGTTCAAGACCAGCTTTAATGAGAAACAGATCTCTTTAGTTCTTGTACCTGCTTTAGCTTTTCGTTCAATTATAACAAAAGGATAAAATATACATATAGTAATGGAGAAAATGTGTAGTATGTTTGTATTCTTTTTTTTCCCTCATGTTGTTAGCAACAGAGTAGAAATTCTCTTGAGTTAAACTGGGCTTTTATAAGTTCTTATAAAAGCATGAACACAATGAAATAATTCCATATCACTTACACATCCAGCCACAGCTTACATCTCTAGCTACGTTTTTAAAACTAATGGTTTATTCTTCTCACTGTCTGTCTGTATGACTGATTTTTTTATTCACATGTAGCCGGATCCTAAAGCTAGGACAAAGTACATTGTAGCTGTGCTTTAAAAAGAAAAATTATAAAAATAAAGTAAATAAGCTAGAGGGCTTGTGGTCTTGAGTGTATCACCAGCCCTAATGGTGGCCATAGCTCCTTCATGTTAGGAGGCATACAGCCTGTCAGCTTTACTGACACACACCAGCAACTACCACAACTCTTCACAGCACAGACACTGTATTTTAAGAAAACAAAATGCTGCAAGCTAGACCTGTTGCTGATTCAGAGCAAGCTCTTCGCCTGTCAGAGCGATGCAGGTTTAATCCATGGAAGGAACTTGCTCCAAGACTGCTAATTGAAATTACTGCTTTCCTTGAAGAAGATGCAGAAAAGAAGATCAAGATGGGATAATAATAAAACTCACTGATGTCTGAAACAACTCTGCAACAACACATGTTGTCTTTAAGTATTATGTCAACATTTTGCCCAAACAATGCAGTAGCCATAAAATAAGGGCATTTGGTACAGAACTGCTCCAGGTTAGCGTATCAGCCAGTACAAAAAAACCAAACACAACTAAAAAAAAACCCTAGCAAAGTCTGGATGCTTAGTTGGTTTGCACTCCAACCTGGAGTTGGTTTGCATTTTTCACACTTCTGTGCATGAACCAGTAAAAACTTTACCTGCTGGTATGGGAGATCATCAATAATATAATATTCTTTCAGGTAGTTCCTCAGCTGTAATCTATATAGCACGTGTGTCTTTTCAAGCAACATGGACTCGACCGCTTTCCTGCTTGGAAAATTAAGGCATCGAGGCCTTATTTTTACCATTGTAATACTATGAGGTCCATGCTCCCCACTGAACAAAGTAACACCAATGATGAATTCTGTAGGACAGCAAAAGGGATAAAATTAAGTATGTTGCTCCTACGTCACTATACAAATGTTACATTGCAGTACTCACAGTTGGTAATACTTCAGTATCTAAATAAAATCTTTAGTGAACAGTTCATCATCACTAAAAGCTTTAGAAGAGTCACCCTGTAGGGGTGAAAGAAAGAGTGAGATGGTGAAGAAATAAAAGCCAGATACGTAATCATCATTATTATTTGAAAGTAAGTCCTAATGTATTTAAGAATCAGGCAGTGGGATTAAAATAAAAAAATGAAAGGACTTAATAGTATTAGACTTAAAAAGTGGTACAGAGTAGTGTTCAAAAACCATATAAAACTATATGGTTTTTTTTTTTCTCATACATATCCAAGCAGCCTCTGTGTCTCATCTGTTAGCCTATGTCTATCAAACATACTATTAGCTCAACAGACCCAGATTTTCAGTTTTCAAAATTAAAGTGAGGAAAATTTCAATTATATTTGAACAAATTTCACATACAGTTCTGTGATTAAGTACTGAGTTAAAACATCAAAGCTTGGTTTTTTAGTTTATGAATTTCCCCCCACCTCTTTGCAACAGTCACACTGTGAATAAGAAAGTTGCTTTGTGCTATACTGGATATTAAAATTACTCAAGATCTTTGGTCTGGGCCATCGACAGGTTAATCTCCTCAGGAAGAAATTTTCCACCTTTAGAAATAGATTTGGACACCCAGTCAGCAACAGTAATTCATGTGATACTGAAGTCAGTCACCAGATAAGAGACCTCACCTGCCTGCCGGTTTATGATTCTGGTTAAAGAAGGGAAAGGGCAGCAAAAATTCCTTTAATAAGGGGCACACTTTATTTTTAAAGTTTAGAGGGAGTCCTTCATAGGGCCCCTTCCACTGCAGAGGCATGCAAGGCAGTGCTAACTGCTTGCCCTCTCAGGTGAAACGAGCTCTGTGGCCGCATAAGACAAAATGGCCACCATTCTGTGGCACCTCAACCAGACAGTACAAAATGGCTGCCCTCTCTGTGGGGCCACTGCAGTGACCTTTCCCCTGACACCCACCTTCCTCTCGCAACAGCTTTGAGGAATTTTTTCCATCTTCACAAACTCTGTGCCCTCCCCTTATTGTCTGCTGGGCTGTGTGGCATAGAGGGCCATGGGCTGCCAGCTAAGGCCCTCAAAAAACTTAGGTTTTTCTAGCAGCCACCTCCAGTGCCCCTGGCTCCAATGGGACACAACAGAGCTCTGGCGAGTCTGTCACAGGAGGCCTTCGTGAAAACCAGGGGATATTTGGATGCACGGTTGTTAAATGCATGTGTCCTCCACCTGTCCTTCAATAAAAACACTCACTGCTCAGATCACCCCAAGTACAGCACCCAAAAAGGCCATGTACCCTGGTTCAAATCTGAACTTGGTGCAGTTCACAGGGCACGGCTCTGAAAATTAAACTGTCTGGCAGACATCTACTGACAGCTTCCAGAAATTGCATAATTCCTGACTGGTGGACAAGGCAGGTATGTACTAATATCCATCAAAATTATTTTAAAATTCAGAAGATGTCTTTAAAAAGATGTTGCAATTTGTCCGCATCTGTATACCAGGCTCACAAATCATGTACTGTCCACAGCCCCACAGAGCAATACATACTGTTTTTTAGTGACAGACCAATAATTTACTGTTGAAAGGGAATACCTTTGTTTTCTCCTAGACAAATATAGTCTGCCTATCACTGTGTTAGAGAAAAACTTCCCCAAAATACAGGAAAAGTGAACATTCAGTGAGAACAGTGGAAAGAGGATTTACCCTGTTTAAAAATGAAATACCAAAATTTTTAAGTGAAGACCACAAATAACCGTACAGTTTCAATACATGTGATTTTTCTCTCTTCTGTACTGCTTTGTAGTCCTTTGTATGCTCTTTCGTCTCTGCCTTGCAAATAGAAGTGGAAATTCCTTACTGGTGTACTAGACATAATGTGAGACCTCATTTCAGTAATTAAAACTAAAGCACTTACTTAAAGATATATTTAAACAGTGTAACTTTGTGGAACTCTGAAGTGAAACAAAAACATACAGTACAGGAAACTCCAGTTGACATCTCAGTTTCAAATGTGTGAGGCTTCTTTATTGCAAAACACAGCTTTTTAATTTTGCTGAGTGAAGCTCAATAAAATCAGATGTGTGACAGCATGTTCAGCCTGTCCCCTGAAATTTTTTTACTTGAAAACCAAGGGAAGTGGCTGAACTCTTATCTATTTAACAGATTACATGCCATATACCACAGTGAAATAGTTCATCTTGTAGTGTATGCTTTAAAAGATGCCAGCTTTCTGATAATGCTTGTTTTTCTTTTTATCAATACAAAGAAATAAAGAAAGCAAAATCAGCTGAAGCAATCGCTTAACAGGTTGTGATGTTTCTCAGACCTTGGTGCAAATTGCAAGTCGGGTATCAGCCTTTGCAAGCCTGTCCTTTGCTTTGCTCTATGCTGTTATTTCCTCCTTTGAAAAGAAAAGGAGGGCAGCTGAAGACAGCTGTACTCTTCATATCCAGGAAGTCCGTACTATTTCCAGCTGAATACCTGCTTGCTATGAAGAATTACCTAAAGTTTACATGGAACCAATTTTCAGATTATAAAATCAAGCCTTCCTCAATTAGGTAATGCCACAATTTATATTGTACAATCACATTTTAGCTGAGGCAACCATAGTCACAGCAGAACAGATGCACTGTGATTTGCTCTGTAATTATATTATCAAATCCTATTTTTGTCTCAAGACCCTGCCTCACTTAGTACCCACGATGGACCTCCTCAGGTTATGTCAAGATTGCATGGCAATTGTGGCTGTTTGTAGCATCTCTCCTTCTATGCTACTGATACTGTGAAATTCCAAAAAATTATGCCAGGAGCTGTTGTGACCATCTCCAGCCAGCCCAGGAAATGAAAACATAGCTTAAAGCCATCATATGCTATCTCCAGCTCTTCTGGGTTTATTTTCAGAAAAGCTGAGGACTCAGCATGTATTGATATGAAGGAGACAGTATGTACGGAAAAGCATCAGTTTATAGCTAGCCAGCATTCCCCCTCATTCGCTTCTCAGACTTCTCTCAGCTCATTTCTTAAAATATTCTCTATAAAAAGCGCTTGGGTCAAACTGTAAATTTTCAATCTGTCTTTGCTGTTAAGAAAAGCAAACATACCACTTCAGAACATGCACACACTCTCCCTTTCTAATTATCCTGTCCCGCTTCCTTCTTTTCTTTCCTGGTGAGATAATAGGCCCAAAAGCTGAGGGAGCTGCTCAGGCAGCATCCTCTTCATTGCACATTTAATGTGTTACTGCTATAGATACTTGTGTGTGGCTTCAGAAGCAGTTTAGGATTCATATCACTGGGGGGCATGGACATATACCATGCTGAAAGACACGGTTATAAAAATGGGTAATGCATGTGTTAGCTCAGTTTGGTTGACAGAGGAGACAGGCAGCAAAACCTCAGACCTCTATATTATACAGGAACAGATCAAAACTGAACCTCAGAATAATTTGTAGTGCAAGATTCATGGATTTTTAAATGTATTAGCATATTCTGACCCAGTAAATATTAATAGTATAGGTGAGATCTTACCATCCACAGTTACTGCCTATGCCTGTTAATAGAAAAGGCATGGAGTTCTTATAAAATAGCATTCACTGTCATCATGAAACATGCTCCTTGGGAAATCTGCCAGTGCCTGATACTGTAGATGGAAAGCAAAACTTGAAGCCAAGCTATATTGGATGACCTTGAACTAAAACTGTGAAAGTTGCTTCCACCTGTGACTGATAGCTGTCTTGGGAGTGGTTGTTTCTAGCATGTAGGTGATACTGAATAGCAATTTTTTAATGTACAGGGAACATAAGATATTAAATAGTAAGCCCTATTAGGTTGCTTTAGGCAATTATTTAAAACAGTTTTACTTACCTCATTAAACTTGTTTTATCTGTAAAAATGTAGAATATTTGCTTAATGTCTGTGTGGTTATTACACTGCTAAACTAATACTGCGACAAAGCCAAATTCACCTCCACATTGACTTAGCATAGTTAAAATTGGTCATTGTCTTTGTAAACTCTCACTACACACTGTTAGATGACTCCCTCTTCTCCAGAGTGCTCATAATATCTACATCATCCAAATTCTCCATAGACCCATTCAGGTTTGTAGACCATTTTACACTATTATGTTTGCTTACTTGTAATCCCAGGAACAACTACCTTTTATGTAGATAAGTTTGCTGCAACTTGATTTTGCCCTGGTAATAAACTCATACTAGCAGTCCCACAGCTTCATTAGCTGTCCAGAGTATATAATTAATCCTTGTTTTGGGTTTTTTTTCTTGCTTCCAATCAGGCTTACTTTTTCTTTACCTGCCTTTTTAACCTTTATCCTTTTCCCACTTTGCAAAAAAACCCATAAAACTCTCTTTTGCTGCTGTGACGTTGATGTACTCATTGCTAGTAGTAGTAGAGGTGGGATAGTCAGTAATGGTCATTCTATAGGGTATTGGACATAATGGTAGAATCTCCAGTTTAGGGGAAATTCATCATGGAGAAAAATTTATAGTCCATATTCCTTCTAATAACAATAACACATCAACAGAGGTCCGATAGGATTCTCGCCTTTATGTCTTTTGTAGTATGCACAGCACACTGGTATTTTAAAGTACAAAAAGCTATGTCTGCTGATTGCCTGGCTTTATGCAACCACTGCAAAGTGAAGCAATATCAAGCTACACAAGAATGGACAAAGTGAGAAGTTAATTCCTTTGGTGATGATAACCTTCAATAAACCAACTTAGAAATCCTATGTTTTAATTTAGAATGAGTGCAAAAAATGTAGTAGGCTCGCACAAAGTGGGAACATGAAACAGTCTCTCATTACTGGCTAAACTCGAGAAGTAATACTGTACTACAAAGCCTGCTTATGTGGAGTGTTGCCATTCTGAAGTGAGAAAAGGCAGCAATGATTGCTGTCTTTGTATGAACAAAGTTAATTTCAAATTTTAATTACTTTTTCAACCAAGTACTTTATATCTGTTTCTAGTGACTCACTAATGTAGCATCAACTGTGACTTCTCAGTGGCTTAATGCCACGCGTGGCCACAGTGACACATACTGAGCATCACCCTCGGTAAGGGTGAGAGGGAGGGAGAATGTAAAGAGATAAACAGGCTGTCAAAGGTGTGAATAGCAGTGGTAACTTGCTGGTTATATATTGCTAAGCAGGTGTTCTGACTTTTGCTTTCTTTGCTAGTTTTGATTCTTTCTCTGCTACTTGTTGTACTGTATATCATCTATTTTCTCTCTTCTAAGGTTAAGCATGGAATTCTCTTAGGACTGTTTACTTATATATACAGCATCTAGTACTTTTCTCTGAGTTCAGCACCTAGCTGTTCCTATAGTGCAAAGAAATAACACCAACAAAACCAGATTTTTTCATGAATAGAGTCGTTGTTGTTGTCAGTGTTTTCTGATAAGATCTGTCTTTTCATGAAAAGGAGTAATAAATCTTTTCTCCTTCACAGTTCTATAATCTTAACAATACAGTATAATTTACTGTGAATTCCTTCCTTTTTTTTCCCTGATTGTATCTTGCTCTAGGAACATAGGATGCACTTTGGGATGCTGTAGAGAAGGAGGCAGTTGTGTGATGATATATATTTTTCAATAAATATACATGTCAGGTTGTCGGCTTCATAAGGTAAGGTACCATTAAGGAAAATATCAAGCCCAGCTTTATGAGGGATACTATGGCTGTCCCATTGATATAGCCTGGTGTGGCACACACTCTTCTGCAAGATAGGATTCATTTGTGGCTGTGACTGTATGTCCCCATTCACCTTTCCCATCCCAAGCACATTGCAATTGTGTCTCACCTGCAAATACTGAGTCCTTGAGGAAACAACCAGGGAACTGCAAGCTGGGAAATGGTGCAGCCTGGTTTCTGTAATGCAAGTTGTTAGATACTCAAAGCTTGAGGCTTTTGAGATTAGGGACAGCATTTCTAGGGGACTGCCATGGATCTAGGAGCCTCAAGGATGTCAGCGTGCCCACTGTAGAACTGGGAACTCCTGGAAGATCCAGATCTGATGAGGGTCTCCCAGCTCTTCAGATGGGAGCCTGGAAGCCTCAGGAACATGGGTTCAGGACAGAATTGCAAAGTATCTGGACTGTGCGCTTTAAGTGGAAAGTATAAATACAAATCAGCTCTCAAAGAGGAAAGAAAAATGCCTTTGTTCAGTTTGATCTCTCTGCAGAGCCATCTCCTTTGCCCTGTTTGACAGTAAACAATCAACCCCAGAGGAAAAGATGACATTACACTTTCAACTGTGTGGCAATAAAAATGCTACATTAAAACGCTCAGAAAGAAGAAACATTTTTTTAGTGGTGTATAATGATAAACATATCATTAGCAAAGTATTTAATGAATTGTAGACTTAGTACCTGGTAGTTGAGATGTTTGTGTCTTAAAAAAGAAGGAAGAATTTTTGTTATCATCTCTGTTGGACAGCTAGGAAAATAATTATTTAATAGAAAATTTTCTTTAAATAGCATTTTCTGCGTTGAATATTATGTTGTGGTTGTCACAAACTGCTGTTAATAGAAGAGGGAACAGCCCTGGGTATCTTTAATCTTTTGACTTAGTCATTTTTAGGTCAGTAACTTAGCACTGGATTTCCATATGTAACCTTTAATCCTGAACTGGTTTTGATTTCCCAGTTCTTAGCTACCTGTGGTCTGGTTTGCATGACTGGATGGTAGAATGAATTGTCTCCTGTGAGACCATGTATCTATGATAATGTATTCATAATACATCGTGTATATGTAGTACTCACAGTTACTGTGGCCCACCCTTTTGCACTGTTGCTCTTCCTGTCGGCAAGGATGCTCTAATAATGTGTAACTCTTGACCTGTGGTATTTCAGTGGTCTCTCTCACTTGCCTTCTGCTATAAATAGAAGAGTATAAATCAGTGATGATTCAACAGTAAATGGAAAAGTCCTGAAATGGACTAGCAATGTTCAATTGTATACCAGGTACCTTTATATTCTTTCCAGCTTTGATACCAAACAGTTGCTCTTCTGGTTTTAAAAATAAGAAAAGGACAAAGATGGAGGCAAATTAAGAAAGAAATTTATCATCAATTCTGCTAGAGACAATACATAACCAAACCTAGTTTCCTACTTCTGCTGCTCTAATAACAAAAAATAAAACTACCAGACCAGTTTAAATGAATGATGCACATAAGTTGGCCCTATGCTTTTACATGCAGTCTTCTGTATGCTACTGCAATGGGGTTAGATACTTCTGAAATGAAATCTAACTTCTCTATTGTATGTTTTTAGACAAATTAACTTAGTAATTTTTTGCCATGTAGAGAAATATTCCCCTCCACAGTGGGGCACTTCCAGGAAAGCTCCTCTTGTTACTACTGAAGTTGACAGTAAAATTTCATAACTGGCAGAGGAGATGGCCAAGCTCAAGAGAATTTAACAGTGTCAGTGAGAATGAAATACAGGCAGCTGCTTTAGACACTGTTCTGGATTTCTGTGAAATATGCCTTAAATATGACCTCCAGGGACTGAGATTTTCAAGTCCTGCCATCTTCAATTGTCTGAAACGACAGCTGAATTACATTACTTTGCAAGTTGTGGTACAGTGCTTCTATCCACTGTTTCTGCATCAGAGAGCACTTTTAACAATAAAAAATAGACACACTTATTTTAATAGTTAATCATAGGACTTTTGATTTGTAACCTGACCTGCCAATCAGGTCAGTCAGCAATCTGTTATCTTAATTGCCAGCTCTGTGTGTTCCAGCCTGAGCAGCACCAGGTGCTGAGCTAAATAACAAGGTGATAAACACACACCATAATGACTCAGACAACGTGTGCTATATTCATTAAATGTTGCCTGTGATTTCACAGATTTATAATTAGAAGCTTTAAGAAACTAAGATGAGTTGACAGGGACAAAATGGAGTCAAATGTAGAAGAGGGGCATACATAAACTTGTTGTTTTCTTCTATTCCCAGAATACTTTCACCATTCCAGATTCTCCACGGTTTTGGCAAGACCTTAAACACCTACAGTCCCCAAAGGCAGCCTCCACTGATGTCCCTCCTCCCCACCTCAGTCCTTATTTTAATGAATCTGCAGCTTGACAACACATTACCATCTCTGTCTGTAGCAATTCTCTTATTTCTATACAGCTCTTTACTTCAGTCACCCAAATTTGTCCACCACTACTGGCTGCTCTTGGCTGGTGTTCAGCATGTTCATTTGGTGACACCACCAAGGAGATGATCTTCTTTATCCCTATATTGAGGTCTTCTCCAGATACATGTAATCATGTCAGCTCGTAACTTAGCATGACATCTGATTCTTAGGCTATCTCCCAGACTGGCACTATCAGAGTCTTCAAAAACTGTAATAATTACAAGCGTTTTACTTCTGGGACAGGAATATATTAAAACAGAAATAAAAATAACCTCAGTGCCTGCAAACTGTCTTGGAAGAGAGGGAAGGAAACCAACGAAACCACTCTACGTTCATTTTTAACTTCAAGCACTTTAATGCAATAACAGAAAACAAAAGAAAAGAATCTCAGGCCTCTTCTTAGAGATGCTAGAGGGAGCACAGATCTATTTCTAGCTTTGAAAGTCATTCAGCAAAGGCAGCAGCTCTCTAGACATACTGAACTGCTCTGCTCATCCTGAAATCAATGAAAAAGATATTTGATGCTTATGAAGCTGTTATTAATAGTTCTTACTCTCAAATCTTAAGCATGTGACAAACTTGATGGCCATCTTCTTTTCTTTGGCTGACCATTAAGGCAAGCATTTAGTGATTTTTACTACCTGCTTTTTACAATCATTTTTTCCATCCACAGCTCTAGATGTACCTAGGACTTACACTAGGGAACCTAGTTTTCTTTCTCAGCTGAAAAGAAGACAGAATAATTTAGCTGTTATGGAATAATTTCTTTTGAAACAAAACAAAACACTTTTCTGTCCAGTACAGAATGTTTAAGTCTTGCCTGCCATTTACTTCCACTGCCTCTAAGACCTGCCAGGGCACAGCTGAATGGGAGGTCTCCCCTCTGTTTTCTTGCCATACTCCCCCTCAGTCCAGATGGTGCATGGCAGAGGTGACTCATGCTGTCACCTCACTTGTGGATCTTACAGGAATGACAGCGCTCAGAGCATTCTTCTGGTAACTGGACCACAGAAACATGTATTGGGGCTGAGTCACTGTGCCAGATTACTGCAGACTCTTCCAACCCACTTTTCCTGTCATTTTGTGACAGGTTTGTCCTGGTTTCAGATGGGATAGTTAATTGTCTTCCCAGTAGCTGGTAGAGTGCTGTGTTTTGAGTTCAGTACCAGAAGAATGTTGATAACACTGATGTTTTCAGTTGTTGCTAAGTAATGTTTAGTCTAAAGTCAAGGGTTTTTTCAGCTCCTCATGCCGAGCCAGCAAGAAAGCTGGAGGGGCACAAGAAGTTGGCACAGGACACAGCCAGGGCACCTGACCCAAAGTGGCCAGTGGGGTATTCCACACCACGTGACATCACATCTAGTATAAAAACTGGGGGGAGTGGGAGCGGGGGGAATCACCGCTCGGGGACTAACTGGGTGTTGATTGGTGGGTGGTGAGCAATTGCACTGTGCATCATTTGTACATTCCAATCCTTTTATTATTACTGTTGTCATTTTATTAGTGTTATCATTATCAGTTTCTTCTTCTCTGTTCTATTAAACCATTCTTATCTCAACCCACAAGTTTCACTTCTTTTCCTGATTTTCTCCCCCATCCCACTGGGTGAGGGGGGAGTGAGTGAGTGGCTGCGTGGTGCTTAGTTGCTGGCTGGGGTTAAACCACAACAGACATGTTTAGAAAATCTTTTGCCCATGCTGTTTATTCATTATGAGCTATTTTATCTTTTTTTGGGCAGAGAGTCTACTTTTAGGTTTTGAAGATATAGCTTGAAATACCAAGAGAGAAAAGAATAATACATGCTCATGTGATATCTCCAAACGTACAGAGGGTTTCTTGCAATAAGCCATCAAGAAACAGAAAAGAAGAATTGCAGGCAATGTGTCAGGAATACATGAAAGCACACTGAGAATTAATCCCTAGTTCAATACTACTGTGGTTACTCCAGGAATGGATTTGGGCTCTTAGTAACAGAAATGTTTTATCATACTCATAACTCATGTGTTTAAGATTGCTGGGCAGACATTTAAAGCTCAGCTCTGGGGGGAAGACTGACATATTGTAACTGCTGTTTGCTTTACTGATGTTTTTTCTACAACTTCAAAAATGATTTCACAGGGACTGGAAAGAATGTACTATCTATTCCAGAGAACAGAGAGTTCAGCAAAGGTTGTTTGTATATTGCAAATTTTATGCAAATGTCTCAAGCAGCTTGGCAGATAAACAGTCCTGGAGGATATCATTTCAGTACCCTATGCCGTGCTGTATCTATAGAGAAAAAGCCATTGCCTTCTGCACAGACCAAGAACCTCACTGTGCTGCTCTCTGAGAAAAGCAGCAGGTGCACAGGGAGCATAACAGTCTCTTAAATAAGCTGGACAATAGTCTGTGTAACTTCTTCTCTTGCCCATCTTGCACTCTGATAGATTTGACTTACTTACAACATAGAAGAAAAAGTGCTGCAGAATTAGGCTCAGTGTGTTTCTCCAGCTTCTCTGTAGGAGGTTAAGGGACCCAAAAGAGTTTTGTTTTCTCTGCTCTGCAGATTCCAGCTTTCTTTAAGATTCCCAAAAGCTCTTTTTACTTCCTAAAGAGGTCTGACAGTAATACAAATATGCTGTCAGTCAAACCATGCTGACTATCCAGTTTTCAAATGAGAAATCCACTGGGATTTTTTTTTTCAGAAGCAGCATTAACTTCTGCTGGGCCTTCTGTAACTGCTCATGTCCAAGAACCAGAGCATAAGAGGGAAAAAGAGAGGAAGGTTCATAGTACTAGTACAGATTGAATGTCCTTCCAAACAGCTTGCTTTCCCAGAAATTCCTCCTCTTCTATTTTCTTTGAAGGCAACAAGGTGACTCTTGCCCAGGACAGCAACTGTAGCCCTACATTCAGTATTATTTGCTAGCAAAATGTGTGATGTGCTTTATACTTATAAGCAACTATACCTCCTGCTTTCATTAAATCAGATGAATGAAGCCTTCACATGGTTTTCATGAATATGTCTCATAGCCCTCCTTTAGTCATTTAACCGTATCTTTTTATTTTTTTCCTAATCAGCACCATGGAGTGGATGAAACAAAGGCTGTTTGACACAGATGGGAGGAAAGATGTTCCATGTGCTTGAGGGGAATTGGTACAGATGGTGGGTTTAGTCTTTGTCCATCATAAAAATGCACTAGCCTACAGAACTGGGATCCCAGATTGGTCATCTGGCTTGGGGACTTTTGGAATTCAGATTGTCACAGAGCTGTTACAGCCCTTAAGTGCTTGGCCACGTATTTACTTCTCGCCTGTGAGTTACAAGGCAGGAACAAAATTAGATCTTAGGAAAGAGATGCTAAGAATATATATGGAGAGTGCTAGCTATATGCTCTGCAGTCAGATTAAAAAAGAACCAAAATAATGAGAAGAATTGCAACTACAGTGGAGGCCAGTACCTTTGCCACAAATTGAGTGTAGGGGCTGTAAGGACTACTGAACATCGATGATCTTGCTTACTTGGAACATACTGCCAATGATATTTTAAATTCCTGAAAAACCTGAGAGAAAAGCAGTGACATCAGCTTTTTGGAGTTCCTTGCGGAGGGCAGGGAGCCAAACTGATACACAGTGAAATATTTGAACTAGTATCTTTCAGATCTTCCCAGAATGAAGCCCAACCTACCTGATACAGAAAAAAAGAATATCCTTTCTGTGTATGTCATGGAGATCTCTTTTGTAGAAACTCACTGTTCTTTTCACTAGTTAAGGGTCTGGCCCCTAGATATCGTTTGAATACAGCAGTTCAGTATTGAACGTTTCTCGCCAAGAAACTGTCTTTGATAACTGTGGTCATTTTCCTCAAATATATTAACACATTATATTAATATGAAACCCAAACTGCATGAACATTGACTGGATAAGGAGCTGTGAGGCTTGCTCACATCCCAGCACATTTTGAATATTGATGCTCCTGAGGGGATAGTGTTTAAGATTGTTAATTGATAAAAGTAATTTCAGTACCACTTAGCATGATGGATCTCAAGAGTAAAACAGGCTTTGCTTGTGATCAGCATGAATAATATGGGGAGCCCAAGTAAGAATAATCATCAGTATAAACAGCTCTGCCTCCAAGTTTTCTGAACACATACAGCAGTGAACCATGGACTAGCCCTAAGGCTAGCATGCTTATGTTCCCAATAAAAGCAAGCCTTACAAGACAGATGTATGGTGGGAGAGCAGATCCCCAGAAGAGGTGACAGTGGCACCTAAACAAGGAAAAGAGGTCAGCAATAAAGATTATTACAGAGGTATTTCACTGTCATATTTTGGGAAGAGGGAAGTAAAAGGGCAGCAGGAGTCACAGCACAATGAAAGTAGCAGAACAGGCAAGATGAAGTTAACCAAAGCAGCAAGTAAGAAAAGGATCAACATGTTTTAATAACATGAGCAAAACATCTGAAGGACAGCTCCCTGTGGAGACCTGCATTCCATGCAGGAGCAGCAGGGAGCATAAAAGCTCTTGGGTTGTGATTAAAATCTTATTTGTGCCAGAAACACCTACTTTTTCCACTCCTCACTTAATGCAGTAATTTGACTGCATTATCCTTTGTGTGCTTGGTTAACACACGTTAATCTCTTGGGTCTCCTCTCTTGAAATACCACTGTGACAACCCATGTTCTTCTGATAGCACTTCAGCTACCTTCAGGTGCTTAGGCAACAGGCAATCCACCCTTCAGGCACAGGATTATGAAACAAAGAGTCTCAGATCTGTGGGGAAGGATAGTGTTGGGGACGTGCAAGTTGAAGAATGTACAATTAATCACAAAGTCTGTTTTTTCATATTCTTCAGGGTGCTATTTCAAAATGGAAGCCCCTAGTGCAGCCCTCCAAACCAACACCTGAGCCTTGGCTGCCAATACAGCTGAGAATAAAATAAAACATTTGCCAGGAAGCTAATGCTGAAGTTTGCTAGCTTCCAGGGGAATAATTCAGTACAGCAGCTCTCAGGATAGATATCAGTTTCAATAAGAACTAAAGGTACAGTTTCTGCTAATGTTATAGATTTTTTTTTTTAAGCTATCTTTTGTGTATTAACATTAACGGACTTTCTGCACACATCAAGGATTTGAAGCACTCATGTCAACCACGGAAGACATCCACCCAAGGCATAAGACCTCAAAATAGATAGATGCCAAATTATGACAGTTTCCAGATCTTTGATATCAGGACTAAGTTATTAGTAAGGTCACAAAGAAAGTTGGTAGTGGAATATAAACCTAGTCTGGGCTGTGCCAAGCAACATATCAGCTTCTGCTGCCCCTTCCCAGTCTCCCTGTTATGCTCACCCTTGCTCTTTTCCCTAGTAAAAACTGTTGCTGCAGTATGTATGATATGGCACACGTTTTTTTCATGACTATTAAATATACAGATGCCCGTTCCAGAATGTTGAGTGACATTCAAGAAAGCAAAAGGCATCCAAAATAATCAGTAATGACAGATAGGACCTACACACAGATTAGATCCCAGTAAGACAAGTAATCGAGGGCTCAACAGGCATTTAGTTTTACTATCTGTTTTAAATTGGTGAATGAATAGTATCAGTATCCCAAGGTTAAACCTCTGCATTTCAAGCTGATGCACAGATCCCAGGCAAGGGACAGTGTCATATATTGAGATGAAATCTGGCCAATCCCATCAACACAGGATGGAGTTTACATGTCTCTGACCATGCTTTTTCTGTTTCTTCAGGATGGATGACATCCAGCTGTGCAAAGACATTATGAACCTTAAGAAAGAGCTGCAGAGTTTGGTAGCAATCCCAGGTAATGGCTGTCTCCAACCCAATATTACAATAATGCTTGGGTGATGCATGGGTGGGGATGGTGTCAGGAACACACCTCTGCCCCTAACAATCAGAAATCTCCCCTCAGGGTTGAGTTTCATATCTCTTTCCTCTAGTCCTTATTTTTTCTTCCTGTTTTCTTTCCTGTCTTTAATCTCCTGGTCTCTAAATTTCTTTTCATGCTGTATTTCACTGCTCCCTTGGCAGCAACCCTGCAAATACCACTCAAGGTGTGTATTCCTTAGTTCTTACACTCCCTTAGCAATCTCAAGGGAACCAAGTGGCACAGAGATTGTCAGGTAGAAAAGACAAAGTGCTGAGATACACAAGAAAAAAGGGAGAAAGGAGAGGGATTTATAACCATCACTGAGCATGATTGGGTTTTTTCCTACATATATCAATTGTCACACCTGTAGTCATAGAATAAAGTAAAACAGGTTTCTACAAAAAACAAAGGGGCAAAGTCTGCACTGTGTTTTGCCTTAATTCTCTGCAAATTCACTGCTCTAAGGAGGGACAGACTTACGGGCAGTTTTGCAGTCCTTAACTCCAAACTCCAGCTGAAATCAATAAGGGATTTTCCTTCACTACAGCTTTGCTGTTTTAGATCATCCACAACAGCCCTATTCTGTTCAAGAAAAAAGTAGACATATTCTGCAAACCACTCGGCAACTGCAGTGGGCCATTTACAGCAGATATTACAGCATGGCCTCTAGCACCCTTCAGAAATAATTTGCTGCTGCCTAACTATTAAGGACAAGTTTTAACTCTCCTTTAGTTATCCTCATTTACCCCCCCACATTTTACTGGGCAAATTTAAAGGACAACTTTCTCCCTAGAAAGGGGGGAGAAGGTGACTCATAAAATAGGAAACAGGAGTCTACTCTGAGGCCACATGTTCTTAGTTGTATAAACTTTTCCACTTTGCTTTGCACGCAACAAAAGTGGATTCATAATCTTTCTACTTTTCTTTATACTTCTTAGTTACTTATAGGTCACATTTTTAATTTCTAGTAACACTGTTGGTATGTTATAGGTTTAAATGCTATTGGAAAGGATTATGAATCCTATAAAATATCTAGCAATGATTTCCCTTGCCTTGCCTCTTTTAGTCTGCAGCTTTCCTACCTATACTTTTAAGTTACAGTTAGGGTTGATTAGGTTTTCACTTTTTTTGGTGGACTTTTTTTTTTTTTTTAAAAACCTTTTAGAAACTATCTTCCAGTCACAAAGTCTTAAGCAGTGATCCACAGACAGCAATTTCTCCTTAGCACTTTGCAAATCTCAGCAAACTTAAGAATTAAGTATGTGCAGTTCCAGCAGCACCACCTTTTGGCAGACTCACAACAAGAATACTTTTGTTTTAACAAAGACAAAGAAACTGCTGGCATTCACACAGAACTAAGTGCTGATGCAGCATCTGCCTAACCTAGAAAAACAGTTTCCAGCAATGGGTTCATTCATAACATCTTTATCATAATTTTCCTGTTAGTATACATATTTGTAGAGAGACACCTGCTCTTTGGCTTCAGTAGACACGGTTTAGCCAATTTCAGTAGACATGGGATCAGTCTTTTAGTACACAGAGTATGCAGTACTTTGCCCCAATTCAGGATGCATATATTTGGCAGGCCGTTTCCTAAAGGATACCATTGGAGAGCACATCTCAATCTGGGAAGAGGACAGATTGAAAGGAAGTAGAAAGTAGCTTCTACCTTCAGTAGTGAGAGGAGGAGATCCCTTGCTCCATAGACATAAGAGACAAAGCAAGACAAAGCAGTGATTTCTAAGCATTCTCCTTTCTGTCCTGCAAATTCAGCATTAATTACAGGAATTCTCCATAGGTGACAACGTAGAGGTCTTGAAATCTTCATAGCAGTCAATAACCTTACCTTCCTTTATCATTTCTAAAAGATAAAACACAGAAAATACATCCCAGACAAAGCCACCTTATGTTATATTACAAATTATTTCCTCTGCTACTGGCAGACTGCAATTTAAAATTCTCGAAGGAGTATGACTTTGAGATTGAGACTTCAAGAATTTAATTTTCTTGATAATATATTCAAGGTGCTTTTATCTCACTAAAGAATGGATTTATTGCAGAAATTCCCAGTAGTAAATATCCTGAAGCCCATGATCCAAAATTAAGCTGTATTAAACAATTATTTTCAAATGTCTGATTTATTTAGCTGTTTAAGATACCTTGTAAGTTCAGTCAGCAGACATAACATAGCTCAGATGCATCAGACTGCAGACAGCTTGCCCGTCTTCCCACAACTCTTATTTTACTTAATTTTATGGTTCTCTAAACACAGTTCTACTGCTCAAAACCAAAATTCCTGATTTACTGCAAAGTATCTTCTCATCTAATAAAAATTTTCAGCTTCTTGAGAAAATAATGCGGGCTGGGATTTGCCTCTGGCTTTCTCATCTCTGCTCTACCTGCTAGCTTTGAAGATTTCTGTCTTAGCTACATTTGCTTTATAACCTTGAACTACAGCTCTGTAATCCCTAACATTCATGAGTTTTAGTTTGTGGCAGGCACATCTTTCATGTCATAAAAATCCTTTATAGACAACCTAGTCATTACAGACTGGCCAGTTAGCAAGGACATATATTAATTACTCAGATTTTTGAAGCATAGGGAAAACAAACACTTTCATTTATTTTTCCACATTACACAATTGATGCTATTTGTATGGATTTGCAGCTCACCTGCCTTACCAGAGTAGAAAAAAAGTGGTGTAGTCAACAGCCAAAGCTGTCATGAAATACAGAGAAATGGTTCCTTTTGGATTGGTCTCATTTTCCCTGAGGTCAAAGGGAGTTTGTACCATGGATTTTAATGAAGCATCCTGGACTGTTTTCTTACCAAAGCTCTTCAAAAAATCAGTGTCTTGCAGAGTAATTTAATAGTAAAAGTACACTTGGCAAGCCCCATAGAGTCTCCAGACCATTAAGCTGATCAGACATGACAGCAGCAAGTAGAAGAGAAAAAAAGAAGCAGTAAGCAGAACTCACTGGGGTTTTGGTGACTTGGCTCTGAAGAACTATTGACTTCAATCAGCAATTCATTCTTAGACATCTGCAATGTCCACACCCCCACCCTGTTCCCTAGAATCCAAAGTAATAGTCTCTTTTCTCTGTTTTTGACCAGAAAAAGAAAAAACAAAGATGGAGAAACAAAGAGAGGATGAACTGATTCAGAAGATCCATAGACTGGTACAAAAAAGAGATTTTCTTGTAGATGATGCAGAGGTGGAGAGATTACGGTAAGAACTAGAAGCAACTGAACTTATCTGTGAGATTTCACAAGTCTAACACTACACTGGAGTGACAAGATTTACATCAACATTAATGGGAGAGAATTGGTCCTTTAAAACAACTTACCAAGTTAAAAGCCTCCTCCAGGTTCCATAGGAAAAACATTAAAACTAGATTACTGCACTTCTGTGGCTCTCTATTCCATTAATGATTCAGTCATCTCCTGACTACAGTGGGGTTTGGTATGTTACTTTCCTACCAGAAAGTGTCTGGTCATTTACCATTAAAAAGAGAAGGATTTTTGCTGCTACCAGGGGATCCTCTTGGCATGAGTAGTAGACATGAAATGTAATTCAACAAGGGGCATTATTTGTAGACATTAAAAAAAAAAAAAGGCAGATTTTAAACAAATTATTAATGTGCTCAGGTTTTATTATTACTGTTCTCACCCTGCCATAGCAAAAAAAGAAAAAGCAAATGCAATCACTAACACAGGTCTACCTAACCTAAAGCATAAACAAGTTCAGAATGGTTCTTCTCAGTATCTTAGCCCAAAGTTGCTGAGAAACCTGTGGTCTTGCTCAGAAGTTCATTTCCAGCTGTTGCACTGAGATCCCAATAGTCTACAAATAGAGTTTTCAACAGTAAAGATTCAAGGCTCACCAATCCATTTATCCTAAATGACAGTATCTCTTCCAACACATTTGAATTCCAAGCAAGCAAAGGACAGGAGAGAAGAAAGCTTGCCAGAGTCCTGCAGCTGATCAAAGAGAGCTAGCCAAAGTCAGCAGCTGACAAGAAGCCTGAGCTAGTAATGTAATCCAGAGCTCTCAACTGCTAGTTTAATGTGCAAATCGCAAAAACCTCAGCAGCAGCCAGACAATACAGAACCATAATTGTAGGCTACTGAAAATGTACTGCTATGCACCATGCAGATGTGAATACATTAGTGTCAGTTCACATTTGCAGTAAAACCTGAGGCTTTTCTTTAAAACTCTCGAGATACTCAATCAGTGTGCTCATTGTTAAAGTAGGAAAGTAGCAAAGAAACTAACATGTAAATAAGGGTAATAGATACAATCAAGGTTAGCAACACAATCTTTATTTCGGGCCTAATGCTGTCATCTTCAGGCAAAGAGAAATGTACTTGGTCTGGGTAAATACTAACAGCAGAGGAGCATGAGATCCAGTCTTTTGTCTAAGCAGGCCTTTAAAAATAAGTACAATCACAGCAGGATGTATCCTCTGCTTCAATTTGTAGCGGAAGCATCCTGAAGCACTTGTGAAGCCAACTTTAAATAGGTGATACATTATGGTTTAAATCCACTGACTAGGGAATATAATGAATCCAGTACTATCAGAGACAAGTAAAGAACCTTGGGGAAAATTCTGTCTCTGAATTTTACAAGAAGTTTGTTACTGTTTTCATTTAGACAAATATTTTGCTCTTTAATAAGCAGCAAAATTAAGTGTTTTTAATAAGAACGAAGTCAATTGTTTACTAGTGATTTGATCCTAGCTACTCTAGCTTTTACTGTCCCATTTACACAGAAAACATTGTTATTTCTGTAATGGATTTATTTTGCTTTTTTCCACCAGAGAGAAAGAAGAAGACAAAGAGATGGCTGAATTCCTTCGCACCAAGTTAAAACCCTTAGACAAAGCAACACAATCTCCTACCAGTGAGTTCCTAAACATTAAGAAAAACAATAGGAAAAAACTCCAAAGACAACTGGATAAAAGAGCATTTTCAAAGGCCATGCTGGGCCAGCCTCTGCCAAAAGCTAGGTTAATCTAGCTAGATCACCCTGAAACAAGATAGTGTGTCAACAATTGCTGGCCACTTAAAATTCAGATGCCCAGTTACCCCAGAAAACTGAATCCAAGTCATCTATGGCCACTTTAAAATTGCTTTGTGTGTTTTAAATATGCAAAGTATATTTGAATACACGTTGCTACAACCTGCTTTTGTAAGCAACTCAATTTCTTTTTGCCAATCATTTTCCCATCTGGTTCTGCAAAAATATTAACTGGAAAAAAGCCTCTTAAGATATATGCTAGGATATCTGAAGCAAAGTTTGCCTGTTTTACTGCAGACAAGATGGAAACTAGAGAAAAGACTGCAAACTTTCACAGCTGCCCCAAATTTCTTACAGCATAAATAGGCTTTTCAATCACCTCAATCCAAGTCATTTATGGACAGAACTGCAGACACACTAATTTCTCAGAAACTAAGCGGATTACATGTTCCCTTGGAAGCTTTCGGCTGCAACTTTCAACCAAAACAGTCACAGCATAAGCTCTAAAAGTTAACAGATTGATTTTGACTTGTCTCAAACTGAGCTCTTAGGCATGGAGATAGTCAAGTGAGAGTGGTGCCCTTCTTAAAGTAAATTTGGACCATCAGCTGAAGTTGTTTGTATCCATACACACTGCCATTTTGCATTGATCAAGATCTTGGTAAAGCATTTCCAGAGGAATGTGGAATGACTGTGAAGTTCAAGTATAAGGTTGATAGAAACACTTTAAGATGCATCACTAATTATTTATACCCATTGGGTCACAGGGAGCATGACTCATCTCCCTTGTTAGTTTACTTCACGTCATTCCTTTTAAATGCAATGTTAGAGTAAAAAGATTCTTTTCACCCTGAAAAATAAAATCTACATTTATCTTGTTCTCCTAATTACGACATCCAAGTTGATGTGAGAATAAACTCGAGCAATATTTTTGTTCAACTCCTTAGTTGTTGGGGTTTAAACACAGTAAGATGACTTTCTGTGGAAGAACCTGTTATCTGACCCTATGGCTGTGAACAACGACACCTGGATTGAACAAGATGCAAGAAGTTTACCCTCCCATTGAGATGTCTGGATTCTTTAACCCCTCTTAACTCACTCCCCTGAAGAGATAAGACTTCCTGAGCAGTTTGAATCCACATACCAGCTGGGTTACTACCATAGTGTTAGATGTATTGTTCAAACAAGAGTTAAAAAATTTGGGGGGGGACAGGGGGAGGAAAGGCTTGCATTCTTTAAGCCAGAAGTAGGAAAAAATAGTTTGACCAACTCTTGGTTTTAATGGTGTCCTATTTTGAACATTGCAGGCAGCCCAGCAGAAAAGAAGGCAGAACCTCCTCCAAGCAAGCCCACCATTGCCAAAGCAGGATTGGCCATCATTAAAGATTGTTGTGGGGCCACACAATGCAACATCATGTAGCTCTGGGCTCTCTACCATGTTTATCTTTTCAAATGTTTTCATTGAATGAAACTGTAGGGTGAGGGGAACTAACAGCATCCTGCTAACAGAATCAACAGCAACTGGCACAACAGTAATATATGGAATGTACAATGGCAGTTTCTTCACTGTTGCATGGATCACTCAACACGCATGCCTAAAAACAAAAGAAATCTATATAGTGGCTGTCCAGTGACCAGAAAAGATCTGTAGTAGAGTCAAGAAAACCACCCCAGTGATAAAAGTGAATGAAAAGAAGGGTATATTTCATCCAGTAAGGTGTAAAACAGCAATTTTAATAGGCCACCACTTTGTAAGAATTTGTTGTACGCTTTCCCCCCCCTTGACAAACAGCACTCAAAAATTGCTGAAATATCCCATTTTGGCTACTTTTCAAAACAAAAGTCACAAGTGGCAATGCTGTATATAGTACAACTGATAGATGAAGCAACCTCAGGATAACTGATGTTGCATACAAAATACTTACCAAACAAGTGTGATGTTCAACTACTTTGCTGTGGAGTTTCACTTCCAATTCTTCCTAAAGAATGACCATCAGTGACAAGGATGCTGCAAGTAGAGATAGATTTTTTTTATATCCCATATGATTTCTGAATTACTCAACTCAAATGAATATTGCTTGCACCAGGGAAAGTGAATCTCTGGTAAACCTTTAGCAAGCACAGATACAGTAATCTGCAAATAGGTGATGTAATCCAAAGCTGTGTCATTTCTTTTAGTTCTCCACGTCACATGGAAGTTAGAAATATTCACCCAGAGAGCTTTGTCCACTACTAGAAGTTACATGCAGTATGACATTTGTAGGTTGCTGGGAGGAAAGCGGAAGACAAACAGTATTTAACTAATATTTAAACAATGCTTGAAACAACTATTAATTGCATATTCCATAAGAAATATAAACTATCAAGCATAGGAAGACACTAGCCACCCAAGACAAATTGGCCACAAGACAAACATACAAATACAGAAGTAGACTATTTGTGGTAGGAAGATCACATTCTACACAAAATGGGTTTAAAATTAAGAGAAATGCAGAAAGACTTATCTGTGTTTCACCATTAATGTGTTTCTGGTCTCTATGCAGATTAAGCCTTGTGGAATCTAATATCTTTATATTAGCTGTCAGTAGCTGGTTTGTCTGTGTGACGGTATTCCATATAAACGTACTGTGATAGGTGTAAATAGTAAAATAAATGTACATGGATCTAATGTGAAAATCTCAGGCTTAGAAATAGCAAACTGATAGCAAAAAGTTCCTAAAATAAAGTTTTTCAAGAGGAACTTCAATTTTGTGAAGCCAGCTAAGTGTGTAGTTGTATACAAAGGAACCACATTTATAGGAAATGAGAAAAAAATTAACAGCAGTTACCCAAAAAGGATAAACAGTAATATTTTTTAGAGAGAGAAAGTATCTTATTAAGGTTCAAGGAGATACACACCATCTAAAGTAACTCAGATTATTCTTGTACAAATAAAACCTAATCCATAGCATCAGACTGATTTGATGAAGAACATTTGCATTTCCAGAATAATTTGTTTCAGTATTGCAGACTCACTTGAGACAAAGAACCTATGTCACTAAGTTCCTTAAGGTTTAAGGATCAAGGAGGAAAGAAAAAAAAAAAAACAAAAGGTTTCCACTACAACATGAAGCACTTTAATTACTTTAACCAAAGACACAGGAAAGAGGACAAAACATATCCAAAGGCTGAACAGTCATATATAGTTATTGCATCCTTGTTGATACATATAACAGCACATTAAGCTCTGTAGCTGTTAATATCTACTGTATCTGGTATGGGTTGGACTCTGTATAGCACCTGTGTACATTAACGGTTATGGGGAAAACTGCTTTTAAGGGAGAATACACACTGGAGGGGAAGAAATACCCACTGGCTTCTATAAAATTCAACAGCCTCTTGAATTTGCTGGTACCCAATTAAGACATCAGGAATTATCAGTATCTTAAGACAAGAGGCAGATGTTCAGTGCCATTAACAAAGGCAAATGGAAGTTCGGAAAAAACTTGTAGTGAAGCACCAAACTTAAAACCTTTGGAGGATCAACCGTTACAACCAAGTACTGTGAATGCTGATAAAGGGTCCCAAAGAAGGACTTGGCACACAGTTTTTGTAAGACAAAAGGTGAGTTATGCACATTAGTGTTTAAACCAGGCTGTGCTGATGACTGGGGTGATCCCTGCATGCTGCACAGAATCTGTAGTCCCTTGGGAAGAAAAGTAAAATCGATGGAATGTAGGTTTGTGTGAAAAAATTTCATTAATGGGAAACGGAGCTAGACATTTTTGGGATGCAACACTCCTGACTAGGCTACAGAGTCCCCTCCTTTAATTAAAATGAGGAAGAGAAAACAGCAGGTATGAATATGTAATATTAATATACAGTTAGCACTGGTAGCCAATGCCCCAAAGGGACCTGAAGTACAGCAGTATTAATGAGAGTAAACTTCATTTTCAGAAGTTCTAGCTTGGGTTAGCTAAAAAGTTTTCTTTGTGTGAGTTTGTTTTGGTTTTATTTAGCAAATGCTTCAGTTTTGTTTTTATTTTTGGGTGGGTTTGAACAGCTTGCCTGCAGTGCACCAGTGGTTCCTTTAGAAGGGGGTCAGTGATGCTGCTTAGCAATAAAGTCCTGGGTTTTTTAGACTGTGAGGTCAGATTCTCAACTGTGTTCAACACTGGCTTACAGTGTTGTCCATCCAGAACACAGCAGAGCCCTAATGGGTTACTTTGAACATAATGATTGTAATTAAACAAGTTAAACTTAGGAAGGAATTAAGTGTGCAAAAATCTTGGTCCTTGTTTTTAAAAATCAGACTAAACCAGTGAGTATTCCCAAGTACCATAAGGGGCTTTGTGACTTCCACAATCCTATGAACATAGCACATTATGCAATCCCCACATGTAAAATCAGCAGAAAACATCAGACAGGTATCTTCAGATGACTACATTGAGTAACTGGCAGCACTTCAGAGCCGATTTTCAGATACCTGTTGCTGTCTGCAAAGGAGGACATCGGTTGACTGAGGCACCCAAAATCTCTCCTGGAAATCCTGGCTGTTTATCACTTCACAAAGAAGGCAAGGCATCAGAAAAAGAAAAAAAATTTAAGGTGGATTTGACACACTATTTCCTCTATGAACTGGTAAACATGGCTGTATTCAGGAAACGATCTTGGTCTACTGAGGAAAAAAAAAGTGCTGAAGTGCTGTTTGTACTAATTCTACCAGCAAATGTTTCTCCTGTACCTTGCCCTAGGCCTACTGAATCTCTTCAGCAAAGTTAAACATATTTCCAAATAAACTAAGCTGCTGTGTTATACTAAATATGTGTTTCTTCCTGTTACTGAAGGAAATAAGTGGTTGTGGAATAGAGTGGGATGCATTTACTTTTAAAAAAGAATAGGATTATAATTCTGCAAGAAAGGAGTAATTTGAGAAGTTATAAAAATAAAGGATTTTAACTCGCTGAAAAAAAAACAAAAACCAAAAACCAAAACAGTTTCTCCTATGACACTCCACAAACGGAAATCACCAAAAAAGCCAAGCTCATTATGCTCCTAGATGACTTTGAAACCTCACTACAGCCAGAGCACTGCACAGATTAGAAGACAGTTCCAAGCCCTACATTGAGAAGATGAAGGTCCCAACATACTTGAGTATCAAAAGCATTGCCAAACCAGAAGGGCTTAACAACAATTAAAAAAAAACAACCAAACAACAAAAAAAAATCAGCACTGTCTGGTCCGCTCACCAGAGTGGTTTTACAGATGCTACCTGAAGTGTAGGGCTGTGGAAATCTCAGGGACAAGAGATTACATGACCAGATACAGGGAATGAGAGTGCATCTAGGGGTGGATCTCACGTTGCTGCTTTCCTCTCATTGCCCCAACCTTGCTCCTGTGGGAAGCAAACACAATGAAATAAAAATCTGTATTAAAGTTTTGCTGTTGAGAGTCAGCTAAGGAATAGCTAACAGCAATAGTATTATACCACCGGAACAAGAGGTGTGGAGGACAACTTTCCCTCCTCCCCATCTCCCAGAATAAAGTAATTCAGCTCAACAGAAAGCTTTAAACATAACCCTGCAGCCAAGTCAAAAATCAGCAATACACAGGAGAGAGACTACATCGTCCAGACTTTCTCTGCTTAACTATACCCCGGTGACAAGTTACCAGTGTCTTGTTAACCAAGACACAGTTAACAAGAGTTAACAAGAACTTTCATAAGTATACCCACTCCACTCTCCAGAAAGAATAGTACTTTACCTAAAAAACAGTATTAAGTTGCATTTGACTGGAGGCTGAAATGTGAGGCTGCAAAAGGTAACTAGGGCATGCTTTCATCTTTGTGGCTAGTCACCATAAGTTCATGTGTGATTCAGGCTTTATCACACTTTGTCTTCCTACACAGGCATAAGAGCATTTTTTCACTTGCAACTAAGCAGATGGTTAAGGAGAACAGTTTTCCCAATATTCTGTTCAGCTTGATCTCAAACCATGCCACTTGGAACTAAAATATTTACAGCAGATTGAAATCAACTACCTCAAATTATGAGTTTATTTCTACACAAGATGTGTAGAATACACATATTCTACCCATATCCTTATCCATACTCCCTGCCTTTGAAGCAGTTAAAATCTTCACTGGCATTTCAGAGGCAGCTCTTGGAAAATAAGAGTTTGACTATTGGCTCCAAAACCGAAGAGATCTCAGACTTACAGTTAAGAGTGAATTAAAATTCTAGCTGAGAATGAATAGAGAACCTCCGAGTTGGACTCACTGGTAAACAATTACCACAGAAAACGTTTCTGGTCATGAAGGAGAGTATCTTTCTTATTAGAAAGGAATTTGAAGGAATTGAGTTCAAAATTTTTTCAATAAACATGATATTTCTCTTACAGTAGAAAGATAACCACAAACTCATTACACAGATGACAACCCAGAGAATATGTTTTCTGCAGAATAGTCTTCCAAGATGTGCAAATAAACCAAGTTACTCTGTGTGGTTTGCTCCTACCTAAAACAATGGAAAATTTCTTGGTACTCCAACATATACAGTAATGTCAACTTGAAAAATCAAGCGCCAGCAGGTCACCATGAAACTCTCACATTTCAGGGGCAGGCTGAAGAACAACAAAACAATTTTTCTTCTGTTTTGACCTTGAAGAAAGGGCAGCTCCCTTTCCTATTCCAGACCCAGCATATATTCCCAAGCAGCTCAGAGTCCAAGCCACTCTTCCATAGTCATATGTTACTTACATGAACACAGTCCTACTCTGCCCCAGCATAAATGCTACTGTTGTTATCAAGGTGCATCTTGTTCCACATAATCCCATCAATCCTGTAAACAGCCAGCCAAGCACGCTGCTTTAGAACAGGATTGTATCATAAAAACATTAAGGTCCAAAACTTACTCCTCCTTCCATATGGATACAACACTTAACATAGGATCTTGAGAAGACCTCAGTATCTAGACCTGGATCCAGACAGCCTAGGCAACAACTTACAGTCTCAGAGATGAATAAGGAAGTGTCTAACAGTAGCATTTCCCTTATGTTTAAGCTTGTATCCTTCACAGCATTTTTAGTTTCTTAACTAGAGGCAGTTTTCTGCAGTAATACTTCATGTGAGGTTACCTAATTGTGGTAAGACACCAAGAGATGTTTAAACTGATACCTAAAAAGTAAACCTCATCAGCTACAGAAATCAGTGGATTATAGTAAGCTGGATGTTGTAAAGAATTAGACTTTCAAACCTACTTTGACATGCTTTAGATAGATTCACTCCAGCAGGTAATACAGCTAAACAGAGAACTTCCAGTTTAGGATTTTCACGTTACAAGGATAGAGAGCTCATGCACC
The DNA here is from genome assembly GCF_000737465.1 of Haliaeetus leucocephalus. NCBI lineage: Eukaryota > Metazoa > Chordata > Aves > Accipitriformes > Accipitridae > Haliaeetus > Haliaeetus leucocephalus. The sequence goes on from NW_010973072.1 coordinate 6,401,011, forward strand.
ACAACGAGCTACAAATGATAGTCTTCACTTAACAAAAACATCAGAAATTCCATTGACTGGAGGTATGTGCTTGGTTTTCCTAACAAACAGATCCTAAGAGGTCCACTGAATGGGCCCTTCAAGCCAACTACACGCGATGGGATTTCCTTTATGACAGTACTAGTATTGAAGCTTTTGTAAACACACCTATATGCTATTACTATTTGCTTGTGTACCTTCAGGCCAGAAAACCCCTCCAATGACGTAGCTTTGTTTCACTGGACAATCAAAGCTGCTCTAATAAAACACCACAAATGCAAAAGCTCCTTAGTTACTTGACAACACAGAAGACTGTCACTGTAACGTTATCTTCTGTAACTAGCACAAAAGAAACCTAACTGATGAAGTCTTACAGCCCTCAATCAACTTATATTGAGCAAATGCAGGTCTATGGAGAAATTATATCCAGGGCACAAGATTATTGAGTGAACTGCAACTGCCACAGGCACTGCTGAACACACTCCTGAAGCATGAGACAGTGGTGTCTTTATTAGAAAAATCAGAAACAAACCACAAGAAAGCAGCAGAGCAATCTTTACCTCGATTTGCAACTGCTTATTTTAAAACTCAGTCATTGTGGCTTAACCCCAGCCAGCAACTAAGCACGACACAGCCGCTCATTCACTTCCCCCCCACCCCATGGGATGGGGGAGAAAAATCAGGAAAAGAAGTAAAACTCGTGGGTTGAGATAAGAACAGTTTAATAGAACAGAAAAGAAGAAACTAATAATGATAATGGTAACAGCAATAAAATGACAACAGTAATAATAAAAGGATTGGAATGTACAAATGCACAATGCAATTGCTTACCACCTGCCGACCAACACCCAGTTAGTCCCCCAGCGGTGATCCCCCCACTCCCACTCCCCTGGTTTATATACTACATGTGACATCACATGGTGTGGAATACCCCGTTGGCCACTTTGGGTCAGCTGCCCTGGCTTTCTTGCTGGTTGGGCATCAGAAGCTGAAAAATCCTTGACTTTAGTCTAAACATTACTTAGCAACAGCTGAAAACATCAGTGTGTTATAAACATTCTTCTCATCCTAACTCAAAAACATAGTACTATACCAGCTACTAGGAAGACAATTAACTCTATCCAAGCTGAAACCAGGACACAAGTGTATCAACTGAACGAAAGATTCAACTCACTCCTGGTGTTATTATATGATTGAAGTAACCAGGGAGCTGGTAAGGTCCTGTGTACAGCCCCCATCAGTTAATATTTAAAATAGGGAAACAATAACTAGGTATGATTTAGGGTTTAGGAACTAACCACTAGACAATGGGGCTTTGTAAATAAGTAGGATGTTTATGTCAGAAAAGGTAATGGATTGTGGTCTGGTCAAACCTTGGAGAACCAGTTGGAACTGCCAAGATTAGGGAAGAAGCAGGTAAAAGGCAATTCCTACAAGGGGACATTGCAATCACTGACTCATTGACGACCTACTCAAGACAAAGGAAGATGACAGTCTGCCCATTAGTTTACATGAGGGGCGAAGAAGAAAGAACCAATCATTAAGAAAAATAACAATGAGTATGTATTAGTTAAGTGTATAAATGTGAGAATTTTTAAGACAAGGGTGTGCTGTCTTGAGACAGGCACCCATTCATGCACATCAATGAAATTAATTTGACAATACCTCGACTCAGTTTTATTGGCTTGCACACAGGGTAAACGAACCCCGTTTAGTGGGACAACACTGGGGATCATGAACATGACTATAGATTTGAAATTATAATAATCCACCTGTTTCTCAGGCAAGTTCATGCTCTTAGATAGTGACTGATATCCAAGAGAACTCACACAAGTACATCTTCCCTGCAGGCAAACAAGTCACAGGTTCTTTCCTGCAAACACCCTCCCTTTTAGGATCTGAGGTAGCGTCTTGAGTAAGACCACCCTGTCTCATTAATAAGCAGCTCATTGTGCTCCAAGAGCCTCTGTACCAAGACTGTACCCAACCGCAACCAGATTCTACACAAGTGTAATGTATCAAAAGGTTTTAGCAGGAGATTTACCTTTAAGAGATCATTTACACACCTGAATAAAGTTAAGAAGTAGAAATACCTGTCCTTAGAAAGCAATGGTTGAGTCCAGAGTCAAACTGAGGGTGAGTGTTCTTGGTGACACTGCAGCCTGGAAGAACACCACTGCAGCTCCCTCAACATCACTGGCAAGTGCCTCCATGCGGAGACAGTAATGGAGCTCACCCTGCATTCCTGGTCCTTTACCATCCATCAAAATATGCACTGTGCCCAGGATACCTGGAACCTGGTAAGACAGTTGCCATCAGGATTTCAGAGCTGGAACATCTGTGAGAACTCCACCCATGCCCACAGTGGTCACTGCAGCACACAGAGCTCCAGCACTAGGAACACCTAAGTGACCAGGCCTTGTCTCATGCTGCTCTCAGCCTGTTTGGTAAGGCTGTACAGAACAGACCTGCAGGGTCTATGTCAGAGCTAATGAAATAATTGCTGGCCTGTTGAGCACTCCATTTTATGGCTTGGACTGCTACCAAAAATTGCTTCAGGTAAATTGCAGAGTAGTTTAAGAAAATTCAAAACCAGCAGAGATGATTGCAGCTAATTCCAAGTTTCTTGGAGCCAATTATCCATCTCATCTACACTGACAAAGTTGTTTGTTGCTTTTTTTTCCTTACCAGTAGACTTCATCACACAAAATGGATTTCCTGGCAGAATACCATTTTTATTACTTGTGAATCCAATAGCTGAAAGACTGACTTGAGACTTGTGCCCGCAGCATAACATATAATAGCGCTTTGACAGCCACATACCATCTGACCTGCTGGAATGCCTGAGGCTTTATTATGTCCTGTATCCCAGCACCACTGAGTAAGGCTGTAGGCAAGTCAGCTCAGCATTACTGTATGTGCCATATACTAAGTAGAACAGCTTCTGGCAGTAATACAAGTTCCAAATCTCAAGGTGAAATGAATAAATGTCAACTCAAAATAAGTCTGCAACAGCTGATGTTTCTCACCATCTTTCATCCTGAATTGCTACAAACTTATTTCTGGCACAATGTCACAGCTCACAAATTGCTTTGCTTTTGAGCTGGTAAACGCTGCTCTACAGCCTCCTTAGGCATACAAAGTTGGATTATAATCACTCCAAAACACTGTTTGGCACAGATACGTTTTAAAGGAAATATTTTGAAGGCTTTTGCTTTAGGGCTGTCAAGCTCAACTGATTATAATAAGAGATAGTTTCCAAAGACATCACCTGTATCATCACGAGCAAAAGGAACACTCCAATTTCCACAATTTGTCTTGGGACTAAAAGCAGTCCCTTATAACACAAAATACAGAGCTAAGCACCACAAGTATATGTGGCGACTGAATTAAGCGCTCAAGCTATCTGTACAAGATTCCATTTATTTCACAAAATAATCAAACTTATATATGTTTCAACAAGGATCCGGAAAGAACTAACGGCATACAGCCAATATTACTAACACAGGAGCGCATATCTGGGTCAGCTGGGATGTTTGCCAGTCCTCAGAACAGTTAAAGATAAAAACATTCCATACACATACTCATGACTGTCTTCAGCCACATCTTCCCAGGTGTACACCAGGCCATCCTCCAACCTGACCTTGTAAAACTAGTTCTTCAAAGCCTTGGCAAACATGCAGCACAACAAATTCTAACGTTCACTCTTGAAAACAAATGCCAGGTGTTCCAAGCTGCTGCCACAGTACAGGCTGGATGCTTTTATACCTTGTCTGTACCTACACAGGAGATCTGTAAAAGCAGGAAGATCATCTCGGTGCAGGAATACCTTGCTCAAGTTTTCAGGTGGCAAACTGTCTTAGTGAGGGCAGGGAATTTCTGTATCAGTCATCTTGCTACTGCACTGTTACTCTTCCTACAGGCATTACCTATGCTTTGGACAAAGTCCAGGGTATCTTGAAATCCTGCAGGATATGGATCCTTCAAGGTACTGACCACAAGCTTTTAGAGATATCATTTTCAGGAAGTTTCCATATTCCTTCCCTAATCCATTTATGATTATTTCATCCTAGCTCTCTCTCCTCTGAGAGCATCCTGGAAGTCTCCACATACTTGTCATATTCCACCCTCACATTCCCCTCCCACACCTTTAAAAAAAAACACAACAGAAAATATGAAAGCAATCTCTGGTTACAGGGTTATCATGTGAACGGTTCCTCTCTCTCCCTTCACACAACTTTATTACTTTTCTCTGAATTCCCTTCACATATTAGAAGTTTATCCTACTCTTCAGGTAAGAATAAATAACTTGCCTGCAGTCTGATAAGGTGCTTAGGTCTCAGTGCATAATATCCATACTATCCTCTTGACCCCAAGTCTGTTGTCAACATCCTTCAGTCATCATTTAAGAATCCTGTCCTAATAGCTTGAGCTTAAATTTGAGATGTCTTCAAATGCACCAATCTGCACCTCAAAGAACTCTCCCTTTAAGTGCAACCAGCATGGTCAGGCTTCTTCTATCAAGCTTGTCACTACTTATAGCCAAACTGTTTAAATGCTTAGGGGAAACAAATGCAACACTGTCAGTGGCAATTAGCCAAAAGAGAAAAAACCCAAACAAAATCTCTTTCTTAGGTATTCTACATACAAGAGTGCATAGGATTAGATAGGACTAGTGGAGCATCTAAAAAAGGCCTTAAAGCTGATGTATCCTAGAGAAGCCTTTTTTACTCTACAGAAAATGCTCAGAAACAATACCTTGAAGCAGCATCCCAGAAATTTCTTGTAAAATAGCATTCTCTATTTATATCAGTCTGCTTCCTATAGCATGTGTATAACACTACAAACCATTTTAATAGTCACTTGAATTAAGATTTTTTTCCCAATTTTCTCCATCTATGTAATATTAAACATAAAAACAGTCCATAAGAGAAGGAATACTATGTTAAAAGTAGTGAATGCTGGAAGAGTAGCAACATCGTACCTTATCCTCTGAACAAATACCAGCTCAATTGTGGGAAAATATCCAAAGATCTCTTAGGTATCTCAATTGTTTCACAGCATATATCCACTGTAAGACATCACACTATACATTAATAAAATGCTGACTTTAATGTACATCAGCATCTGACTTTCTATGGTCACACAGACTGAACAGGTATCAAGGTCAAGCTTTGAATGGGAAATCACTTAAAGCCAAGGTTTGCAAACTAGTTTTCAAATGCACAAAAGAGATTAAATATTCATATTGCAAAAAGGTTAGCTGCAAAGACACTTAACACATTTCAAGTGTCAGAGGCAAGAAATTAAGTGACAAGATTAAAAGGAAGGGTTACTCCGACAGACTGATAAGCAGGCTTCACTGATAACACTCAGTTTTCAGTTGCTCATGTTTCTGTAAAGAGCTATCTAAGCAAATCAAGGCCATGTTTTTTCCTCCAAGCAGTCAGTTTTTCTCTCCATACCAGTCCTGAGACTGTCTAGAATACAGAAAGCAATCTGTCCTTTGTGGCCAAAATCAAAGTCCTCAGCCTATTCTATAGAAAGATTGCTTCTTTCTTACTCTTTCACACCCAAAAGCTTTGCTTTGTCCAAAGGAAAAGCCCTTTGTCAACTCCTCTGTTCAGAAACTTCAAAGGTTAAGAAACAGCCTTATGTTCTTAGTCATGCTTCCTATTAAGTATTATTCCACATTACACCTGAAACATCAGCTAAGTCACTTCCCTAATGCCCTTCTCTGGCATTATGCCCAAGTCCCCTTGTTGTGCTTTTTTTTTTTTTAATTAGAGTTAATAGAAATAGGAGTTAAACCATAGTTCACCATGCAATTACACTCTGTCCTGTTACATTATGGGAGACAAAACAAGCCATATTAATTTTAGAAAAAAAACCAAAGTTATTTCTATCATGACTTTTAAAAGCTTTTTCTAATATAAACAGATGGTTTAACATCAAATGAGAATTAAAGAAGTGGGAATGTTTCCAGCATGATAACAAGAGAACAATTAAAATCAAACTCACCTTTTGAAGGTAATCACATACCAGGTGGTACAAGGGATTTTACTCATGCATACTTAAAACATTCCCAACTACTGAGAGAACAAAATTAGAGTGGTGATTATACAGTTTGTGGTATTGGTGAAGAGGCTATAAAATGGTTTTTATAAACTGCCTGCCCCTCCTTTTAAAGGGCGATATTTATTACACTATTTATGGAGAGTTTCCTGCTAAACAATTTGTTTAGGTAGTAACTTCAAAATTGTTTACTGAACAAGTACTCTGCAAGGTCAAGTGAACACTTACCTGAAGCAGGCCTGACATTTACTCTAGCAGACTGTTCCACTTAAGAGTTCCATTAAGTAAGAATATGTAATAAGACCACAAAAAAAAAGAGAAAGTCAGGAGCAGCTCATCCAGCTCTTTACTTTTATCCATAAAGCTGTGAAATGACAGCAGTCCAATTTAGTTGCAGATTATTTTTTTTTTTAATTATTTTGTTAGATTCTGAAGTAAAGTTCAAAGCACTCTAGTGAAGCTGCAAAGTAACTTGCTTGCCAGACTTGTAGTTCCTGGATAATTACTATCTTCAGCAAGCTGGAAAACAAGGCTATTGTAACTGAAAAGTGACCTGTTAACTTTATTGCTCAGTAAACACTCCATATGACATTATTCACATTAATTTTAACATTTCAAAGTGAGACTAAAACTCAGGACGAACACCTTACTTCCACCCATTGTATTTACGCTCCTACGGTTTCCTTCTAAAATAAACTCTAAACATTAAGTTGTATGAAGAGCAGTAAGAGATACCGAGTACATCTGCTAACAGCTGAATTGCAAAAATTGGGAAAACCCTCATTTTGCAGAATAGCAAGTTGTGGATTTATGCTATTTCTTTTGTCTTCACTAAATCCCAAATTTTAGCTCTCTGCTCTGTCTGGATAATTGAACTGAATGTGACACAGCAAGTTAAGGATTCTAGAACAGGGGGTTTTTTTCAGGTCTTCAGACAAGGACAAGATTTATGCTTGCTTGAAAATTTTATTGACACAACTGTTTGGTCCCAACACACAAAACAGCACTTGAGCCACAAAAGAAAGTGTCCAAACAAAGTAGACAGCTAAGAAAAGAATTTTTTCTTCTCCCTCCCATTCCAAGAAAAAGATAGTGCATCAATTGAGGGCTTCAGTGAATTTTTTTTTAAACAGACATGAATCTGAAGTTGTACATTTAATTGTTAAATTAAAGAATTTAATGGTTGCAATGCTTTTAAATCTGTAAGTCACATCATTCATTTAACCCTTTGGATAAAAAAATATATTGCAATTCAATTAGCTATTTTGTTACACTATGAACACAACTTCTCAAAAGTATTATTCTATTACTTTCAAACAGCGATTTCATCAGAATCACACATGAATCCAGAAAAGATATGCTGACCTCCATAAATGGTATAATCACCACACTCACTTTGACAAATACCATGTTCTCCTCTGAAGCAAAAACCTGGTTTTCTTTAGTACTCCAGATGACTTGTAGCTGCATCTCAACAATATAATTTCAGGTTGGTCTTTTTTCCAAATGCATGCTCTTCTGAAACAAAGATCTAGACTGATAAGTGTTAACCTTATCAAACTTAAGGTGAAAGCAGATGTTCTTGCATTTAACTCACTAAAAGCATTCCAAGAAAGCTTACTTCTAAATTTCTCTTTCTATAGCACTATGTCTGTAGATGTTTACTAAGGACTCAAAATACTGTGCCATAATGCTCAGAAAAACTTCCAAGTGTTTCTCTGCATTCACAATGGCTATAAGTTCACTATTGGTAATACTTGCCTAAATTTAAAAGATTTTATAACAAAATCTGGCTAGTAAAATTCTGTCTATAGCCATTATTCAGTAGCATTTCCTGTTGCTGGCTGAGAAGTTAGAGCCCATGTTCCATCTCTTGTACTTTACAGTAGAATCCACCTAAAAAACATTCAGTTGGCCAGTGGAAAACCTCTAGTATATGTTCTTTCAATACTACAAGCAATTTATTTGCTGCCTGGCAAATACAACCCATTGTAAGTGCCACGGTTACCCAGAATGGGTATAAAGTCTCATACACTGGACATTTCTGCTACCTAGAGTTACGGTCATCCACTGACTTAACCTCTCTTCCAAAGCTGGCCCTTTCAAAAGCCAACACAAGATACCACAAATTGAAAAAAGCTTCCAACACTAGGAGTAAGTTTTAGAATAAAAACAGACACAGCTAAAAGACAGCATATCAAAGAATAAGCCTCCCATTTACTGAACATGCATAAAAACAGAAAACAAGGTTAAGCTGAACAACCTTAGCATTTCCACATGTAATTAGAACTGTCCTTACAGGTGGAAATAGCATCAATACCTTCCATCACAAAACATTTTAATAAGATCTGCTCCATTATCTGTAATTTATGCATTAAATGCATATTTCAGAAATATCAGAACCTTCCTAACTTCGTTTCTAGACACAGTAAAATGTGTGTGTCTGTATCTTAAACTCATGACACCAAGACAGTCTTTTCCTTAACCGAATCCATGCCCAACTGGAACTAAATATAAAAGGGAAGCTTAAAGCATTAATGTCCTAGAAAGCTCCTAAATGGAACTGAAAGCTACAGAAAACATTTAAAACAAGTTTTACAAAAAATCCACATAATCTTCTACAGACATCTTTAGACAAAAGAATTTCCAATGCAGTTACAAGTCATCTGAAAGGTCAGAGAACAAGTTTCTCCTCTGGAGTACAATCAACTCCCTCACTCTTCTCATTTCAGGTCAGCAAGTTAAATTTCTCAACAGGCTTTTGAAAGACAGATCATGCATTTTATTAATACTGTCTGAAACAATACCAGTAAGCAACAGCCTATAGAATACAATATGCTACATGTATGATTACACCACCAACGAGGCTTAAAGAAAATAAAAATCTGTTCCATTTTTGTTGAATTAATATTTTGCTTTTACTGAACACACAGATATGAAAAACTGTGAAATTTAAGAATAATTTAACAAATGCCAGAATTTTTTTCAAAATTATAGAAAAAATCTGCTCTGCTAACAGCTGTGTTCAGTGTAAAAGGAACAAAATCTTCACAGAATACATTAAATACAAATTAATTCTTCCAGGCCTTTCATTAAAATACATAAGGGCTAGCAAATAGCTTTACTTTGTGCAGAGTCCATAGGTACTTGTCATTCACACTAAAAAGAAAGAAAGAGTTAAAGCTTGGTTGCAGGTGCAAGTGAAAAGTTTGCTGCCAATTTCACCTTGTTTTTATGTTGCTTTTTGGCTGGGCTGTCCATTGCTTCCTTGTTTAGTTGGGTTTCAGAGGACTGACACGGAGACACTGAAGCATTCTCTGTGGTGTTAGATACCACAGAACCAGAGGTCAATTTTTCTTGAGCTGTGGTAACAATTCTTTGTTTTTCTTCTTCTGTTAAAATCATTATCTCTAAAATAAATAAGACAACTCAATTTATTGATGCTCTGTTCTTGAAAAATAAAGAATGTTTCTCTGATAATAGGCCACAAAATATTTAAAAAGAACTTGTCAGCATGATTTGAAGCCAGAAGATGTGTCATGTCCACCTCTGCAGCTGATGTGATGATTGCTTCTGGCTCTGTCTGCATCATGTACTATTTAGAAAGTTTAATTTATTTCTCACACATTAAAGTCTCACAGTGCTCAGAAAAGCACTACGAAATTAGTGTGGTGAAAAGGTTGCTGCAGGTTAGCAAAATGCAATTTTAGTGGTAGATAAGGTCCCTATAAAATTCACGCCAGAGAATCACAGTAGGGTACTTACAGTGAGTACTCAAGAGTTTCTGATGGAAGCCACATGCATTGCCAACGCATCCCCTTGTGTAATACATATACATATGTATGTATTTAAATGGAACTTTACAGAATCAATGATTTGATGCTTTATTTTCCAAATCGTATGAGTTATCATGCATAAGTAATACAACATAGGCAAGCAAACTCTTACCAGAGAGAGGGGCAGGGCGTTCCTCAAACTGAATGAGGTCTGCAGACTCAAGAACCACTGGATCAGGTCTCAGTTGCGGAGATGGTAGGCAGGAAGGAACTGGCTCACACAAGAGGTCAATGGGAGATGTATTTGTGAGGCAAAGAAGTTCTTGCTCAGTTTGATTAGAAACTACAAAAATAAGGGAACATCTTTCAGAGTATCTGTAAGCTGTGAATGCATCACTATTTCAGAGTTAGTAAACTTAAAATCTTCAGATGTGATTCTGAGGATTTGAGAGCTATGCCATATTTGAAATACTATTATCCAATTAATTAATGCTAACTAACGTCAAATTCATTCAGGAGCTACTTTGCTGGATCAAGAGCATCTAACTAATTACAATACAGCACACAAAGCAATAGTATGTTAAACCTATTGCTTGCCTGAGTAAATATAGCCCTACAGTAAAATCTGGTATTTGCCAAACTTGAGTAATAGAAGAAGAGCTGTGGAAACAAAGTCCTACAGGAACAGTGTTTAACAGAGAAGGGCCAGTTACCAGACAACTCCCCTGCAAACATACCAATATCTCATCAACTATTTAGGTACCACCTAACACATTTACATGTGAAAATTAAGCTGAAAGTTTCAAAATCAAGTGAATTTCCCTTATTAAAAGGGATAAGCCTAGACTTCTGAAATAACTCGAGAACCATTCCCCAAGTTCTCCAACCTGCAGGTGGTAAAGAATTGGAGACCACAGCGAGATATGAACTATGAGGTCACCCTTTCCCCGTTATTTTTATCTGGGGACAGACAAACAGGACTGCCATTATTATTTGGAAATAAGTAACAACACAAAATCAACATAAAAACAGCACAAAAGAGCACTACATTCTCATCAGAATACAGGAGACATTCCTAGCAGAAGCTGCTACTGACCATCTTTTCTCATTAGTTTTATGCTTATAGCCTTAAATTTTCACAAAACCCATGGGAAACAGTAGTCTAGCAGCTATATATATACTGACAGCTGAGGACAACAGATGCCCTTGTCAAGAGGACACATGGCTAACTATATACTTTGGGAGAAGTTCAACAGCCTTCAAGCCATAAAGCATTTCTACAGAAGTTCAGATTGACTAACTCAGACAGCTTTCCCCATGCTGCTTTGATTACTCTGCTTATTTCCCCTAAGATAATAAATTTCTTATATAATTCAATTTTGCATTACCGTTGTTAGGAGGTGTTCCTAGACTTAGTTCCATTGATGAAGTGGATCCTGGGGTCTCCATAATATGTCCATTATTGTCAGCAAGTTGATTTCCATGATCATCCACATGATCAGCAGGGGGAAAACTAGGTGAGCTAAAACGAGCTACAAAAAGGCAAGTTCATTTGGTTTTGTTACTCAAGTCACCTCTTAAAAAAGGAAAAAGGAAACCAAGATACTGCTCAAAATTGAAATAGCTTACTTTTCATATCATTCTTTAGTACCACAATTCTCTTATGGCCATGCCCTTTAATCCAGACCACCTATAGAGAAAAAAAAAGTAGAATTCAACATCAGCACATACTAAGCTCAAAGCCTAAAGAAGCTTATTCACTGCCTTTCATCTAGCCTTGCACTGACATTATTTCTAAAAGTAAACTAAATCATGTTGCTAATTTGTACTACACTACCCAAGTAAAAGCTCTGTCTCAAAATAACTGATGCCAAAGGCAAACTACAGAGCTAGAAAGTATACTAACTATATATTAACAAAATTATATGTTTAAACATGGAGTTGCAAAATTTCATTTTGTCACACTCCAGAAAAATTAATTTACTTAAAGAAAACCTTTTAGCCATAAACTGGGTCACAAAATTAGCCTAGAGCACTTAGGACATGTGGATGACAAGATGCCACAAAAAAACTCCACTATGTTGCACTTTTGACAAGGTCCCACAACTCTTCACTCCTAAAACCAATTAATCTACCCTGATCAAAATGAAGCTTCAGTACTGTACAGTTGTTCATTCATTCAAGACAGAAATCAATTATGTCACTTGATAAAGATGCCAAGGATGTTTGTGGCTTCACCAGGAACAGTTCTTAAGCAAAATTTGACCAAAACACATTAAAAAAAAAGTATTTTCTTTTTCTTATTACACAATCCAGATTTCTCAGAAGCTATTAAAAATACAACTGGTATAAGCCTCCTTGGAGAAGGTAACTATTCCAGTAATTCAAACCAAGTAACAGAAACCACAATTGTATAACTATTTTTAATCCATGCAGAAATCTCAATGTAACTGTGCAAAACAATTCTTCACACCTGTGGAATTGCTCCCAAGAGCTCTTCTAAATTATTGCAGCCATATGCTTTAGGTTGCAGCACTTCTCCTGTGTATTTGCTATAAGCTAGTGAGAACTCGTGAAGAAAGATCTGCTGATAATGATAAGTGTGAAGTAAGGACCTTACATTCTTTGCAAACATATACAGATTTGTAAGCTTCACATATTCTTCTGTTGCACCATTGGTAAAAACCTATTAGAAAAAGAAGATGAAGAATTGGAGTGCATACTTCCGTATTCTCTAGTCACAATATCTTTTCAAAGCATGAAACACACCAGAAAGGAAAAAGAGCTTACATACTTCAACCAAGTAAGGCAGACTCTTCAGGAGTTCAGTTAAGGTCATAAATCCATATTCACATGGATTAAGTGAAGTACTGTGGGTTGTTTCATAATGCTGTTTAAGCTGTTCAACAGAAAGAAAGGACGTTCCATCCCAGGACATCAACAAGACTAGCAATTGGGCAGTAAGAGTCCGCAGAGATTTTCTATTTATCAGCTGAATTTGCTTGCCAGACTCTGTGTCAACAACCTAAGAAAATGAATTGGGAATGAAGGTAGGGACAGGGAAGAGATTAATTTATAAATAACTTGTGTGGCTGGGGTTTGTCTGAGCACAGCCATATCTGACATTACATACCAACATCTGATACTCCCGTAGCCAAAACCACACAGGATAAAGAAGCTTATTACATGGAAAAAATTAAATATACAAAAGCAGCGTAGCAGTTTGTCCACATGGTAGACATGATTTTACTCTTTGTTCCAAGCCAGCTGGATCTGACTGAACTCCAGCCTGAACACCAGCTGCTAAAATAACAGAATTGGAACAACTAAACCAGTATGACCATGTCCATGTGGCTGTAACCCTTCTTTTCCACTAACATGTAAGACCATCTATGTATTTACATTCAGAGTCAAAGCCTCAAACCATAGGTAAAAAAAAATCAGGACTATAAAACATTAGGAGACTGATAACTACTACAGTTATCAGGAAATTATTGCTTTTACACAGTTAGAAGTCAGGTGGGAAAAAACAATTTGTAATGTTAAAATAAGTACTATAATACAATCTTTTACTTATTATTTGTTGAGAGAACGTTGAAAGGTTGCAAAAGAACAAAGAGAACATCATTGGGATATAGAAGGTACATTTAAAATCCCTTTGCAATCCCCCCTGCTCCTGACTTAATGAAATATTGTTTCTATACTACAATACTAAGCACACCGAGACCTGTAATTTGAGACAGGAAATTCCTTAACACAACATTACATACCTTTTAGAGGGATAAACTTCAAAGTTAAAAGATTACCTTTACAACATGGCAAAGTTTCTGCATTAAAGCTGGAACTGAGCTAACATCGTAGTCATGAAGACGCAGTGTGTATCCAAATGTTTTACTGTACTCTGTCAGTAAATCAGTCATCATAAGGCAGTTGTCTTTCTGAGACCGCAGCAGTTTAACAAACTGGGCAGCAATTGCTTTGACTTGTTCCACCTCCGTGAGCGTGAGAATTTTCTCATCCCCACATTCCAATACCTACAAAACAGAAATTACACTTTGTTAAAGTGATTTACCTCATCTGGATGAAAAAAGTACAATCTGCAACTAAAATTCAGTGCTTCCAGACAATCATTTGCTATGTAGCAGGGCCCAGCTACCTCGAAAGATACCCATATAGCAAGCAAAACTATGTAATTTCTGAAATACAACAATAGGCAATTAAATAGCTATTAACCTTTTTCAAAGCAAATTTAACACAACTTTAATGAAACTTAGCTCTAATTTTGATGCATTGAATTTTGTAAGTATAATGCAATTTAGAAAACTTGAATTTGTTAACAAACTTAGCCTGAACGCGTTAAAAAACTTGGACCATTTAACCAAAACAGCTATATCAAAGACTTTAATAGAGCTGGCTAACATTAGAGGTGCAGAGTTTGTAACTCATACTAAAGTTAATGAGAAATACAACCCCTGATGAAAGTCACGCACAGATCTCAAAAATGTATTAATACAGCTTAGGATTTTAGAACTTACAAGTAAGACATCTGGTATGGCTTCAAAGAGTTCAAGTAGTTTTGTAAAACCATAGTAAGCAAGTTTGCACTGACGACCAAAGTGGTGGTGATAAGAAGGAATAAATTTATTGAAGGGCATTCGAAAATGAGGTTGATGGCGCAGTAAGTCTACTACCTCTTTAGAAAATTGTTTGGTTCTTTCAATTTCTTCTTGTGTACGTTCTAAAATTAAAAAACAAAACAAGAGCTAGGTACCAACACACTTATAAAATGGAACAGAATATAGTAAGAAGATATGGTGATTGATTTTCAGGTTAATTGTGTATCACACCAACTCACTATTTTCTTCTACTACTGAAGACCTTTACTAAGCTTACATGTTTAAAGTCCAAAATAATCAGGTGATCAGCACTTTAGAAGATATTAGATAGCCAAATATGTTGGTATTTTTGCTGTGTGGCAACAACCCACTCTAATCATTCCACAGAAAGTTTAACTACACACAGAAGTAGTAACATTATTTTATGTGTTTTGCCACCTGCTTTCCTGTCTGTTCCATTATAAGTGTTCCTAGAATGAAAAATTTTTTATTCACTAAAAAGTTTATAACTTAGTCAGGAAGGTAGAAACATAATTATAAAAAATTCAAGTCACTCCTACATACTTTAGTTAGTACAGTTTTAAAATAGTAGAAGAACAATTTATTTGGCAACGGTAAAAAAAGTACATGGACATACCTCTTTTGGGAATACAAATTACCATTTCATTGTCTTGCTGTGACAAACAGATGGTTGTATCTGGAATTTCTGATATTATATCAGCCAATTCACACACTCCGTACTCAGTAACATCCCAGTCCTTAGAGAAACACCTGAAAGTTTTATACAATTGTGTAATACAAGCATTAATGCATGCTGTGTAGGCAAAAAATTTGTAAGTTGTGACAATAAGCCTCAAATACCAAGAAAATAAGCATAATTTTCATATTGGCAATAATACTACCATGTGAAACAAAGGTGAAAGCATTCTTAACTCAAATTATCTATCCATTTCAAACCAGAAAAACAAGACACACTGATGGTTCAGATGACATAGGAAGAAAAAGCTCTATCTATGAACCAGTGGATGCCTCAAACCAGTCGTGGTAAATGACAATATTTTTCAAGCTCACGTTTTAAGTGATTTAAAAAAAATGTAATTATGTCATACAGCTCCATATGGCTACACTTTCAACAGTCTGTATTTGCTTAATAGTTACAGACATATGCTCTGTTTAAACAAGATTAGGTCACAAGAGAAGGCAGAGACCGTATCCTGGAAAACACCATATTAAGGTTCACAATACTATGTAACATATTAAAAGGTATTTTACTCTCCCCACCTCCCCAACAGGAACCTCTCAAAAGCAAGAACACTTCACATATATTCTTATTCAACAAATGGCCAGAGCTGACTACAATGGAGATGCACGTTTAGTAGATTTAGAAACAACCAATAACGTATTTTTGCCAATAAAGGAAACAAGTAGAAGCATGCATTCCCAAAAAGGAGCTGTTGGCACATGCAACACAACAGCACACAAAAGGTAGACCACATGTAGCACTAAGATAATATAGTTTTCTCAAAGCACTTAAGTACTGCTTTCTCTCTTCATATCAAGGAAAAAATTATTCTTGGTTCTTAAAAAAAAAAAACCAACAAAAACCACCCTTTTTTTTTACCATGCTAGAACAGAACGTTCTTCCTGACAATAGCAAGACAGGTATTACTTTTCATTTTTGCACTATTGCTAGATCCAGTTAAAGTAGTAAGAGCATCTATTGTCAATTGGTCTATTTATTTTGCACTTCTCTCTAAAGAAAGCCTAACACTAAATTTTCCCTTTATTGTTCATGTTAATGTGCCATGACCTGCTTGCTTAAATCCAACCTTGCAGTCATGGCTTCAGAGAGAACTAATGAAATACAATAGCCCATTTCAAACTCCAATAAAGTTATATGAACCTAGTACTAAAGGAAGCAGTAAAGTCTGCCACAGAGCTTTTAATTTTTGTTTTCATTGGAAGTTTGAACTTCCACATCCCAAGAGAGGCAATATAGTTGCCACAGTTTTGTACTAAGATTTAAAGTGCTGACTTCTGTTGCAGTAGGTTTCAAAACCACTGTTGATAGACACGACCTGCACAGTTGTTCTTGTTTCATTAAAGATAACTTACCAGTGATAAGCCTGTAAGAATTCCCTCACAATAACTTGCTTACTGGCCTGGGATTTGAGAAGCTTCAGTAAGTCTTGAGTAAAGCGCTTCACTTGAGCTCTGTGCGTTAGAGTTAACAAGCGTTTGGAACCCATACCAAGAATCTGAAAGGAAATTTTATTTGATCACTCACATTTAGCATCCCGAGTAATTTCTTTTACAAGATATTTAGAAGCCAGTTCTAGTATAGGTAGGCTAGAAATAAAGGATGTAATAGAGACAGTGTTTGGAAAGGCAGCCTCATGAAGCCATACACTCTCTGTACTAATGCGTATGTTGTCAAGAAACTAAGAAATGCTTCATCCATGAGTGCTATTGCAGCTTTTGCATATTTGTATTGGTTACTTTAAAATTCTACAATCAACTGGTGTTCACAGTAAGCTGATGTGACCATAGTGTTTCTTTTTTGTAATGTAAGGCCACATTACCACATGACTTATTTCACACAGAAATCCTTCAAGTCACAGGCTATGCATTACAGCCTAACTTAGAAGCACTCAGCGTTTGCTGTGTTCTTACGGTAAACAACACAACTAAAACCTTTTACTCAAGTGCTAGCCACAGGCTAAAAAGCAGCTTCAAACTTTATTCCAGAGGCTTAGATTAAATAAAGAATTAATTCCCCCACAAGTTGTTTTGGGAGGGTGGGGACAATAACAAAAGAGAAACGACATCTCAAAAAAAGATGACAGTTACAATCCAAGGTTCAGTTAACCATCTCTTTCAAGGTGGACTAGATATTTGCATAGCTTCTATTATACAATACCAACCAGTAATTCAGATAGTTGAAGATACAATTCCCCAAGTTAAAAGGAACAGTGCCATATAACTCACTTGCAGTACATGAGGCACTGCTTCTAACAGCTCCATTAATTTAGAATACCCGTAGTCAGACACACGGCATTGTTTTGCAAAGTGATGATGGTATGTTGGGATGAATTTACTGACAGGTATGACGCAGGACGGTTGGCTTTTAAGTAGATCTATCACTTCTCTACTGAACTGAATAAGTTGTGGATTACCTACAGGGCTCTTAGAACGTAGAAGCCAAGGATCTAAAAGAAAAAAAAAATCATATTACTGAACCTTTCGCTAATATTCTGTCACTAAACACTGCACTTCATTTAAGACACAGGCTACAGCACAGGAGGAAATAAAAAAAAGAATGAACATTCAAGATAAAAGTTTCTCTTTATAAGAAGTTTAACAATTATACAAGATGTTTACTTTATGCTACTCTTAATTTTTTAGCAGAAAGATTAGTTCAGAGAAAAGATTTTAAATAGAAATATTTACCTGTAGTAGGAGGTGGTGGTTTGTTATGTATCCATTTAATAACTTTAATGCCATTTTGGGCAGTGGCAATGTTAACTCCAGGAACACAGGTAATTAGATGTTCTAAAGGAACACCACCCTGGCCTTCTGGCACCATTTCAAGATCACTGAACTCTGACATATAACAATCAGGAAAACTTTGGAAGAAAAAAAGCTTCCATTATACACTAAAATACCACTATAACAGTTGCCCTAAAAATATCACTATTTTTAGACACTTCCTGAGCAAGAGGCTTCAACAGCTTGCTAAAACATTACAGAAGTCTTCATAAAATGCACATTTTAAATAAGTGCATCTTTTTTTTGCTCAACATGAATTCAGAAAGTAATAATTTTATAAGGCACTTATTTGCTATAAAAGATACTACCTTACACAAGAACTGGAGTTTTTATGCAATAGTTAGTTTCAGAGCACTACAACAGCCATCAATAAAGTTTTAAATCTTTAACTGATCAGGCTTCACGCTAAAAGCCTAAATTAAAATACGTTACCTTAGTAAAGGCACAGTACCCTCATGTGTCTGTAGAAGACTGTGAACTTGGGGAGCAAATGTCTTCAGAGACAAAATCACAAAAGGAATTCTATAAGAATCTGGATCAAACTCATGCTCACTGTAAAAACAAGAGGTTGAAGTTTATACGCTCATTCTACACATAGCTTTATCATAGTATGCCTGTGCTCACATAGACACCCAGAGTAAACATTATACTACACATATACGATATACTGCTACTAGTTGACAATACCACTAGACACAGTCACAAGCAACTTCCATCTTTTCTTCTTCACAAAAATTAATACAGCTACAGCATATTTCCAGAAGACAAGCAACATTTAGAAGATGGCATTTTTATCATCATTAGATTAAAATTTTCAAATTAAATTTTAGCAGCACATACCAGGCAGTTAACAGTGAGCATCTAATAACTGCTCTAGTAGCACAACCTGGCTGCTGTTGAATAAAACAAAGAACTCAATATATTGCTTCAGGAAATCTTCAACCCAGTATGAATCACTTACTAAGTGCAGCTGGAGGACAAAGAAGAATGATGAGTTCCAGCTCTAATTCCATAATGAAATTCAGGCTAATAGAAAGTTCTAGTATGTATAACTTCCCTATATAACCAGAAGAAGGTAGTGTACCTTTCAGCTTCTGCTTAAGAGGTATTCAATCTTGACAGCTGTGTTAGAATACAATAATCTTACCTGAACAGGCTGATCCAGAACTGCCTAGAAAACTCACTGTACCATCTCACAATTTTCTGCCCAACTTATTCTTGTAAGCATATAAACAGTGACTGAAGCACGCTATATGAACATATATACCTCAACTTTAATATACCTGTAAGTGTTAAATGCTGTTCAAATATTTTGTAAGATTTTATAGTATTTTATACACAGCTTACATAAAGTCTTTATTCAGGCAATGCTGCTTACAAACAGGCTCGTGATATTCCAACTCTTCAAATATTATAGGACTACAGTTTGCTGATGAACCATCATGTGACTGTGAAGATCCCAGTGGACTCTGGCGGGCTTGGCTGCTGGGTAAAAGGCACACCAGCCGCCCACTTCCTTGTTCACGGATTGCCACAGTATCCGTTAGTTTATATAAGTCTGATACAATTAACTTATGCCCAAATCTAAAAGAAAAAATTGAAATAAATACACATTATAAACACAGTTACAGAATGCAATAATGTGCATTTTTTGTTTAAGAAAAAGGAATATGCTAGAAACTATTCTCTGCAAAATGTTAAGGTGACTAATCTATTCATCCCAATGTAGAAAAATGAAGTAAAATACTGAAAGTATAACCCTCTAAGGGCAGTATTACAGTCATTGCCTCTGGATAGATAATATGCTGCAACATCTAACAACAAAAAACCGTAACACTCCATTCTGTTACTCTCTATAATTCATTGTAAAACAATCACACAAGATCAGATTCTTTTTAGAAGCACTACAGAAAAACAACGACTGAGAACTTACTTTTTTTCATAGATTTCTGCAAATTTGAACACAGGCAGACAACAAGCAGGTGCATCCTGCAGAATGGACATTGTTTCTGAGCTAGAAAAGAAGTTTTGTAACATTAGCATAAAATTAATCTGTTAGTATTAGTCTCCAGCCCAAACTGGTGAGATATTTAGATGCAGTTCATGAACTATAAATCTAACAGGACAAATTGCATTCCCTTCCATCCCAGCACTACAGAAGTTGACACTTCAGATTAGGACTGTGTAAGTAGTAACGTTCCTGCTAATTTGTTAGATAATGTCAATAAAGGAGTTGCATCTTTCATAGGTGGTGGTAAGATTTCAAACATCTATAAAATGCAACATTAAAGCTGCACCATTTTAAGTTACCAGCCTGGCCATTCATTACATTAAGAACTTTGAACAGGCATAAACTAAAAGGCAAGAGTTAAAAGTTGTAAATTATACAATTGCAAGTGGTACATAACTGCAGAATACTCCACACTCCAAGCACTATTTTCACAGAACGCTCCAGTGAAAAGATGAAGACAACTTTTTTCCTAATGCTTTCTTTCAGGAAGGAAAAAATTGAAAGGGAAAATACTTGCATTCTCACTAGCATCAGCACTCTAGTTCTATCATCTTCCATATAGAAAATGGAGATCAAAGAAACACTAACAGCATTTAAACTGTGCATCCCATCCTCAAACAGAAAATTCATATGCACTTTCTGGGAGGAAAGAAGAAATAAAGATGCCAAGTGTAATTTTAACTCAGCTGCACAAATTAAGTTACTGAGTTATAGCAGTATTATGAAAGATTAGTGGTGAAACTATTAAACACTATTTAACAGAGATCTAGTCTCTTCAGATGCAAGTTAAAATATAAGCAGTCTAAAAATGCTGAACTGAAAACTAGCCTCGTTGTATTTAACACATTCCTCAGGTCCTAAAACAGATTTTACTTTATTTCCCTGTCATTCCTTTGCTCAGTATTTTAAATAATCTCTCAGCCACTAAATACATGCTAGAATAATTAACAAGATGCCAAAGTGCTTATTACCTAAGCAGAGAGAGTGATTTACTAGCAGCTCCCGTTGCTAATGAGACCTGGATCCTTTTACTGCCAATTTTATATCTGTGAAGACTGTTGACAGCACTGATGGCTTCTTGCAGATTTTCCATCCGAACTGTAGCTTTCAACTGGTAGTCTGTATGAGGACTGAGCTCTACACTTTTTACCTGAAAGGACAAAAACATCTTATATGTTTACCACAAAACATTAACTCAAGGCAAGCCAACATTCAGCCAAGAGCTGAATACAATGCAAAAGGGAAATGAGCATGGTGAACCATGGCCAGCAGGACGATGCAAACAAGAACTGAGTGCAATGAGCTTTGGCCAAGGCAAGACCATGATATTCCTTTAACACAGGTATCATCTTCCCATGTAGAAGATTATGCCAGAAGAATGTCATCTACAGATCAGACAGAAACAGGCTGCTGCAGAAATGACCTGTCCTTGCATAGCTGTTTTTTACTGATTCACACTCGCCATGCCTGGTTTTGACCATTTCTGATTCAAAACAAAAACTCAGTTTTTATTGTGATTTTTAAGCTGACATTAGGAATTCAGCTTTACAGCTTAAAAAGGTTACACAGCTAAAGCCTAAGTCTCTTCCCTGCATGACTTATGAGCCAGTAAGAATTTTATACACAAAAAACTTCAGAATATCAGATCTGTGAAGACCACATGCAAATTAAGAACCTAGTGCAAGTGATGATCTGGTCTTTTTGAAGGAAAAACACAGTACCTCCTTTTAACAAAGTTTAAAAGTCATGTTTGGATACCTGTCCATTCCTACTCACTTAAAGCTAGACCACAAGTCCACATAAATACCTAAACAGTAAGTATTTAAAAACAGGTTTAATAAAGGTATTTTAGCCTTTACCTTGCCATGTCTTGAGAAAATTTCTTGTAAATTTTGCAGTAACTCTTTTCTGGACAATCTGTAATCTATATTGCTGATCTGAATGTCTGTACCATTTGCAAAAGGATCAGGGCAGTCTGTACCACCGGTATGGTTTACTACATTAAACGTGAGTGGAGATGATCTATTTGAGATGTTTGGAGACATACTCCTGGGTAAAATAAAAACATTTATGAGCTAAAGTAGCTATTGCACAATTCTGATAGATACATCTCAAAATTATTCAGAAAAGACATAGGTCAAGTGCACAAATACAGTACTCTGAAGGTATTTTCCTAGTACATATATGTGCAGGCAAAACAAATTTCACCACAAGCAAAATGTCATAACAAGACAAATATTTCCTTTCCCCTCATAGCAAGTCATTCATATTATGTTTCAAAGTCACCCAATTTAATAATATTTGGCACCAAGTCTTGCACTATCTTACTAACATATTAAAAAAGTCAAACTCATTCACATGATTTTAATAACTGGCAAAGGCCAGATATTTAAGTCTACAAGAGTTTAATGGGCCTGGGTAAATTTCTACTGGGAACGTCAAAGGCACTGGAAGAGGAATAAAATATCTGTAATACCTCTGAAGATTTTTCAGAAGCTTTAAAGACAAAGTTCGCAGGAAACAACTGCCACATAGTAAGTTTCTAAAAAAGAGTTCACTCCACCTTGTATTTACATCCACACTCTGTTAGATGTTATGCAGCACCATCACAGTTTCCTTTTGCCTCCACAAAAAAAATCAGTTTATTAAAGTAATGCGCTTAGCATACACAACTCCATGTGCAGCTGTCAGTAATTGAGGTATATATTGGTGAAGTCTCACTTCACCTCCCAAATAAGACACAGATACTTACCGAGATGACCAGCAACTCTGAGACATGAGCAAAGGACTGAGTTGTCTGGAGGCCGTCAACTTACTGAAAGCAGAGGGATAGCTGACCTGAAATACAGTTTCATCTTTATCTTTTTTATCTACAGGAGAATTGGTAATGCTCCTGGAAGCAGAGGTCTCTTTTCTATTTACAAATATATGTAAGAAAAAGAAAACACATTATGTTGCAGAATTCACATTAAAAATGTAGCTAACATTGATGTCTTTTTATTTTAAAACATACTTCTGACTACTTTTACAGGATGATTCTCCCATTCCAATCTTTTTGGTTGTCAGAGACACAGGAATTGCTGCATTAGAGTTACTCTGAGGAGAAGGAATTTGTTCTCTTAAATGTTCTTGCTGGTTTTCAGTATTTCTACTGATGGTCTTTGATTCAAGGTGGCACAGCTCCTATATGAAACAGATGAAAGGTCAGCATAAAAGCACCAGACATTCCTTACCAGAGACTTTCCTTGTGATGGAAACATAGATAACTGACAAATTTTTCTTTAATAGCATTTTCATTGGCACTTCATAACCAGAAATATTTGATTTTCTGTGACAGAAAATAGTAAACCGTCAATTAGTTGAAATATTTTTGCTACACTGTAGATCTGCCCTAGTTCACCTTAAAACTAGCAAAATGGATCACTCCAGATGTTATACTCAACACCAATACAAAAGTCAAAACTGGCCTAGGATTTAAGACTCAGTAAGTACCAGCAGTATTTCCAAATTGAGAAAAAGGTGGCAGGGAGCAGGGAAAAACAACCCTCAAATTCATTGTCTGCTTTCCAAGCAGATGAATACAGCTCTCATTCGGGAATGTCACTATATATTAGAGTTATTCACTAAATAGGACTGACAAGTTAAAGCTGTAACAGACACAATCCTCAGAACATGAGGAAAAGCAAGAATACTAAACAAGTTAGAACAACAATACCTGTAAACTTTTAACATTTGTGGGTTTGATGACAGATCCATGAGTCTGGAATCCTCTCCCAGCAGAGCCTTTGGTACCAGAAGACTGATCGCTTGAGTCTTTGTTGAGGAGGCACAGCTTTGTATTCTTGTTAACTTTTTTGGGAGACTTCAGCTTTTCAGTTCCCACAGAGCTGGAGCTTTTTGTTTCATTAAGTTCTTTGTTTTTGGGAGTAAAAGACACTACAATCCTGTTACCAAAAACATCTTCATTTTCCATTCGCTTCCAAGCCCGTTCAGCACTTTCTTGATTTAAAAAACGGAGAATTGCACTGCTTCCAGAAATGCTCAGCACCTTCCCTCCACAGTTGTCTGACAAACGCCTGAGTCTATTACTGACACTTTTGCTGTCTCTGTTTGTTGGCAGGTTATAAACATATAATAGGGTATGGCATGCCTGTTTAAAGGGAGTTAAGGTTTTAATTTGATTGTGTCAGAATAGCCCCTTGTTCAAAACGAATATTTTTACATTGATTCTGATGACACATGCTCTCCTCCCACCCCCACCAAGTAATTCTTTTTGCAGCATTCAATTTGGTTGGTAAACTCTCATACCAAGGTAGATCCTCAAACTTCCATCTTCAATATAATTTAAAGTTAGAAGAGACTACAGAGTCCCTGATCAATGGATCAATACTTGATCACTTCTCCAGATAAGAAAGCATCACTGCTTGCAACTCAAGCATTCTATATATTCTACACATGCATGTGAACACATAGTTCAAGAAGTTATTTTACAGTAAGAAAAGGTCGTGAGTGCTGTGCCAAGACAACACAGCAAATCTACAGGTAATCATCAGGAAGACAAAAAACCCCAAGAAAACAGTAGACAGTCACTCAAAACTGTCAAGAAAGCGTCATAGAGCTGTCTTAATGCACAACTAAGTTCTTACCCTAACTTTCTGCCAGTGAAAGAAAGGCACGTAAGATACATTATCTGATAAAATATTTAGTGATCAGAATGTGACCTTGCTATTTTACTTTTTCAGTTAATTACTTTCTTCTTTTATTATTTCATTCTTTCAGCCTTAAAGCAGAAAGCATACATCCACATGGTAACTGAAATACAGACAACAGTCAAATACCCATAAGACATCATGCCTCACCATAAAAATCACACACATAATTTCAGCCTGCTCTCCCCCTAAATTAGAGGGGGGGGGGGGGGGGGGGGGGGGGGAGCAACAC
>NW_010973072.1:6426006-6434915 GCF_000737465.1 Haliaeetus leucocephalus
GGGGGGGGGGGGGGGGGGAAGAAAGCTGACACTTCAAAGTGTCTGTCGCATTAAGAATTAAAAACCTTACCGGCATTTTCAGTGGTAACCTTGGTGGCAAGTCTGAAATAAATTCTTCAAAACAAATAAGCTCATGAGCATGATGTAAAAGTGCTTCTGAAGCTTGGTTTTTATGTACCAAAATTATCCGAAAACCATGTCGATGTCTCAGGTCACTGAGTTCCAAAGCAAAGTTTACATCCGCTGGAGAAAAAAAAAAAAAAAAAATGAACAAGGAAGCACATGAAAAAGCTAAAAAAATCAGATCAAACAAACAAAACCCCAGATCTCACTTGACAAGTTCTATTTATTACTGAAAATTTCCAATGAAAAAGCACTAACAGCTACAAGGCTTCTCAATAGACATAATTTACATCGGCAGTTAGCATTCAGTCTCAGACAAGGGCTTCGTTTTAATAGCAACTTCTAGCAATTTATCAGCAAGGCATTTGACTGGTACTGTATACTTCTTTAACAAGCATTTGTTTAGCTTTAGGGAGAAACCCAAGGCAACACACAGCAATTAAATAGTTGAGTGGCTTGCATATTCAACTGCATAGTATGCTGCTACAAGAATAAAAACCAAATCAAACACATTTTGCTCAAAGCATTCTGAAAGATTACCATAAGGAAAACTCAATGAGTTTTACTTTATTAGCTTCCTGCTGAAGCTGTCTAACTTTAGACAGTATTTATATGCATACCTACTGACACTCAAAAAGACATCAGATTCCAGTGCTAATTTAACTAAGCGAAGTTCTCATCTCTCCCTTGCTGCCACCGACATTATTAAGAATTCTTGAGCAATTCAGTTAAAGCTGATTCTAAACACAACCCTTGGAAAGCAGAATACTGTCATATACAAAAAGTACTACTGAAGAGGAGAGGAAATGAATTCTGCACTGTAGATGAGTACCACAAACACTTACTTGACACAAGAACCACAGTGGCAGGTGCAGTGTGTGTATCAGCAAATCTCCTAAGACTCTGTCTGAGTTTGTCATCAGCAGCATTCTTTGCTGTAGCATTGATGTGTGCAACAGTCACCTGTGGAAATATAGATGAGCTCTAAAGGAAAGCTTGATGTGAACTATGCTTGCCTAAATATAATTTTTTTTTAAACATTAACATAAAACCAAGCCTTTACGTGCTCCTTTTATTTAGATAAATTAATGCACACGTGCATGAAATACAACATGTATGGATCTCAAACTGTTCTAATGAGCAACGAACTTCAACCCCAGTTATACAGCAATGTCGTAGGGATGAGTTCTGCTGTTCTGTGTTAAAGATCACCATCTACATACCTTAAAAACATTCCACAAACCCTCATTTGAAATAAGGGGGTGACAAACATAGCAAGTACTCACTATCAGTTTGTTTTACCTCACATAAGCAGATAAACTGTCAACCTGTTATCATATCTGCAATTCAGGGGGTGGGAAGGGAATTTCTGACTTAGAAACCTGCACAAAAAGTTAAAAAAATACCAAGAAACAAAAGGTATTGATGGAAAATATACAATGTTAAAGGTGCCCCAGTCAATACCACTAATTTACAAGTGTCCTCACTAATCAGCATGGTACTCACTAACAAAAGTAAAAGAAATTAAGTTCACAGAGTCATAGTTCCTTTAGGTTAATGATTTAGTCACAGATTTGGAGGATAACACTAGAAATGCCACCACCACTTATTACTGGATGAAATCAAAATCCTCTATGAACACTAGAACTACAGCTAAAACAGTAATCTACAAAAAATGGAATGCAGTTTCAGTTTTAAAAAGTATCACACCAGGAAAGTTCAGCATTAAAGACCCAACCCATAAACTAATTGTAAGTTCATGCACTAAACACAGAAGCTAACATACAGCTTTAGTGAACACGAATCACTATTAGCACACTCAGAGTACACAAATTCTCAAGCAAGAACACCAAGTAGATGCTGTTTTGATACCTGGCAGTTGTTTAGCTCCTGAATAACTTCTTTATTTTCTTTACTAATGTCACACACGCAGATGAATTCTGCTTCTCTGTGACCTTTAAAAAACTTTTCACGAATCCTCTGTACAACTGCTATAGCTGAACGGCCAGTGGGAACTGAACAGTTTTCAATATCCCAGAAGACTCCAATGGGGGGCAAGTTTTCCAGAACTTGGCCTGTTATTGCAACTTCCGGAGACCCTGTACAGGTTTAACAACACAGCTCATTTTAATCTCCAAATACCAAAAATGTTAAACTTAGCGTACTATAAACTTTGTATATGGGAAGCTTTATGTTTTAGAGAACAACACTCCCAGGAACACAAGTTCAGTTTTATTTGCTTAAGGAATCTAAAAAACAAATCAGGTGTTTTCAAAGTTTCTCTTTAAGGGAGAAACTTTAAACCTCAGATCAGTCTTAAACAGAAATTCAGTCACTGTTAAGTTAGGATAAAGATGCAAGACAACCTCAGCTTTACTTTTAAACTATCAAACAACCAAGTAATGTATTTAAAAGAAATGTTATCAAATGCTGAGGTGGCATGTGACACTAAAATTGTCTGAAGTTGTGTCACACTAAACTCAGCGGGTGCTGTATCCGTAATGGAAGCGAAAGATGAAAGCTGTTCAAATTTACAGTGTGCGTTAGATACAGAATCTAAACAAAACTGGATGAGATTACCAGTATAGTGACCGTGATTATAGAAAATTAAGGCAGTATGGAACAAACACAAAGGTATCCTACAGTTCAGGAGACTGAGGTTAAGAATTTTTGCTATTACAGGCTAAGAAGTGCAAATAAAGTTTCTGGTGTTTCAGCACTCTGAATATCTATTTAATTTTGAATTAACATTATACACCCATTCCATGCCCACAGAACAACTGGAAAAGAAACATGAGGAATGACGCAGAATCCTCACAGGTCAAAAAACAAGCTAAGAATTAAAGTTAGCTGAGAATATAAAATAAAGCACAGCCAGCAAGTGTATTTGTTTAGGTATATGATGACTAGTTATTCTTCTGCAAGATTCACTGGAATTGCATTTTGTAATGACACTTAATTGGGGTGTTGCACCTTACAAACCTAAAAATGGGTGTACTCTTAAAATTATAGTAAAGCTATCCAATTTTTCTCCCATGACTTTTTTTTTTAAGTTTATAACTTTAACACTAGCTATGATGTTGTAATTGAAGCAGTACTAACCCTGTAGAAAAACCATGTAGTTATTTCACACAATGTTTTCCTCTCACAAACACTGAAAAAAGCTATACTGCAATTATAAACATTACAACTTTACTGCACTACAGACTAAGAAAAAGCTTTTCTAAGTATGTCTGAAGATAATTTCTTTATACAACACCAGAATGAAATAGCTTCCAAGTCCTTAGATCTTCTTTTTCTAGTTCTTAAAATGGTAAAAAATATAACAGTAAAAAAATCAAAAGTCTGTGGAGACAATACAGTAAGTTAACTAGGTAGTCACAACAGGTAAATCCAAGTTATGACTTTGCGAAACAGAAACAAGGTATTTTTTTACTGTTTAGTCTTCTATGACTTCACAGAAGTTTCCAGAGAACAGTGCAATTTAAGGGAACTCTTCATGTGCAACAGCATTTAAGGAGGACATCCACTAAGTGCAAGTTTCAAACAAACGTGGTTTACCATATTTCTGCGGTGATTTGCCAAGGCTGCTTGCCAGTAGCAAACTCTTCTCATTTCCTGTTCCTTTGGTTCCACAGCCATTACATATTGGGATAGGAGCAGGTGCAGTCTGTGCACTTGGAGGAGGAATATTTGGCCAGATTTTAGCAGCATCAACTAGGTTGTTTCTGGTTGGCTGTTGGGACAATTTTTCAAAATACATGTTCATTTAGTATACAATATTAACACGTACTATTCCATGCTAGAAACGCTCAGTTTCCCTTCTGCAACAAATACAAGTTCAGCTGTACTCTACAAAGTTAATTAACAGTCTCACTGCATGAAGGAAGCTCCTCTCCTAGAGTTTTTCCTAGCATACTTAGCTCTGGATTTCCAAATGCAAGGAAAGACGCTATTGAACTCTGCGCATCAAGACAGGCCATCTTTAAGAAGTACTAAAAACATGTTCCAAAAAAAAAAAAAAAAGCCTAGCACGTGAAATCAGCACAATTAAGAGTACAAGGTTGAATTGCCTCTCTCCCCACAAAAATAGTGGTCATAATTCCAAACACACTTGTCCTGGCTTCAGCTGGGATAGAGTTAACTGTCTTTCTAGTAGCTGGTACAGTGCTGTGTTTTCAGTTCGGTATGAGAGGAATGTTGATAACACACTGATCTTTTCGGGTTGTTGCTAAGTAATGTTTAGACTCAAGTCAAGTACTTTTCAGCTTCTCGTGCCCAGCCAGTGAGAAAGCTGGAGGGGCACAAGAAGTTGGCACAGGACACAGCCAGGGCAGCTGACCCAAACTGGCCAACGGGGTATTCCATACCATGTGACATCACATCCAGTATATAAGCTGGGGGGAGTGAGCGAGCAGCTGCGCAGTGCTTAGTTGCTGGCTGGGGTTAAGCAACGACAATACTGAATTCACCATTTAGTTTCTTGAAATGAAGACATTTCACTTTTATAATGGAAACTCAAATTTAGAAGTAACATATCTTGCAAAGTTGAATATATTATTTCACTTGAAATTCCTATTAAAATTCAAGCACAGTTTTAATCAGTTCTAAAGTGTACCAAATTGGTATTGAAATATAAATTACAAGTTGGGGAAGACTGGACTAAGACCTATCAAACCAAAACTAGAATATCCTCATAGCATCAGACATTTCACCTGACTTACAAATGGATCTTTATTTGATCAGCTGCCCAAGGGTACATGTTAACTGTTGTTAGCCTTTTCTCAGAGTCACTACTATGGAACATTTTAATTAGAGCTGTCAGGAAGAGATAACTGTCTTTCAAATCCATTCAAAATTCTGCTTGAGTACATTACAGATCCCCTGTAAGCTAAACATTGTGATAGCTTCTTGTCTTCCTATCGAACTGAATGTTACCTCAGAAAAGAGATCATCTTCAAAAAGGATATCTGGCACACTTCAACTGTGCATCACCAACGAGGAGGATGCAAGCTGCAACCCGTGGAAGCTGGAGTTTTGCTCAAGTAACATTATTTCAACATTAACCATATACCATGCTTAATGAATGAGAAACACAATGTGTACAAACCTTGCTCAAGCAGTCATTGCAGTAGTGAGAGCCCTTTAAACAAACTGAAGGTGCCATGTTTAGGTGCAAAGGGTTGGCGCACACACGCGACGTTAGCTCCGACTGTGCAATATGCTCATCCAAGTGACCTGTAGCCCCAGTTGTGAATTCAGAACAAGGAAAATAGCCAGAAGATGTGCAGCTCTGAAGGGCTGGAAACTGATGCAGTTTGTGCACATTACCATGACAGGACTGAAAATGGAGTTTTCCACAACAGGGCAGATGTTGACAGGAAGATACACTGTTTTCTACGCACATGCCAGGGAATTCACTTGCAATGCCTGCCAAATTGCTTCTAGTTGGAGGGCTCTTCAGTGAAGGTGCAGACGGATAAGCAAATCCTGACCCTACTTGACACGTAATCGTCCCAGTGCTTTTTGAGTCTAATATCGTGCCAGGGTGAATCAAGTTACCACCACCACCACCACCACAATGCATTTGTGGAGTACAAGAAGAGTCAGAGCCATGAGCACAGCAGCTTACTTTCGGGCTAGGTGAAAGCTGTATTTGCTGTTGCTGAAGAGGATGAACATCAGGAAGCGGTACTGCTGGAAACAGTTTAGAGCCAGCATTATGAGGAAATGAAGCATCCTTCAATTCTGCAGCAGCTTTCTTGTTCTCCATGTAATCCTTCTGGAAAATGAAAGCTCAGTTATGTTCAGATAGATAAATGAACCAATGATTTTATAGTATAAGCAAGCGTATTTTTAGACTGTTACAATTTTGACAGTAACAGAAATTTTGAAAAGTGTTATCTTTATGATTATTATTACCTCACTATCTGAACACGAAGTATATTGTATCAGTGGATTTTGGAAGCAACAAAACCAAAGAGCTATAAACCAAACAGCAATGGGTCTGTAAAACAATTTGAAATGCAGAAAAATGTTCGGCTGAGAGAGATTTGAAATTGCAAAGCAAAAAAAAGATTTTTCTTGTAAAAGCAAACATAGATAGATGCAATGTAAAGTAAAAAAACCTCAGTTTGGAGGTACATAAGTAATGATCTTTTACTTTGAATAAAAACTTTAAAATTGTATTAAACTTCTAGAAGTAATGCATTAAAAGACTAAGACCTTAAAAAAATAGAAATTATATCAAGCACAAACTGAGGACAGAGAAGACTAAATTTTCACAACAACTACGTAAGTACTTTTTGCCTACTTTGATTAAAGATACCAAAGATGTACAGACATAAAAGCATAGACAAAAATACAGTGGTTTGTTGTTCTTTTTTTAAATAGCAGCAGTGAAAACTAAGCAAGGTTATGAGAAACACCATAACAGTCAAGGTCAGTAGAGCTAACCTGCGTACAACTCGCTGCTTCAGAGCTTTAGGCCAGTACTCTGGAACTACTTTTACTTTCCAAATTGAATTTAATGCATTTCCTACCACACAGTAACGAATAACTGATTACCCAAGTTCAAAACGATTCCTCTCTGCCTGATGCCACGTCTTACGAATTGAAGATACAGTCTGCCAAAAATCTGTCTAGAACCATTCTACATGTTTAATTCCAGAATTTACGGCAGATCCCTTCTTAACCCCTGACACATGAGAACAGCAACACAAGAGGATACATGCTTATCTGTTTCCCCCATGTCTTTTACTCAAAGTCAGACTGAACATGCATGAATGTTACTTAACAGCTGGAGTTTGCCTGCTCAAAGTCATTGTGTTGTCCTATTCCTTAGCACTTTGCATCTTAAAAGTATAGAATCATACAGTTACAGAACAGGAACATTTAAAGCAATGGAAACAAGAAAAAATAAGACATTCACAAAGAACAGTATCCACAATTGCTGTAACTACTATATAATAATAATAATTCAGAAAATTCTAAAGTTACCTCCAAACTAAATTGACAAAAAACTGGAAGCATAAAGACTACTTCCCTACTCTACTCTTCAGCAATAACTTCACAGAGCTTTCAAGAAGCTGCCTTATGTACTTTTAAAGCAGTCAGTTGTGTTATTCCAAACAGAGCTGTAGAAAGTAAAGCCCTTCAAGCAAAGCAACTTGCCTGCTTTCACCAACACTGATGAAAGAGCTGCAAACACAACTACAGACCTTAAATCCCCAGGTAGATTTTGTACTTACCATGGTAACTGCTGTCTCCTCTTTCTCCCCTCCCCACTCGCCCCCTTTAGTCAGCAATAACACTGCAGTTAGTTATACCGCTCTGTATCAGGATATCAACTATGCTTTTAGTAAAACAATAAATTACCGTTTTCGCACTGCAAGGCAAAGACTTTTCAGCAGCAGAAAAGCAATTAGAAAGTTTCCAGAGCCATGGTTTAGCATCATTCTCTTCTCGCTGAAGCCATCCAAACGATCTATTGCAGAGGTTCTCTGTCCTGTTTCCTTCCATCATACAGCCAAACAAAAAGGTTCAACATTCTTTCATCCCCGCTTCCTTTCATTCTTCCCACCTGCTAAAGAGAAAAAAAAAGCATGCTTTAAATACCTTTTAAGGTAAGACAGAGAAAAATCATGGTGGTCTTACGAATTCCACTACTGCCAGATCACTGAGCCTGCATTATTTATGTTAAATTTAATTATGCATATGGGACACAGCCTTGACTATTCCTTTTTAGTCCAGGAATATTCTTCAAGACCTGCAGCACAGGTGAGGTAGTCTGAGGAAAACACTGTTTAAGTCTACAGCATTAGCCACATTGCTCCAGAAATGCATTGCTACTGACATGAAATAAATCCTTGAAACTTTCAGTGCATTCTCCTGGCGAGAGAAGCCAGGAGGTAGGTTTTCAAGAACAGCTCATCGGCAAATACAAAATAGGTGCAACTGAAACTCATCTGAAAGAATTAAACTGCACATTCGTTGTTTTTCCATGGGCTAACAAAACTATATATACTTGTATTAAGCATACAGCATTCAGTACTTAAACAGAGCTTTAAATTATTAAAGTTATTTACGAGTGCTTCTACTAATTCTCAAGCAGCCCCGCAGCACACCACAGTATAGCTTTACAGAACCACAAAGAAGCAAAGCAACTTGTTTAAGGCCCAGCCACGCTGCACCAGAAAAACTACGATTAGCAATGAAGTCTTCTAACTCCCCGACTACGTACTGCATTCATTAGACCACGCTCCTTCCCTTTTTTTGCATTTAATGTTAAACACAATAACCATGGAATACATTCCGTAGCTTACATTTGCCCCAGCGTTATTTTTAACTACAAAAGAAATTTGTTGTTTTTTTTTTCTATAGTGCAAATGTTTATTCACACGACCCCTAAGCACCCCAAAACTGCGCTGGATAAAATATTAAGTTAATCAAGTTCCGCAACTCTTTTAAAAGCGCCTGGCAGCACCCACTCGTTTCGGAATTAGAGCCCCAACTGAAAAAAAATTAAACGCGACGTTAACCACGTCTGTCCGCGCTTTGCCCTCTGCGGCTCCCAGCTCCCCGGGTGCTTCCAGCTCGGCCTGGCCCGCAGCCCCGGGGGCGACGGCGAGGCCCGACCCGCCCCCCGCCCAGACGAACAGCCCCAGCAAGGCGCTGCCGGGCAAACGGCCTCCCCCGCCCGCGGGGCGGCGCCGGGCCGAGGCCGTTGTGCAGCTCCGCCCGGGAGAAGGGCTGCTGCCCGCGAGGGGAGCGGGCCCCGTCCCCGC
>NW_010973072.1:6434925-6438535 GCF_000737465.1 Haliaeetus leucocephalus
TCCCCGCTGCCGCAGGGCGGCGGAGGCAGCCCCGGGAGAGCGGGAGCCGGCGGGCCCGGCCTGGCTCGGCTCTGCCCCCGCCCGCCAGCGCCTCACCTGAGCCGCCCCCAGCGCTGCCGCCCCTCACATGCCGCCGCGGCCCCTCACACCCCTTTGTTGTCCTCCCTCCTCCCTCTCTGCTCCTTCTGCCGTCAAGCGACGCCGAGCGCCGGAAACCCGCCCGCTGCCGTAAAGGCGGCTGTCGTAACGTAACGTAACGCTCCGCTCCGCTCCCTCCTCCTCCCCGGCGGGCCGGGCCGGCCCGGGGCGAGAGGGGTGGCTTTTAAGCCTGGACCCCAGGCCCGGGGCTCCCGGCGGCGGCCGCCGGCGTGTGGGCCGGGCCGGGGCGACACCCCGACCCGGGGTGGAGGGGCTGCGGGGGTGCCCGCGCCCCGCTGGAGGGTGCCCGGGGCCGCCCTGAGGGGATGAGGGAGGCCCCGCGCCGGGACAGCGGCGGCCCTCCCCGGCGGGACCGCCGAGGAGCCAGCCTGTTCCCCTTACGCTGGGACCCCCCGCACCTCACACCGAGGGGGGGGGGGGGGGGTGGGGGGGCGGCACCCCTGGGCCCCGGCCGGGGGGGCCGGGCGGAGCGGTAGGAGGCGGCCCCGAAGGGGTCTCCGGCAGGTCCTGCGGAGGGGCCTGGCCTGCCAGCGGGTGCCCGAGCAGGCGAGCTCACCGCCTAGGCATGCGGCAGGCGATGAGGGAATTGCCACGGCGTTGGGCCGGGCTCTTACAGGTAATAATTTCTGACGCCTTGTGCAGAATTTAAGCTTTCACTTAGAACTTTTTTTTTTTGCGCACACGCAAAAAATCTTGGTAGGTTGCCAGGGACGGACAGTTTTAACCGCTTTTAAGAGGCTGTTCCCTTGAAGGCAGTATATAGTCCGAAGCCTGAGGACAGCAGTTAAGTGTCAGTACTGCTCAGAAGTCCGCTGTTTGCTTCTTTTAACAGAAGTGTCTGACCTCTCTGTGCTGTCCTTCTCTGGGTCGCTTTGGGCATCATTAGCTGTGTATAAAGGTATTCCCCAAGTAAGATATATACAGCTTAAAAAGATAAAGCAATGACTGGCTAGCAAAAAAGAACAAGCTTCTAACAAGTGGCTGGATTAGGCATTAGTATGGTCCCCATCCCCTGATAAAACACCTTAAGTCTGCTGGCCAAACAAGCATGAAGAAAAGGGTGGGCCTCCACTGCTACCTCAGTTTTATAACTTGTCATTCGCTGGGCTTTTTGATGTGGGTGACACTGGCAACCCACTGAAGATAACCGGGTTTTATTCATGTTAGGATTTTATAACTTTCCACATAGGTATTTTTCCTCTTGGATCCTTGTGCTACTAATAGTCCTTGTCTCAACAACCCTACCTCTACTTGTAATCTTACTTTTCTTGTCTTTCTACTCACACAGCTCTCACAATTTTACAGTTCCCTCAGAAGTCTGGGCCAAAGTCATGCAGCAAATCTTATCATCCAGGCTGGGCTTGCTCCTTGGCATGCAGGTAGCTGAGCCCCTCAAGAAGGGGGGTTAGTGACAGAGTGGGGTAAGGGTCTGCTTTTTGGTGGCTCAGTATCTTTTGATGACAAATGACATCATGGTATTAGGCTAAGTTGCTATTTTACCTTCACCTTTGCCTAGTGGTTGCAGCCACCAGCAAGGTTAAGAGTCTTCTTAGTGACAGTGCTCATATCTGCATCCAGCCTTGCCCTTGCTACCTTGGTGTAATGCTACTGTGTATCAAGGCCTTGAGCAATGTTATGTTTTCCACTGGCTAACAAGCCAGTGCTATTAATGAGCATTTGACAGTTTCATCAAAAAATTGTCAGTTCAAGATATCAGAAGGGTTTTAAAGTAGTGAGAATCTGTTTCTTGCTTAAGCTTATGCAAATCCAATTTTGCATATACAGACTGCAGAGGATTATATAACAGATTGAGAGAGAGACAGAAATAGGTTTCATTGATGTTAAATACTTGCTCTTCGGTGATAGCAATACTTTGTGTGATATTCCATACATACATTTGTCACATCTTGTTATGGGTATCGGTAATCCATTTAAAAAAAAAAAGTTCAGTAGTTTGTAATGACAATTGCTGAGCAGTTCCTGTTCCATCCATAGAGTGGTTCTGTGGCAAGTTATTTAATTCTTGCAGCAAAGCAAATCTTTTTTCCCATAAGAAGCTTATTGCCAAAAGATGAGGTGTTGCAACCTCACCAGAACTTAAAGTGTATACGTTTTTGCTGACTTAGCTTTCACGGAAGAATCAGTGTAGCATTCTCATTCAAATAACCAGCATATGAACCCCAGCACCACAAAAATCTGTCATTTTTTAATAATTAATCAGCAAACTAAAAATAAATGCATAAAATAATTTCTTCTTCTCCTCTGCTAATTTTAAAACAGACAAATGTCCTCATTCTTCTTGCAAACAAGGCAGTGTTAGTAATTATAGTAACCTTTTTTTTTTAATATTTATTGTTTGTGTACAGTAGTGCATCTGGTAGTGCCTCTGAGCCTCTGGCATTTGTTAGGGTGCTATTTCGGAATTGGATGAGAGGCTAACAGCTTCCTCTGAAACCTGAGAATTTTTGCTATGTTTTACAAGTATTTCAAGGTGAGAACTATTAAAAATACTCAGGTGTACCTTTGATATCATCTGTGTATTCACACTATCCTCAAAGATTTGTTCAAAGAGTTGAAGCAAAATGTCCTTTGTCCCAAAATTGCAAACAACGTGTAAATTTTTTAATTACTGGGGACATGCTACGATAGCATGTGCCTTATTTTCTGTAACTTATCCGATAATAAAAACATTCTTGAGCAATGACAGAACTCCAAATTGCTATTAATCCAATTTTTTAAATACCTAATGTAGTTTTCTATTCATGGTTGTATAATAGCTTGTTTCTATTTACTTCTGCTGAACATCTGACCTCAAAATAGAATTATTTTGCTGAACACCTGACCTGAAAGTGTAATTGTTTTGCTCACCCTTTTCAGTTAAATTTATCTTAGCTATGGCTAGATTTCTTTTAGTGGAATATTCTTACAGAATATCATTACAGTCCCCGCCTTGTTTTACAAAGTCTTTGGGAGAGGCACATTCCCGATTTAGACAGTTAAGTCTTTTCAGGATCAGACTCTGCTCCAGGCCTATTCTTGCATCACAGAAGTAAATGAATCTGGGATCGGGGCCCCTGCGTGTGGGTGCCTGTCATCCAGCAGTTTGTAAAAGGCGCTGCAGGGGTGCGAAGCGATACTCGGTGACGTATGGCCATATGTATGTGGGCTGGAGGGTACCCACACATACGCAATAATTTGTGTTTTTGTTTTGGCTCAGGAAACAAATGCCAGACACACCCTAATGACCAAGTGTTTGTGTACGCTGTTGGGTAGGAACACACCTAGGGCGCTTCAGAAAGCCTCCGCGTACCTCAGTCCCCTTCACATCGATCCTGCCTGGTGAGGGCATGGCAAGTAATTTATTGGCTGCGTCGAGCCGCAGCTCCGTCCCATTGTCTGTTCCCCCTGCGGATGCTTGCGGCTCCTTTTTTGGGATGATGACATCGTGCCC
>NW_010973072.1:6438545-6532467 GCF_000737465.1 Haliaeetus leucocephalus
AGAACGTTTCGAGGGAAAACACGCCTGTAAAACAGCAGCGCGGTGGCAAACGCTGGTCGATACCGCGCCCACGGCGGCTCATCGGACGCCGGTGGAAGCGTTTCGCGTGGCTGACTTGTGCCAGGGCTGAGCGTGAGCGTGCGCTGAGCACGCAGCCGAGGACGGCTCGTCGCTCCCCGCGGGCCGTGGCCGAGGGCTGGGGCCGGTAGCGGAGGAGCGGGACGAGCCGGAGCCGGGGGACGTTGAAAGTAACGAAAGTTTCCAAACGTTCCGGCAGGCGCGTTCTGGCGGCGCTGATTGGCGGAGCCCCCCGCGGCACGTGACCGGTAGCCAATGGGGTGGCCGTGTCGCGCCGGGCTGAGGAGAGCTGTGGCTGGCGCGCGGAGCTCGGCGGTTCCTGAGGCGGCGGCGGCGGTGAGAGAGCGGGGCTGCCCTGCGCCCCCCGCCCGGCAGGCTGGCTGGCGGGAGGGAGGGAGGGCAGGCAGCGCTCCGGGGCTTCTCCCTCTGGCGGAGCGCCCTTGCCGCGTGTAGAGGAGGGAAGGGCGGTTTCGGTGCGGGGCAGCCCCTCCCGGTGTCCCTCGTCCTGCAGGGGTAGCCGGGGCGGGGTCGGGGAGGCAAGGGGCGACGGAGCTGGGACTTCGCCTGTGTCCGCGGCCCCCCGCTCCTTCCCGCATCCTGCTTTGCGAACCTGAATCTCCTTCCGCTTCTGGAGTTGCGGTTGCTGGTGGGGAGGGGAGGGGAGCGTGGGAGCCGTGCCCGCTGGCTTAGCTCCCTCCCGGCTTCGTGCTCCGAACGGGAACGGGCAGCCCCAGCGCGCTGCCTGGCGGACCTCTTGGCTTGCAGCTGGAAGCGTCAAGGTCGGGCGTTTCAGGAGTGACAGCTTTAAGGCGTTTCCTTAGGAGTCACTGGGAACTCGAAAGTATTGGAGCTGGACTGGTATCTGAGAAGATGAGGGCTTTGCTGGATTAAGCCTTTTGGTAGAGAAGACCCTGAGGAGATAAACTCTTTTCAGTGCTGGCTGTAGGATTCTGTAGTAATCCTGGCACTCCCATGACCTCTTCCTTTTCTTTCTCTCTTGTGGTGATTTTCTTTTGTATTGCTTAAACAAAAGAAAATAGGCCCTTATGTTACAGGAAGAGCCTTGCAAGGAGACTATTTTAAGAAAAATGTAATTTTCATAGGATGGGAAGGCTACTTTTCAGGAGCAAAGAGGAGTTTTCTTTTGGTTTACAATTAGGAAAAAAATGTCTAATAGGAGCTTCATCCTCTCTATATGGTACTGTTTTACCTTTACTTTTTTATTACAATATGGGGTTCTCTGACTCACATCAGGCATTGTTACAAAGGTAGGCCAATGTTGTTCACCAAGCTAAAATGTTCTTTTTCTTAAAAAAAAAAATTCGCTCTGCAGGGTTGTTTTGAGTCCTTTATTCTAGGACTGAAATAATCTGAGTTGAGGTCCTCATGAATTTGGTGAACTCAAACTCTGATTCCCAAATTGAAGTTGCTTCAATAATTTTGTGTGGGGCTTTTAATGTGGGGGTTTTTTTTCCCTTAAGAATTTTGCAATTCTGCTCTCACTTGTATGAAATTGCTTCCTGCAACATTTATGCTGAGGTATTTTTCTCCTTGCAGAAGTCCATTCCCCACCTATGAACGCTTCCACTTCCTGTATGATGTAGATAGAAGTTTTGTGATGTCTGTGACCAGCACTTGTGATGCTTGCATGCAGGAAGTCTGACCAGATGTCTCTTCCGGCTTTGTGTGTGTGAAAACAAGTAAGGTGCAGCCAGTGTGTGCCTGCTGTAGGCTGTGACTTTCTCTCCTTGTTTTTTCCACATTTGCCAATGTTTAACAAAACATAGCTAAAACCTCCTTCACCCCCCTGGCCCTCCTCCCTCTTGTAGTGAGCCTAGACAATGAGGAGTTCCCAACTGGTGTAATTAATTACTCTCCAGGCATTTTGCATGCTGTTCCCAAGCTGTTAAAATCAAGGGAAGACAGCAGCGGAGGAAAACAGAAAGTCAAAGCCCTACCCTTTCTGCAGGCAGTTTAGAAAGATTCATGTGAGCTTGGGTTGGTTTTTTTTTAAACAAATTCCAGAAAAAAAGCCTTAATACTTTGTCTAAAACATGGAATTTTTCTTTTCAGTTTAACTTTGTACCTTGCATCTTTGGTTAGTTTGAAAATCCCCGTGAGCTAAGATGTAATGCAGGTGTACAGAGAACCTAATAGGGCTTCCTCATGTGTTGCAGACAAAAAACATGTGCCTGTGGCATTGGACAGTAGTGAAACAATCTCTGCCATGTTGTGTCATCTCTGTGGCATAAGTATAGGTCCACAGTCCCTCCATATATTTGCAGTTTAACAGTTAATTTTAAATTATAAGTACTATTTAGTAATGGGTAACCATGAAACAGAGCGTACTCTTAACGGATAACATCCTTAGTGGGTCCATAATCTCATGTTTACAAAGACATACTTAGAAACCGAGGGGGACAGCATCTTTATTCTTCTGTGAACATTATCAAGGTTCTGTGGAACTCTTATAAAGCTTACGGCTTGGTTAGGGAAAGTTCTTTTGTATGTGACCAAACAATCTTAAAAAATGCAAGTTAGTACATTCTTTCAGTCCTTCCAAAGTGCAGTGTAAAAGCACACGTGAGAGCCAGATGTGAGCATATTCAAGCTTTTGAGGCCACAGGGAGCTGTGTCTTTTGGTTCCCAAGGGTTGTTTGAAAGCTTTATGGAGCAAGATGTCTTGCGTTCCATCTTTATCTTGTCCGACTTCTTTTTGTTGATGCTCTGAACACAGATATGGGATTTATTGTAACGCTTGTGTCAGAAGAATTCCTCTTTGGAGAATTCTGAAGTATATTTTAATTTGTGTAGCAAAACCAGGCATACCCTGGGTGAAATCTCTGTTCCTGAAGAAATACAGAAACTTCCTGTTGTCTGATTGGTGAGACCATCTAAAGGAAACTCTGACTTGCTGTTCTCTGGAGTGGTTTAACCACAGTAATGGATGCTGATCCTTCTTGGTTTCTCACTGCACCTGCATCACTTCTTTGTGTCTGACCCTCCCTCATCTGTAAAAGAGAAAATTTTCTTTCTTCACAAGTGTGGTGCAAGGATTGAAGTGTGTGTACACAGTGCCTTGAGCATAAGGACATGCTCGTTAACATCAAAGGCACTTTCAGATAGCTTAAAAATAATACAGTAGATGTGTTGTAAACTTCCTAGGTCAAGAATGTTAATTATGCTTGGTCATGATTTTCTTCTTAATGGGCAAGGGTACTATTTGGAAAAATCACTTCTCCTTACTCACACTCCTTTTCCTCTCTTTTTCCCCAGTGCATACTTCTGTAAATACATACAAAGAGCAGCAGCCTTGAGACTTCTTGCTGGGAGTGTGTCAGTGCATTACACAGTGGTTTTATTTGTTAGAAGGAAGACACGTAGCTTTGCCTAATTAACATTTTCTGTCAAGAAACTGAATTGTAAAAACTAAAGCTTAGTAACTTTTCCCCTCACCTGCCAG
Source organism: Haliaeetus leucocephalus (assembly GCF_000737465.1). NCBI lineage: Eukaryota > Metazoa > Chordata > Aves > Accipitriformes > Accipitridae > Haliaeetus > Haliaeetus leucocephalus. Next base: position 6,442,087 of record NW_010973072.1, read on the forward strand.
GTCCCCTTCTAAATAATAGTGTAACTTCTGTGAGTGTGTAGCTGATGCTGTGCATTGAGGTGTGTGGGCACAGCCCACTTAGCTGTGACAGCTGCTTACTTTTTGCTCAATAGTCTCCTGAAAATTGCCTAGGCTGTGAAAAGGTCTTGTGCTTTGCAGCATTGCTTGGGTATGTAAGAACTGGGCTTTAGATTGCTAGACTATGAGTACTTGATACTGTTGTCTGTAGTAGAGGTAAGAACTCCGTATGTTTGTCTCAGTAGAGTTACTAGGTAGATGGCTGTTAATCCTGTTTAAACCAGGTGATTTTCTGGAGAGGAAAGTCTCAACACAGGTTGTGAATAATTTTTTCCATTGAGTTCAATAGATGTGCAGTAGATGCACATTTGCTTTAGCTATGACATGCTGCTCAGGTGGTCTACTCCAGCATTTCCTGAGTATCACAAATAAGAAGCGTAGAAGGCAGGACTGACATCTAAATGGTAGTTGAAGGCTTTGGCATATTTCCAACCATGTTATCCAGAGCATTAGGTTTGATGTTTCTCCATTGTCAAGACTAACTCCTATAAAATGATATTTGCTAGTGACCTGTTTATTAGAGTGCATCATACATGTCAGAGGGCATTTATTTAATTGGGCTGTCTAGCTACTTAAGTCTTCAAGCGGGAGTGACCAGCTTAAGGTTCTTGATTCCCTTGTGGCTCTTACATGTGTCATTCCCATTTGGGACTATGTCCTGTGACTGGGTTTATGCTGGTACAGGGACAGCTGGATGGTCTGGATTGCTCACTGGGTTGCTGCAATCTATCTGCATACCTAGTCCAGCCAGGTGGTATCCCACTAAAACCTCCGTGGAGCTTCTATCCTCACTTCCCTGGGAATTTCTGGAGCCCCCTTCTCCCATGGCTTTCTGAGGTATCCAGATATATTGTGGCTCTCAGCCATACATGGCTTGTGATGTTTTAGGCTTAAAGTCAGGTAGCTTTGTCTATGTTGACCAGGGAGAAATTTTTCATGTGTCCAGCAGTTACATGTATGAAAAGCTTAGGTGTTCTGGAAGTGTTAGCAGAAGAAACTAGTAACTTGAGTGACTTATCTGTGTCTCTTTGAAGTTTCTCTTGAATTTCATGGTAAGTGTCTTTAGGACTGTTGAAATCGACCTTAATTGCGCTGTCTTTGGAGCTGAAGTTGTGCCTGATATGTCTTCTCCTCCACTTGTGTTCTGTGTGCTTTAGCACAGCTGCAGCTAAAGTTTGAGGTTTGGTGCTCTGTGCTGTGTAGTCAGAGGGTGGGGAAGGTGCTCACTGCTGGGGATGTGGTGTAAGCATGCAGCAGCTTTGGGAGAACTGGGGAAAGGGACCTGATTACTCAGTAGTGATTCTTTCACATTTATGGTGTATCTGACAGAGCCCTGTCAAGGCTGGTTTTTAGTTTGGTGTCCAGGTGTTCAATCACTTCCTGGGAGGAGGGGTGCACTGCTCTGCAGCAAAAAGTATTGAGGTAGCTCACTGCATTAGTTCTTATGCTTGATCCCTTAGTTTTCCAGGGTGGGGAAATGAAACAGGAGTTTTAAACTTTGAGGACTCATCATGGAAGACTCTGAAGGATGTCACTTCAGCTCAGTGGAAGAGGAAAACAGATACTGGAAAGACCTGGCTATGAAATACAAGCAGTGGTAAGGCAGTGGCTTCATTCCTTTAAGTTGTTTGGTAGGGTGCATAACACTGTATGCAACGACATAGATAGCACCGCATAGGGGAGTAAATTAAAAGGTGGCTCAGCTATCTTGAGTGGTAGCAGTAGTGATACTTCTGTCTAAACTACAGCAGCCCAAAGTCTGTTATGCTTATTTGAGCAGTGAATCTATGCTGCTGTGGCACTGCTGATTTTGGTCCCTGCTGTGGTTTGAGTAGGACGGTGTGTGCTGAAATTGTGCCTCTGACTGCAGTCTGCGGGCAGCCCAGCTAAATGTAACTCACTGCAGAGCCTTACTGGGGGTGGAGATCCAGGCCATTGCAGAGAGATGCTGCTGTTCACTCTTTATATCTCTATGTGGATCAAGAATGATTTGACAGCATGTAGATGGAGGAGGATCCCTGGCTGAGAATGGACATGCTTTGCTCTTGCCTTTAGCTCAGAGTGTTGTTCTAAATGCAGTAAAGGGTGGAAAAAAATCCAAACTTTTTAGATGCTGATATTGGTGGGTTCTTTCCTAGACCAGGTGTTCAGACCTTTCAGTGCTGCTTGTTTAGCTTGCTGGAGGATTATTTCAATAGAATTGTTTAAGAGTATAAGAACATCTTTCCGTCCATCTTTCTATCTTTTTCTCACTTTTTATTGCTAATTGAAAATGGCATTGTTCATATTTCCAAATAATTGAATTGAATGAGAGATTAAATACGCAGATGGCAATGGACAGTGTACAAGCTAAAGAGACTCCACATGGCCTCAACACCTATTGTGTGAAGACAGACTTCAGGATTTTTCTATTTATTTGTGCTTTTTTTATTTGTTTACCAGTTTGCTATGAGGTGGCTTTCCATGCTTGATGGGGAAACATTGGCATATGGTCCTCTCTTCGTCTTGAATATGTATATTGGAGAAGGGCATAGAGCCTTCTGTGTTAAAGGGCAGTATTTTTTTTACATTGAGTGTACAGGAGGTTTTTTTTCTTTTTTCATTATGATAAGTTCTGTTGCTGGAATTGCTCTCTAGTGCTGAGAATACGCAGGAGGAATTGCGTGAATTCCAAGAAGGGAGTCGAGAGTATGAAGCTGAACTGGAGACTCAGCTGCAGCAAACAGAGTCCAGAAACAGAGACCTTTTGTCAGAAAACAATCGTCTGCGAATGGAACTGGAGTCAGTTAAGGTAAGAGTGGATGATGCATACAGTATCTGTACATCCTAAGTGCAAAGGTGAATGAGACAGGCACATGCAGATTCAGTCTACCTTGTGGACAGGAACCTTCAGCATTACAAAGAAACTGAGCAGAAAACTACAAAAAAGAGAGTCTTGAAAAATTAAGAAATACCAATCTGTTGTCTGCTTTGAGGGTGCTGGATACCTTGGTAATGTTCCTGAACCCCTGTTCACAGGTTGTGGCTATGTGTCAGGATAGATTTGAGGTGGGAGAAAATTGCTTGCAGTAGAGTGGAGAATAAACACGAACATAACCGAGCTGCTGTTCTACTCCTTCTTCCATCTTAGTGCTTTTGTTCACAGCTGTCTTGCTGTCCTCATTGTACGGACACAGATAATATCGCAGAACAATCAAAATACAAACATGCCAGCTGTGTTCTTTCATTACACAAGAAAACTCAGTAGTTTTAAACCCTTTTTACATAGTTGTGCATTTATTATCTGGTGTTCCAGATAAAGGGGGAAGCAGCAGCTGGTGGGTAGTGTGTAGAACTGAGAGGCATAAAACAGTTTCAGCCCTGGTTTTGTTACTGAATCTGTCTGTACTTGGGGAAAAATAATTTATCCTTTTTACACTTGGTGAGCCTTCTGTGAAACTAAGAACCAGCTGAAAAGCATTAACTTCCATAATTGCCAAACATAAGGGATATGAACTTATTGAGATAGAACTTCTTACCAGAGTGACTTAAGAAATAATGAAGCTATCCAGAGTATAAACAGTGATAAGTCTGCCTCATTTCAGTCTCATTAAAGATGCCACTATTCCCCTGTGCTGGTTGGCAGGTTTAGGAAATACTGGTAAGTTTTCTTAAACTTGAAAAAAAATTGTCACTGAAATTGGTGTGCCTTTTTAAAGTTTGATCTTGTTGGCCTTTTGATTAAGGGTGAGGTATAGTCACCTAAGAAGCACTACACTGTATTTTGTAGGGCTAGGTCAATATCTGTGGAAGCAGAGATTAATTTAATTACACTTCTACTCAACTGAATGCAATAATGAGCTAATGGGAGTGAAGGTATTTGTATAAGTGATTAATCACTGGATTAATCCAGGTTTGTAATGCCTTTTGTCTGAATTGTTGTCCAAATTACTGTATTAAGGAAACACTCTTCTGTTCCGGGCAGATGTCCTGTCCCTCTAGACTACCAACTTAGTGATCTACACACCCCCACCCCCCACCCCAGCTTTTGATAGCAAAACCTCCAAGGCTTGTTTCATTGTATTTGTTATGTTGCACTGATCTTTGTTCTTGTTGTATTCCTGCCTTAGCAGTATTAAATGCTCTGCATGTTGTATGCTGTATAGGTCTACTGTTCCACATAGCCACATAAACCCGTGGAAGCTGATGGGTTTGGGGAGAAAGCAGTTTGACAAAAATAAAACCTGCAGCTCATTTAATTGAGAAGGGCGTGGGCTATTTTCTTTCTTTAGAGGAGCAAGGATGAGAGGAGGGGACAATGAACTAGGCAAAGCAGTTAAGAGTGAAGATAGTGGGAAAGAACAATGAACCTCAGAAAGTGGAAGGTAAACATATTTTAGAAAATCTTAAATTGTTCTTCACAGTAGATAACTTTATTAAAACATATTTTGCTTGAAACGAACCTTTTAACAATGGGCTATTCATGCAGCTTGAAAACTGCAGTAACAGACTGCAGTGAAGGAACAGAGACTCCATTGATGGCCAGATCAGCTGATAGTTTATTACAATTGGCTAAAAACAAAGACCTCAAACCTTGCAGTTCTGGTCTTTTATCTGAGTCAATTCAAGAGCAAAGCATTAAACTCGTGAAGCTATTGAGCAGCAGTGTTAACTGAGCCCACCAGGGGTTGGTGTCTGCATCTAGGTCAACATTAGTGAACTTTGCCCACACAGCTCGTGGGTTTGAGCTTACCAGCCCGGTGTGTGTGCGTGCTTCCTCCTCAAAAAACAGAGTTCACGCTACCTAAAAATAAATTGAAATAATGCTTTGGAGGGTTTAGAGAGTCCTGAAAAGCTAGTTGAAAGTAACCTGCTTCTTAGAGCTTGGGGGCTGTTAAATTCAGGATGTGACTATGCCTCAGAGATCCAGAATTATAGTAGTGTCACCACACTGTAATCAGATAAGAATTTCTTAATTCAGAATGGGTATCTCTTTCTCTCCTCCTTGCCTATGCATTTCATGTTCTAAAATAGCTGTCTTCAAATTATCAGTCATGCTAGACTATATGCCATGGTTTTCAAATTCCAGTGCTGGATTTGTTTTCAGTGACTTCAAGTGTTTTGTACTTAAATTCTGGATGGAGAAAGCATTTCAGGAATGCTACTTATACAGCAATCTTGGAGTTTCAAAAAAATCTCTGGCATGTTGAAGTGATCTGATAGCAAGGTGGTGGAGTATAAAGCGTTACAGTAGACTGCACTGTGAAGTGTTCCCTATCGCATGATGCAGAGCTAACGCCGCATATAGTGGCAATAGCGGAAGAGATATGTGATAGAGAAGCTAAGCCTTCCTCCCTGCCTGTGCCTCTTTTAAATGTACCCTTGTGTACATGTTGTAAAAGGAAACTGTTTTAGGTTCACATTCAAAGCATGTTGCATAACTGCATCTGAAATGTCTTGTGATCTAGAACTCTGAACCTGCTTTGGGCTAATAAAACCATAGGGACACTGGAGAATCCTGCTGGTTCCACAGCAGTATGTAACAGTGGCACACTTGGATTTTTTTTTTTCTTGTTATTTAGGCTCCTAAGTACTGCTTGACACTTCATTAGAATTGAAAATAAGTGGCTTGTCTTGCATCCTGCTTTGTGTGTTGCTAAAGCTCTTGGAGCTCAGAAATTAGGCTGAGTCTCGCTGTCTGTGAGAGCAAGGAATGGCCCTGTGCTGTGAAGGTCAGGAACTGCTTTGCAGCACCATTGTTTGGTAAGGAGCGTGACAGGAAGAGCTCTTGTCTGCTGGCAGCCCAGAAGTATGTGAGCAATTGGCTTTGTTGGCATTTTACCATATGTAAGGTGATGTTTCTCAAAAAAACTTCACAGCATCTGCCTCTGCCTTTAAAGGGGCTCAGACAATGCCACAGAAAGAATGTGCATTGCTAAGTCCCTGATATGCTATTTGATTTGCCTTTGATTAGGAAAAGATTGAAATGCAGCATTCAGAAGGATACAGGCAAATCTCTGCGCTGGAAGATGACTTGGCACAGACAAAAGCTATTAAAGACCAACTTCAGAAATACATTCGAGAACTTGAGCAAGCAAATGATGACTTGGAAAGAGCAAAAAGGTGACCCACCTTCTGTGTTTTCTTTTTCCACCTCTGTCTTGTCCTGTGAGGTGGTGTCACTGAGCTGTTTGTGGTGCTGTGCTCATTAGCACTGCCATTCTAAACTAATCACTTAGGTGATGATTTTGGTGAAGAGGTTTGTGGCAGATGGGAAAGTGATAAATGTTTTTTTCCTCTTCCACTCCCCCACTGTGCTCTTTCATATCCTACAAGCTAAAATAAATTTAAAAAAAATAAAGCAAACCAAACAAAAATGCAACAATATCCCTTTTCTTGTGAGAGAGGGAGTTCCTCTATGTGCTTGAAGGATCTGGTAGTGACATCTTGTGCACTCTTTTTCAGAGCCACTATAATGTCTCTGGAGGATTTTGAACAGCGTTTAAACCAAGCTATTGAAAGAAATGCTTTTCTGGAGAGTGAGCTGGATGAGAAGGAAAACCTTCTGGAGTCTGTGCAGCGCCTGAAAGATGAAGCTAGAGGTTAGACAGAAATCACTTGTTTCTTTCCCTTTCTCCCCTCCTGGCTTGTAGCTGTTCAGTCCTCTCCATATATCTTGGAGCTTGGCTTTTAAGTTTGCATCTTTTAAATCTGCTATCTGAAATGTAGAAGCAAATGAGGAAGCTTCAAGACTGTTTCCTGCCTCCCCCCTCTGCCCTCCTCCTTGAACTCCTGACCTTGTTCCCGAGCAGCTCACAGCAGCAAAAGTCTGTTCTAGCCTTCTCCTAATCTGTGGTGATGCTTCAGGGCCTTAGGGGGTTAAGAAGAGCCAGTCCAGCTGGGGCATGTGCTGGTCTGGCTTCCTGTTAACCTGTGAAGGTCAGGTTTAATAACCATTAACCTCATTGTTTCCTGGCCTGTGAAAATTGGAGCCTATGAAACACTAATGGGGCAGTAAAACAGGAGGGCTGTGACTGACTTCTAGTTACCTTTCAATAGCCTCATGTGCTAGCTTCTTGATATCTGTCAGTAAGGCTGGGTGAGAAGAGAGAGACCACGGAGCTGGAAAAACACCTTCCCTTTTCAAATCTGCTCAGGTTCTGTGCCCTTGAGTGGTTTCCATAAGCTACAGCCAGTCTGCGGGACAGAAGTGCTTTATCCTTTGACCAGATAATGGTGTGGCTTCCACCTGGCCTCAGCTCAGGTTTCCTTCATGTGGAAACCAGGGTAGAAGAGAAAAGGGTACAATAAGGAGGATCTCAACCTGGCAGGCAGCTGGAATGTTACCAAGGTATGCCAAGTTGCCTAGCCTCAGTCTTGATGTACCTCTGCTTACCAGCCTGTAACATTTGGAAGGGAGTTAAATCCCTGCCCTAAAGGGAGCCTTGTGAAAGGGTATGAAAATTAAAGCCAGATTAATAGCAACTGAACTAATACTACAAAAACATCTTGAGCCACAATCCTGGAAAAGCCTTTAGTGATCATCCAGATTTTGAACATATGCCTGGAGTAATCTTTAAAAGGATAAGTGACTTGACTTCACCTCCACAAGGGGAAAAATCTGAGCAAAACATTCTCACCTGTTTTTATCTTGGAGAATACATACTCCAAAGGCTTGCTTTGTGTTGCTTCCTTCGTAGATCTACGACAAGAGCTTGCAGTGCAGCAGAAACAGGAGAAACCCAAAACACCAATGCGAACTACCCTGGAAACAGAAAGAATGGACACTGCAGTTCAAGCGTCCTTATCTGTGCCTTCAACTCCTTCAGTGCACCGGGCACCCAACATCAACACACCCACCCCTGCAACATTTAGGAGAGGTGACTGACAGGGAACCAGCACAGAAATATTATCTGATGCTCTTGTTTTTACTGTCGTTTCTGGCTAAAGGAGGAATAAGGGAGCAGAGTTGAGTGTTTCAGTTACATCTAAATCCAGTCACCATGGTCTCAGTATTCGTAGACTGGTTTTTTTGGGGGCTTAGTCATAGGCTGTTCATTTCTGTTTGACTTGAACTGTCCAGTAATAATAATTGAGAGGGACAAGATGAGCTGTCGGGACTGTACTATTAGTTCACAACTGTCCCAGAGATGTTGGGCTAACTTAAGGGAAGGATTTTAAAAACTTCAGTGTGATCTTTAATGTCATAGTCGTGTTACTTGCATTGGCTTCTCTGTGATAGTAGGTGCTCTTTGAGAGAGGCTTTCTTCTTACTCTGAGCAGCAGGACACTGACAAGTCATCCTAGCTCTCTGTACTAAACAACTATATCTCTGCTTTCATGTCAGTAATATCAGTTACTTATTTTTTGTGAGCACTGATTATTTCAATATTTCAAACCTCTAACTCTCCCATCTTCTTACTTAAAAAGCCAGAAGTTTCTGTAACTGTGTTCATCTGTATGCATAAATGCAGGGAGTTGTACTGCCACATTCTGATGATATGATATTATAGCTCTGAGCACTAACACAGTTTGATTGTGGGCTTCAGTATGCTTAACCTAAAATTGTGTTTTGTGTGGAGGAATTAATACTTCTGTAAAAGTGACAGGATTTGGAGATTTGTAGTAAAATGAAAGATGATGGTCATCTCTGAGGACACTTCCCTCTGGTCCCACTGCAGCAGCAGAGATGCAGAGTAGGCTGGTAGAACGGATCTCTAGAAGTCCAAGCCACAGCATATCTAACGACTTTAGCTTAGGACAGTGTAAGTTGAGCTGTCTCAGGGAGACAGTGCTTCATATTCCTAATGGGTATGAAAGATCTGGAGGTGAGATACAAAAAGGTGAACATATTGATGTTTCCCCTGTATGTCAGGCTGTCTTCTGACTTCCAGTGTCAAGGCTTTTTTGTTGTTGTTGTTTTTGTAATGTATCCATATTTAACCTGCCCTGCAGGTCTTGAGGACAGTTACGCTGCAAGCCCTCTCACACCTGCTGCAAGAATATCTGCACTTAACATAGTGGGAGACTTACTGCGAAAAGTGGGGGTGAGTGATTACCTGCTAGCCAATGGTCTTGGAAAGGTAGAGCTGTCTGAAACTGCAGTCAGTGCTATTTGTGCTGTTGCTCAGGGGAGACTGGAAAGAGTATCTTGTCCTCAGGTTAGCTAAGCATGGCCTTGAAATTTGGTCTGGACTTTGTATGTTTCTGACCAACTCCCAAATAAAGATGGACCCTGCTCTGCTTTTCTAAGATTTTATCCACATGGGGATAAAGCCTTCCTCTACAAATTTCCAAAAGCGCATGTGCAGAAAGAATTAATTGGCATGAGTAAATTAAGAAGGGGTCTGCTCCTATGAAAGGCAGAGAAGAAAGCAGGCTGGTGCCTGCTGTCCAGAGGGCTTCTGGTGAAGTTTGAGCAATAGACCAGTAGTCTTTTGAGCAAGGCCTAATGTCATGTTAAGCTGTAGCTTGACACTTAAGGTAGTGCTGATGCTGGAAAAGTTATCCCATTACCTCCTTCTGTTTTCTCCCTTAAGCGCCAGTGCTGTGTTGACACGAGCATTTGTATGACTCTGATGTGCTGAGCTGCAGAACTGATAGAGCTGAAGAATAACCCAGCAACAGAAGTGGAGTGACTTAGGATGGGAGCATGTGATGGAGAATAGGGTATCTGTGGCTCAGTTTCCTCAGATGTACCACCTACTACATACAATCTAATATGTGTCTAGGGAAGCAGATGGCTCAAATGAATACTTAGTGATCTAAAAAATGATGCCTGTAAGAAAGATGTGAAAATCTCCCTGAGGAAGCTGAAGATTTTGTGTTCTTGCTGGTGAACAGCATCAGCTCCTTAACCTCCCCTACAGAAATGGTGATTCAGCTTCTGAGAGATGACTGGCTTCATCTCTTCAAAAACTCAGAACTCATGTGGCACTGGGGTCTAGCAGGTTCCATTACTGGACAACTCATTCTAAAAGAAACACTCCCACCCAGCCCCGCCCCCAACACTCTTAATGCTGTTTTGGTGTGCCACTGCCATCTTGTGAAAGAGAAGGGTGATATCTGACACTTGCCTCATCTCTGTTTACGTTAGGCTTTGGAGTCCAAACTTGCATCTTGCCGAAACTTTGTGTATGACCAGTCTCCAAGCAGAACCACGGTGTCCATGTACATGAACAGAGATGTCCTTGAAACACGCCTGAGTCCTCATCAGCCTCTGTGTGATACAGGGTGAGTGCTGTTCTCTGCTAAGTTGTGTCTTAGTGAGACCTGTTGGTGTTAAACTTAGTGACTGGTGTTGTTCTATTTAGTATTAAATCTTTGTTTTGGTAGAGACAGATTTGTTTTCAAAATACATGAAACTTAGTTATTCAGGATTATGATTTGAGTGTTTCAGATCAGTTTAAAATTTGGATTCACTAGCTGCTGAAATGTGAAGACTACCTGGAATCAAGTTTTGAAAATCACAAATTCAAAGCAAATATAATAACATGTATTTTATTATAAATCCTCTGTTTAAATGGGATGAAGTACAACAGAAGAACTCTTGCTTATTGGCTCAATTTGTTTTATGCTTTACGTTCTTGTACAAGTGATGTCTCAGGAACATTATGGCAGGTAGGGACTTCCCTTATCACAGTTCAAATTCTCATTTATGGGACAACTGGAAAAAAGGCAAATAATGGGTTCACTGAATCAGAATGCTTTATGGGTGCTAAGATGTGTTTCCAAGGAGCAGCTGACAGGAAGTTACCTGACTCAACTTATAAATTTGTCTGAACGCTTGAACTGGTTGTCTTTTTTGAAACAAATGAAGAAAAATCAGCAAGGTTAACGCAAGTTGCAGTTTAGTGTCTGTGTAAACCCTGCCAATGCTGTACTGCACATTGTAGATTCTTTGTAAATTAAGTGCCTATAGTACAGTTTGTTCCAGACTTAATTATTCAGCTAGACCCTTGTGCTGGCAGTGCTGGTTTGTCCTGTTACCCAGTGTCTAAAGTTGTTGTGTGGAAGGAGTGTTCCACATTGTACTTGCTATCCCAGCCTGGGGAGAAATCTCATGAAAGCTCCTACAAGAAAACCTCGAGGGTCATACATTTACATATTCGTGCAGCTGATTATACATCTACCACTGTAATGCTAGAACTGAAATTCCAACACCTGTAAAAGATAGCTTCTCACTACTCAGAGGGAAATGGAGCCCTGTGTTGCAGTGGAAACTCAGCCCAGGTAAGTAACGGGCTCACTTAGTGCTCGGAGTGATATTCTTTTATCTGTTGATTTAAGCTGAGTGGTGTACTCTGGAAGTGACCAGTTACTCTGAAGATGGTAACTATCGTGGTTTAACCCCAGCCAGCAACTAAGCACCACGCAGCTGCTCACTCACTTCCCTCCCACCCAGTGGGATGGGGGAGAGAATTGGAAAAGAAAAAAAAAGTAAAACTCATGGGTTGAGATAAGAACAGTTTAATAGAACAGAGAAGAAACTAATGATGATAACAGCAGCCATAATAAAATGACAATAGTAATAATAAAAGGATTGGAATATACAAGTGATGCACAATGCAATTGCTTGCCACTTTCCGACTGATGCCCAGTTAGTCCCTGAGCGGCGATCCCCCCCACCTCAGTCCCCCCACTTTATATACTAGACGTGATGTCACATGGTATGGAATACCCCGTTGGCCAGTTTGGGTCAGCTGCCCTGGCTGTGACCCCTCCCAACTTCTTGTGCCCCTCCAGCCTTCTTGCTGGCTGCGCATGAGAAGCTGAAAAATCCTTGACTTTAGACTAAGCATTACTTAGCAACAACCAAAAACATCAGTATGTTATCAACATTCTTCTCATACCGAACTCAAAAATATAGCACTGTACCAGCTACTAAGATGACAATTAACTCTATTCCAGCTGAAACCACAACAGTAACGCTGAGCAAGAAAGGCACTAACTTCTTTCTTGTATTTGCAGGTTAGTGAAACGCCTGGAGTTTGGAACACGGCCTTCAAATATTCCGGGACCAATGAGCCATCCCTCACAAAGTGTTGTCAAGATGCTGCTTTGAAAAGCCTGGCTGGCTTTGGCAAAGGGGAAAAAAAAAATTTTAAACTTTAGTTTTAAAGAGAATATCAATGAGCAATCAGGCAGCAATCTTGGGGTAGGTGAGAATGGAGTAAGAAGCTGCAGTTGGCAGTGGCCCCCTGTGGCCTTGCCCAGTCTGGCCTCTTGGCCGAGTTCTGTGGGTAGTGTGATAAAGCAATGCTGCCTAGCAGTGCAGGACTTAGAATTGCTTCCTACATCAGTTGCTCCTTGCAATTTGCTTCTTTTGACACTGCCAGTCAAAGCCATTGTCCCTCTCCCTAAAACAGAGACAGTATTCCCTATGCAGCTCCTCAGGCTTTGGCTTTTGGTGTTAATACAGCACCATGGTGTTCTGGCTTAAATTCTGGTAGTGCTGGCTTTCTATCATGGGTGTTGTGTGCTGCAGTCACCTGAATTAGAGGAGTGGTTTTATGTGGAGAAAGGTGTATTTCTGCTGGGAAGCTGCTCAGCTCTTTGTGGGATGTTTGCTGGTCAGAATCTGGGTACGCAAAAACCTGCCTCTATAGTGGTCAGAGGGTTTTGTAAGCAATGATTTGCCATTAAGAAGAGGTCATGGATAAAGGTGAGGAATGCCTAGTGCATAGCATACTTGGGAGATTCCAGAGCTAACAGCACGATAGGAGACTTTGGACTGGCTTAGCATATAGACATCTCTTTTGCCATATTGTGGCCCCTAAAGCCTGGCTGTTGTAGGAAGCAAGAGACCTGATTAAGTTCCTAGTTGTAACATCTTAATAGGTGGATTTTAATGCTTTCCAAACCTCCCTTTATTAATGTGCCTTGGGTATTAGTGATTTTTTTCTTGTTTAATTTTTTTTCTATGAGAATATATGCTTTCAGCTATTACTAATTTAGAAATAGTTTTTAACCTGAAAAGTACTTTGTGCTAGACAAGTGTATATGAGTAGAGAATTACTTTATAATCAGGTTTTTCCCCTATAAAATATTACTGCATTTTGGGTTGTTTTTTAAGTGGAGTAGGTTCTCTCACAGTATTAATGTACCTTATGGAAGCCTGTACTTACAAATTGTTTAGTCATGATTATTTTTCCATGTTTTTTGTGGGGGGAGTGGTTGGGAGACCTTACCTGACAAAAGAATGCATAAATGGGGTTGGGGGTTTTGGTTGGGGGGGGGTTTATGTTTGGGTTTTTTTAAGAAAATGCTGTGAAAACAGCCACTGATGCATCTGTTTCTCTGGAATAGGAAATAACCACAGGTCATTCCTATCATTCAGGCCATCTACAAAGTTGGCTTAACTGGGGAGCAGAATAAAGCTTATTTTGAATGCTAGTTGTCGATTCATTTTGAGGTTTTTTTGCAAGTTGTCACTGTGGTTTATGCACAGATATTTGCTACCAGTTTCTCATCTGTTTCTGATCAATGAAGCTGAAAGAGACATTGTGTGTTTTGCTGAATCATATGCAAAGATTTTCCTACATCTTTTTTTCTCATGGTTCCTACCCTAAGGAATGTAAATATTTCCATAGCTGAAGATGCCTCTGGGATTTACAGTGCATAGTATTGGCATTGCTTTTTCTTAAAAATCTTGAACTCTGGCTGTTTTAATATGATTTTTGTCCTCTCCTCTCACACAGGGAGTTGACACTTTTTTCTTATCCATGAGGAGCAGAAGCACATGGGCTACTTTGTTAGTTGTGCTGGCGCATGGACTATGGTTCAGTGGACTGTGTAGCCGGGAGGGATCAGTCAAGACAAGTTGCATTTTCCTTATCTTGCCAGAATTTGCCTGCTTGGTGAGCAAATTGACTTGCAGTCAGATTGAGACACAGCATTGAGATAAGGTAGAAAGTTGGAAAATTGTGGCTGTGCTAATATTATATATTTTACAGATATATGTTTTTAATGTGATTACAGATGTAATCAGACAGATGAGGGGTGGGTATGCTATTGAGAATTGTCAAAATAATTTAGTCCAGAACAGCCACCTCTGTAATGGTACAGAGAGGAACTTCAGTTTGGCCACTGTTGCAGAAGGATGCTTTCTGTGGTGTTACTAAAGAAACTCTGACTCTCTGTTTTATCCCTGTTCTGTAGAGCTTGTGACTGGAACTTGAGTTTCTCGAGTGATAGGGCAGTGCTCTAAACACTGGACCAACCTCTTCCATTATGCATGTGAATTTTCTAGATTAATTTCTTTTAGAAGGGCTCCATGTTCAGTTTGTTGGTTCTGCTCCAAGCATTGGTGCTTAAGACCATTCTATATGAAGTCTGACTTCCTTGGTCTCCTTGTTCCCACACATCCAGGCTCACAAGCTCTGTGTTTAACAGCCAGCTCTTGAGCACGTTTACAGAGCTGGGCTGTGTGGCCGAACAAGCAATGAAAAGGTCTTATCCGATGGCTCTTAACCCCCCTCCTCTGCAGCTTGTCACTTAATTGCTCTAAATTTACTTTTAAACTCTTCCTTTACTCTTTCATGAGCAGGGAGAATTCTTTGGGCCCTAATTCTGCTGGCTAAACGTTGCCTGGTCTGAATCTCCAGTTCATGATCTCTTTGCCTTCTGGAACAATGCTTAGATTTAGAAGATGACTGCATTAGCTGTCAATGTGGATGGTTTTTGCATGATTTGCTCTCCCTGCAGTCACACTGCTTAAGATTCACTTGCTGTGCAATGTAAGACATCGAGTAAGCTCTCTGTACTCCATTTAGAGTAATTCTACGCCTGGCTTTGCTGTGCATGGCTCTCTACTGATCCCTTAATGCAGAATAGTTTGGTTTGGATCACTGCATTCAGTGTGGGCTGCTGTTTCTAATTGTTTTCAGCCTGCTTTAGTTGGAAATATCCCTACACTTCAAGGGTGGGTTCAGCTGCCTAAAGACAGACACTTAGGGCCCTGCCTGCTTCTCAGCTGCTGCACCAGAATGCTGCAAGTCTCCTGCAGGTCCTGTGTCATGTCTGTCAGCCCTTGGATACATCCTAGGGCACCTCATTTAGCTCCGTGTGTCCATGAGGTAATCAAACCTGTCCCAAGTACTTCATGTCATTTTACGTTCAGTTCAGTGTACATACTTTTTCTTATTCCTTCAAAAGCAATTGCTTAGGGGAAAATCAGGTTTTTGTTCTAATGATTACAGATGACCTTTTCTAAAAAGTATTTGAGTTGGAAAGAAGCTCTACTGCATCCACCATTCCCTTCAAGCATGCTGTATTGCACCCAAGTGACACCTGTACACAAGAATACTGGAGTAGTTTTTATAGCCCTTTATTAGTGTGTAAGCACATCCACAGTGCATATAAAACTGTAACAGTTGACTTAATTTGAACAAATGATATTTTATTTTTCAGTAAGTGATTAAAAAGGCACTTCCACCTTGTGAACGGTGCATCAAGGGTGTAGTAACCAGGAAAAAACCCTATATTAATCGAATACTCAAGACAATGAAAGTTTAAGAAAAGAATAACTGACCAATGCCTTCCCACCCCTCCCTCCCACCCCTCCGCACCCCTCACAACAGTCTCAAATCCTGTGTAAACTATAGTTCACTGGGATTTAAATCATCTGAGCTACTAGAACTCACTTTCTGTAAGATTCTCAAAGTGTCTTTTAACACTCTGAGTGTTAAAAAAACTCCATCTTTTCAAATACACTTCATGGTAAAACAAGTTTTGGAGTACTTTTAACATCAATCTATACGTTGGAGACAAGGCAGTTGTGCTTTTATCATTGTCAGAGGAGTGGGTGTATGTGACCTTGACACTAAGAGTAGACTTATACAGTGCTAAATATCGTCCTCCCTCCCCTTGCTGCAGTGCAATTTTTTTAAGCGTGTTTATTCACTGGCTTTTGTTCCATTGAAATCTCCATCTCTTGCATCCATTTCTTCATCACCTCCTTCTGTTGCGTTCTCAATTACTCTTCTGCCTCCAGATCTACGGGGTGGGACAAAAGATGCTGGCTCATTTCCCCTCCTGTAGTAAGAGGAAAAAAATAAAAATCAGATGTTAGGTCATTTGCAGTCCTCACAAATAAGCATAGAGTTTTTTAACAGTACCTGTGGGGCTTATGTATTTGAATGCAGAACAGCCAAGAGCTATGGGCCTCTAATACAACTTTCTGCTCTGTAGCATATAAGAGTAATTTGTGGACAGGTTGAGACTCCCAGTTGCTTGGATCTGTGATAGGATTCCTGTTCTTGTGCTTAAAATTCTCCTCTAAATAGTCTCATCTACCCCACCCCCATCCGCTCTTCCCTTCATTTCACTGTTATTCTCTATGAGGACTGCAACTGGTTGTGCTTGGAAGGAATGGGAAAGGGGGCTGCTTGTACCCACAACAGCAGGGGAGTGTCCTTCCTGTCCCTTCAGAAGAGCAAGGAGAGAGAGCGCGAGCTTGTGCTGAATTTCTGACCTGCAGTCTGGGTAAGCCCACCAGGTACTGAAGGCCCATGAGACCTGGGACTGGAGCAGTGCTGTGGATGTCAGCAGGCATTTTTGAGCCCACAGTCCCCCTCTACAAAGGCTGTGTTGCGGAGTACCACAGCTGCTTTGATGTGTGTGGCATCCTAGGTTGTGAGTAGCTCCAGTCTCTTTCCCAGTGGAGAGAGGAAACCATCACTGCTTTGGAACTGTGTTGCAACTCAGGTGCTGACACTTAACAGTGCAAGTGTCTTGCAGAAGAGCTTACATAAAATGCTTTTTCCCATCTTACCCCCTTTTCCTCTCCCATCTCCCTCCCATCCCCATATGTTTCAGAGCCACAGCCCAAGGCAGGGACACTTTGGTCCTCAAGGTTAATTTTTTGGGGAGGTGTGAACAAGTGAGACAGAAGATGGGTTTGTCTCTTCTTGGCCTCCATTGCTACTGTGCTACAAAACGTTTAAGTTTTGTAACATGGCCTCTCACTTGCCCCTCGTTAAGCAAACCTTTGTAAAGGCTTGAGACCACAGACATAAGCAATAAAATAAATTCATGATCACTGAATGTTGTGCCAAAATGACTAATTTGGTGTTAAATACATCTGACTGCACTTTTGGGTACAGCAATCATGCATAAATATTTAAAGGCTTGTCTTGTCCTTGCAGAAGACTAAGCCGGTGTTGTCCTTCCTGAAGCAGCTATTTAAGCCCGAAGTTCAATCTTCCGTACAAGGGAAGCAGGTGGAACATTGGCTGGACTAACTTATTTCAGAGGCACAAATCTGTGCTTCCAAGGTAGAAATGTGACATGTAGTCTGTTTTCCACAATTCTGCCTTTAAACTTCAGTGTGAGCAAGCAATTAGCTGGATAATAAAGCTTCATTTAAGATCTGCTGTTAATTAACCGTAGTTGTTCTGGTGCCAATGGCATGTATTGAACACAAGGGTATGTCATTTCTACCCTGGCATGTGCTTGACAGAGTCTTAACAGCAGTGTCTACTATTTTAGGATAGCAGATATTTGTTATTACAGTTTAACAAGAAAGTTCTAGTTAGGTCAGTAAATTCATTAATTTTTGTCACTAAAGGAAGAGCTTTCTACCCCTTTGGACTCCTGCTGTCTGGACTCAGTTACGAGTAATTTGTAAGATAAATCTCTTTATGATGCAGTAATTCACTGAAGTGCTATAAGAGAACATGGGAATGGTGGGGAGTAGCAGTGGGAGTCTAACCAAATTGTGCAGTACGGTTTTGGCTACAAAGAAGTGAACTCGCTACCACATATTCACTACTCATTAACATAAGCTGTTGCAGTATGCATAAACTTCATACTTCTTTAAACTGGTATTGGTCCTCTGGATAAACACTTTTTGTTTATATTTGTTCCTCTTAAACAGGTTTATGGGTTTGATAATATTCATGTGGTCATTTGTATTAGTACCTTTAGAATAATGTGTATAGTTGAGAAAAGCCTTAAGCATTAGTGTTTGCTTAGCATCTCTGTATTTTATCTACCTTTGAACAAGTGCTACTGGAGCAGTGCTTGAATAACAGCCTGATGGGAAATATTAGGCTGACTGAAAGGCACATGCAAGGACAAGACATCGTCTTTAAATATTTGTGTATTCCCAGCAAAATCCAGCATATGTAAAAGAGAAGATGTACAAATATTACAAGGCAGTAGCTCTTTAATTTTTGCAACAGCAGGTATTATTCCTATCTCCAGAGACTGTGGTAAGTATAGTATAATGCTGTGCTAAGTTAACAGTGTCAATATTAATTTCTGTGACTGTGCTTTACATTTTAATAACAGTAGACAAGCAACGTAATGTCTGCAAAATGTCTCTAAAAGCCTTAGTAATAGCTATTTGTAAGCAATACAGGCCCAGAGTGCTATGTAATGAAAGGCAAGACTTTCTCTTTTGCCTGTGATTGTGTGGTGTAAGTGTGATAAATCACATGCAAGTAAGATCTTCCCAAATCTCAGGTGAGTTAGATGGGATCTTACCTTAGAGTCAACATTACAATGTGTAACAAATACTGTGAAATTCTAATGACATGCTGTGACGCTTCATATTCATTAGTCCTTTTAATCAATTTTTCTAATCAATGGTGTATTTCATTTGAAAAAGTTTAATCCTTTTGGCTGTGCACAAAGATGAGGTGTAAAAAAGACAATTTTCATGCAGAAAAAGTCAGTACTTTATTAGGTACTCTGTTGGTAGAACTTGTGAGAATGCAACATTGGTAAGTCTACATCAGTACATAACCTACTTGTAAGAAAGATGTATCACTGATGAACAGCTAATGGTAGCTAGATTATTGTAATATTTGTCTCTTTTGATAAAATAGATTAATGTCAAGATATCCAAGCCTTCACAGTTTGCAGAAACCTCACATAATTTTTACTTGGGCTGAAGAAAATGGAAATTTGTGCAACACAAGCTAGCTGCAAAGTTGAAGGCATGGTACCTGCTTAGTCATGCGAAGGTTCCTGTGTCCCTCTGAAACAGAGAGAAAGAGTCCCGGGCAGTTATACTAAGCACATGGTCATGATCAGAGGTAGGTAGATTACTTTTAAGTAATTAAACAAAGTACATTACATCCAATTACATTACAATTAGATAAAACAAAAATGAGTCTTATGCTATTCTATGTAAAAAGGGCTGGACACAGCCACTCCTTTGTAAAGCAGCCAGGAGCATGCCCCAATGAAGATGGTGCTAATGGAAAAGGCTACCGCATCCCTAACTCTTCACTTTGAAGTAAATCCACATCTGAAGGTTCATGCATGTTACTAGTAAACACACTGGCAAACTGCTTCAAGAACACAACTAGGCACATGCTTTGCTTTCATCTGAAATACTGCTGGTTTTAGGTAGAAAGCAAATTTTTGTGGTGTGATGATGTAGATAGAGCAATTTCCTTATAATTCAAGTCAGCCTCTTTACTTCAGCAAGTTGGTGTTTTCAAACCCAGTGAGTGCAGGAGAACTCGGGTATGTAGCTGACTGATCACAGATTTATCTTTTTTCCCAGTCAGTTTTAACAGGAAAATGCAAAGGGACATTTTGATCTTTTCCTTGGTCTGATGACACTGAATCCCTTTGTGCTGAAGTCCAAAGAGACTTTTGGAATAGAGTCATATAATGTGCTTTGCCTTTTGCCACCTGTGATGTTGCTTGAGACTGTTTACGGTCATTGTGTGCGAGTTGTGCATGTGTGAAAGTGTGAAAAGAACAAGCATTTTGTGACTGCTTCTGTACAAAGAGATACAGTCATTATATAAGGGGTGTTTTCAAAAGCAACCAAGCCTAATTCTGTTCCTATTTAAGCCAACAGGAGTTTTGATTAGAAAGTGTAAGGCCTGTGCCATGTTATCACAGTTGTTCATCTCACAGCTGAAATCCTGAGACTGCTGTAGTCTATGAAATGCACTTCACCTTCTGACCTTGGCCTTTTGTTGTACCTGCCAAGCCTCATACAAGGAGTGAGTAACTTTTCAGCATTATCAGTGTCTGTTCTTCACTTGAACAGATTTTTTTTTTTGCTTCTGTAGTTGAGTTCTAAATTTCAAGGCTGTCAATGAGTGGGAACAAACAAGGGCGTTCTACCTGAGCTTGCTCTTCAGTGCTGCAACCTCACGGCCCAGGGCTTCGTTACTTTCAGTAGCTTCATCCAGCTCTCTCTGCAGCTTCCTGCGGTTTGCATTGATACGCTGAGACTCTTCCTCAGCCTCCTCCAGCTGCCTTTTCAGTTGCTTGAGTCGTGTGTTGCCCTTCTCGGCCTAAAGGGAAATTTTAGAGTAATGCTTTAATTCAAAACAGCTTTACATTCCTCATTTTAATTTCATACTTCTCTTGAGCGTTTTACTGAAACATGGCCTGAATCAAAGTTAGAAGCTTAAAATCTAAAAAAATATAAAAATAACTTTGCTTTGTGGGAGTTCGTTTTTCTGATAGATACTGTATTCCGACACTACCTTGTTGCTTCTTTTGCTGCATGGTCCTACCTCTGCTTTTCTGGCTTGGAGGTTGGTGTGCATTAGGTAAAGCTAAAATTTTAAAACAGAATGTGTTCATCATCTCCATTCATATAGCAATAAGGATGTTGTGCACAGTCCTATGTATCACTGTGCAGTCAGACTGTTGTAGCTGGCTGACTGACAAGGACTAGTGCTTTGGCACTTGACTCAGCATGAAAGAATAATTATATTGTCCTGTCTTTTAGCAAAGGGCTGTATAGCTCTCCCAGCATAGAATCCAAGCAGACAGTCTGTTTTCTGGAGGGATATTTCTTTGAGGCAGAACATGAAATCTTTCTTTCTTAGGGTAAAATCTGAAAATCCCTGTGCCCCAGACTAGGACCCTCATGACAGTCTGATACCTGATCTTTGTACTGCTCTGCTTGCTTTCTCTCATCCTCCACCTGCAGCAATGCATCCTTCAGCTTCTTGTCCTTCTGACGCAAAGTCTTGGCTGCAGCCTGCTTCTCTCTGCAAGTGACAGTGCAACATTTGGTGATGTGGAAGGTCTGTAGTCTTCACCTGCCTCGGGCATGTTGCTCATGAAACTGACACTAAGGACCCATATGTTAAAGGCCTTACTGAATTTAACAGATGAATTCTAAGCAAAACTTAAAGATCATGTTCTTCTGATCAAAACAAGTATGTGTCTTTGCTGTATGCTAGAGGTGCTCCAGGAGATCTGTTCTAAAACACAAGGTGATTTTCTGAAGAAATAGTCTTACAAATGGCACAATGTGTCATGGTGATTAACCTGATAGGGTCATAGGGCAGTTACTGTAAAATGTAGGGGAGCAGATCCTTGCCTTTGATACCAGTAGAACTTTTCAGCAATAAAATAGTTCTTAATCAGAACCTGTAACAACTCCAGTTACTGGCAATATGTCTAAGAAATGTTAAGTGAGGGAGAGACTTTACCAAGCCTTAATGGCACTGAGAGCCTGATGACACAAATCCTGTATGCCTTTGTTTACTTTCTGTCTCATTAACTGGAACAATAAATGGACAGCTCTGCCCTCTGGGAGACCAGTACCTGGCTTCCTGTTCCAATTGCTCTTCAAGAGAAGCAATTTTGGCCTCCAGAGCAGCAATTGTAGTTTTGAATTTGGACTTCACAGCTCCCTCCATCTCTTGCAGCTTACTCTTCAGCTCTTTGTTCTGCCTCTCCAGTTGCTGCCGAGCATTTTCGTTCTTCTGTGCAGTTGAGCGCTCTGTTGCCAGCTCATTGTTCAGCTGCTCTGCCTGCAAGGGTGAGAATGGATGTTGTCAAAAATGGTGCATGCTTTCAGAGAAATGACAGGTAGCAATTTGGGGTGGTAATTCTCCAAATAATTATTCAGAACCACAAATAGCTTTTGCTGGAATACAAACAGAAGGTGTCGTGCCGAAATGAGCTTTACCTGCTGTACTGCTTTCCTCATGCGATCGCCCATTGCCTCTATATTGCTTTGCTCCTCTTCAAGCTCTTCCTCCAGTTGCGCAATTCTTGCCTCCAGGCGCCGTTTCTCATCCTGAAGGCTTGTCCTGTAAGTTTAAATTTAATAAGTGTGTAGTTATGGCTTTGACGAGTTGAATGTGTCTGAAACTATTATGAACTGCCAATAATTCATAAAGAAAAGAGAACTAGGTGTTTCAATGAAACCAGTCGTGTGTGCGTGTTAAGACCAGATGGCTGTTGGGAGAAGAACATAACTTCTCTTGGCAGCCATGCAATGTTCAGCAGCATGTTTACAGCCTTGTGAGTAATCCAGTCTATTCCTACCTTCCAGAAGTAGCGCTTGCAAGTTCTTCTGCCATTTCTTCTTTCTCCAGATCTGCTTGTTTGCGAGCTCTCTCTGCAGCAGCCAGATCCTAGGAGAACAGGAAAAGGCAGCACAGTAAAGAAATGAGGAAGTAAATGTTCAGACAAATAGTTATAGCATGATACACAGGACAGTAAACTTTCTAAAACTGGTGTAAGATGTGTTGTCTTGTTAACAGAATGAATTCTTGTCATATCATAAACTGTATTTCGTTGTACTTCCATAGGATTTATCCAGCCTGTCAGCTGGTTTCTATTTTATTGGTTTTAGTCACAAGATTGCCATTTCATGCATGTAGGAATAAAAGAACTAACAAGACTTCAAGAATTTATAGCTATTGAAAACAACTTATGTTGGATTATACAGTTCATTTCCCTTTAAGACTGGTGAACTGTGCCTTCCTCCAAGGTGATTGTTTTTTCAGCTTAATCTGGCTATGCTCAGATGTAGATCCAACAACTTTAGTGGAGTGCATGGAGCACCTGGAACTTGTTACAACTGCTGCTTATAGCTTTCCATCCCTGATAGCTATTATATTATTTTGTTGCAGTTCTGTTTTGCTACTGAAGGTCATGTGTAGTCTGCTCTAAGTTTCCCACTTTACCTCTTGAAGCTGGATGAGTTCTGCTTCCAGGCCCTTTGCTTTCTTCTCATTTTCTCTGGCTGTAGCAAATATTTCTTCTCTGGCAGCCCGTGCATCATCCAGCTCTCGTTGGTAGTCCTTCATCTGAGCCTTATTGAAAAGAATAACAGATGTATTTTTGTCTGGCTTTATTACAATTTCAGTAGAAAGAAATTTGAACAGAAAAGAACACATACACATTTACATAATCATAATGCCTGCTTAAATTACATTTTCTGGAGAGATCAGCTAGCACATGTTGGAAAGTTCTGAAATGCTATTCTAAGAAGAGTGATGCTTCCACTTGCAAACTGCAGCTTTTGTAATGCCTTTTATCCATATTTCCTCTGAATATTGCAGTCTTAATCTTTCCGATACATCCCTTTTTGTTATTTAGCTGTCAGCATATGGCAGAACAGTTGATATGGAGACTTACAGTATAAACAGGAAAATGCTAATTCAGAGACAAAATTACTTCAGAACAGTCTTTTATGCTTTTGAGGCAAGTGTTCAAACCAGGATTGAAGCCCTGTAATAGATTTTATCCTGTAGCCCTTTATGTGGGAATCTGTGTTTTCCTTCATGTGGGTAAAGCCAATAGCAGATGAGTGTTGGCCAGGGAGTTTTGGAAGCTCTCTATAATGATGAAATTTAAGGTTTTCATAATTTGCCATGTGAAGTTTTCCATTGTCATTCAAACTGAGCATTACAGTACAGATACTTGAATCTGGGAGTCTAGTTAAAACTCCGCCTCTAACCAATCATCTGTAATGGGTATCAAGTTCACAGATGTCACCTAACTTTCATATGGTGGCTGTAAAAAAGACAGCAGTGGGAAAAACTATATTTGTGGGATTACACACCTGTAATTTGCGAAGTTGTTTGATGGCTTCTTCCCGAGCTTTATTAGCAGAATCAGCTTGGCTTTCTAGGTCTTTAACATCAATCTCTAGCTTCTTTTTGGCTGCAGCTGCCAGGGCACGTTGCTTCCGCTCATCTTCCAGTTCCGTTTCATATTCATGGAGCTGATCATTAAAGAAAACAACTTAAGTTTAGGAAAGTCCTTGAGCACTCTTAAACACTCTGTGTGTGTCTGAATAAGGTATAGAGCCCCCCATATCTCTATTAATTGTGATTTTCCTGGCAGTTAAAATAGATTTCCATTTTGTCCAAAAATTAAAGATTCTTGAAAGGAGTCAGCAATTTGGGTTCTGTATTGATGGAAAAATGTATATTACAGCAGTTGTCCTTTCTGTCACAACACTTGTATACAAATAGGCTGTGTCTTGTCTGTTTTCATTTCCAATGCTTTTGTATGCACTTAGTGTACCTTGGGAAGGCAGATACATTAGAAGCTGTCTTTTTTCACTTGTACTGAGAATATAGGGAAGGTTCTTCTGTGTCAGAAATAACAATTAAAATTTTATACTATATTGGTTGTAGTGTTAAATTGCTACGTCTGTTGGCAGTTGTGCACCTGCTACTGAAACAGGAAAAAACCTGTTATGCAGTTTTGTGCCTTTTTCAGTACAATTATCTACTACTTTTTTTTAAGTTTGCCAAGCACAAGGCAATATAATATTTTCTTCTCATTATAGTAAGGCGCTTTTAATAGCATCATGAGGCTGGGGGCATTCAGATGGCTTGGTTAGGTATCTACAAAGGCAATAATAGAGAATGGTACCTGTTTAAGGAGTTGTCTTCTCTTCTCTTCATTCTGTTCATCTCTGGCTTGTAAATCTCTTTCAAACTGGCCTTTTAGGGCCTGCATATTAACCTCCAACCTGAGTTTGGCATCTTCAGCAGCCTGTAGCTCATCCTCTAGCTCTTCTAATTGTGTCTTCATCTCTTCTACTTGCTGTTCAAGGGTCCGTTTAGATTTCTCCAATTCGTGGACCTTTCAAGCAATGAGAATTTAATAGTCTTGTTATAAGAAATAAAAATAATTCTAGTTAAACACAGTCTACCTGCAGTATAGGCCACATTTGAAAATACCAGCTGTGGACAATGAATGAACTAATTTGCACTGAAAATGGTAAATTAGCAATTTTCGTACACTTGCAAATCTGTCTTAAAATAACCTGAGATTGTCTTTATCCCAACTTTCATTTTTAATCTAGTCAAGTATCAAAATTGAATTTATTTAGTATTAGAAGTAATATTATCATATCACTGTAATAAAAGAAGTGGTTGGCATCAGTGTAAATTTGCTGCAGCTATACAAGTAAATGTTAGGTTGGTGGCAACGTCAAATGTAACTAATAAAATCAGATTTCCAGAGTTTACAACTTCAAAGCTGCTTAATAAACTAGTAAATTATTTAGAATTTCTTTAATGGTTTTTCAGTCTTAGAAATCAATAAGAATCTCCTTCATGCTTGAAGTTGTTAAAAATAAAGATGGCTTACAGTTACTTTGCCAAGTCTTTGGAAAGTTGAGGCACAAATGGAACAACCTTTGAATTCTGTGTGAAATACCTGATCTTGCTGAATGGATTTGTGTGCTACAGAGAATTTCCCACACTGAAAACAATGATCTGTTTGTTAGCTGCTATCTTAAGTTATTGTTGTGGAAATTGTTCTAAGCCCAAAACTTACATTCTTGCCAACATCGTCTTTGGAGCTAACAAGATCTTCCATTTCAGCTTTCAACATTTTGTTCATTCTCTCCAGTTCTTCTTTGGCTTCCAAAGCCTCTTCAAGGGCTCGGGCCAATGACAAAGCCTTTGTTTCTTTTTCTCTAGCTTCAGCTTCTGCTCTGTCCCTTTCATCTGCATATTTTGAAGAGATGCTTTTCTCTTCAGCTAGCATCTGTAAAAAGGCAGTGTTAATACAGGAAGAATTAGTAATAGGGTTTTTCTATTGCAACTGTCTTGTCAGTTGACAAGAAAAATCTCTGCCTTTTGATAAAGTTATATAAATACAAAATTAACCAGTGCATGTGTAATTAAATTTTAGTTTATTTTTTGTCCCTGCTTTATCTTTCACTAAACCAGTGGAGTCTCTGTGAGTTCCAGAAAAGTTAGGTTATAACATAGCAAGGGAGAATCTTAAATCCATACCTGATCAAATTTCTTCTGTTTCTTCTCCAGGTTGGAGACCAGCTGACGCTGGTTGTCTAAGTCCACCACCAGGTCATCCAGCTCCTGCTGGAGTCTGTTCTTGGTTTTTTCCAGTTTGTCGTAAGAAGCAGCCTTTTCCTCAAACTGTTGTGTGAGACTTTCAATTTCCTTCTGGAGTCTCTTTTTGCCTTCTTCCATGGTTTCTATTGTGCTGGAATATTCCTGTAGCTTCTTCTTAGAGTCAGAGAGCTGAAATTTGAATTCATAGGACAAATCTTTATAGCAGTGACAACAAAGCTTGGCAGAGAAGGTGGCCAGGAGACAATCAAGACCCAGAAATCTTATCTAATTTCACCCATGTGAAGCTAATGACCAGTTACCCATCACCCAGGCCTCATAAAATGAGGCAGACAAGCCTAGTATGCAAGACTATCTTGGGAGCTACCTTGCATTTGTACCTGTCCTAGACATCACACTTTAAAGAAGAGGGAGACTTCTGGCTCCATTGTGGAGCTTCACTGATGCCATCTGGGCTAACAGCACTTGTTCCCTGAAGGTCCATGTGCTGTGCCAGGATAGTTCTACAGATCTGAAACCTCTGGAATTACTGACAAACTCTCAGTGATGGGCTAGTGATTTAGCTATGGCACTGATACCTGTATCGTCAGTGTTGAAATATGTCTCTCCAGATTTTGTTTTGCTTCTAATTCTTCATCCAACTGCTCTTGCAAGCTGTTCTTCTCATCCTCCAACTGACGAAGCTTGGTAGACACATTTAGCTTCTGCCGCGTTTCTTCCTGAAGCAGCTCCTACAGTCACCACATCAATCAGCAATACAGTCATTAGTTTAGGTCTTTTTATAGTGCATTTTATAAATATTGTAGATGAGCTGTTCCTGGATGGAAGTTTACCTGTGTATCTTGTAGCTGAGATCCTAAGGTTGCAACGTCTTTGGTCAATTTGATTGTCTTGCTTTCTGCTTCATTGAGCAAACCAGTAACATTTTCAACCTCAACCTATGAGACACCGCAGTGAGTAAACTCAGTTATTTTGCACAACTTCAGAATCTTACTACAAACTTTTGTTTGCTCTAGATTGAAATCTTAAATTTGAACAGGATCTGAATCTGCTCCTATGCTTCTGGGTCACCTCAAGCACCAACAGTGTTTCTATCTTAAATGGAATTCACAATTTTGACATAATTTTGCTGGACAATATGTGGGATTTAGGTCCTGTGGAACTAAATCCTACACACAAACTCTGCAGTTTCTGCATGTGTCATCTCTGTGACCTGTGTATTAAGACCCCCAAGGTCTAATGCCATTTTTGTCTAGTTTACCTTAGTATTTTATTACTATATATCAAAACCTAGTCATATTCATAAGGCAATACTAGTATGTTCCTTTCAATGAATTGCAAAGGGGAATGGGGATTTTTGTGGATTTTCCTTCCTCTTCCCAAGTTTGACAGAAGTTGATGCATTTTGATTATATTTTCTTATTTATCCACTGTCGTGGTTTAACTTAAAATAATAAAGAAAAGCTTATTGCTGCTTTGAACAAAGTTGTAACAATAAGCTTGATTAGTATCGCTGGACACAGAACATCTGCTAAAGCACCATTTAAAATTATCTTTAGTTATTTCTTACTAGACACTAAATCATAGATAAGTGAGCATTCTCCTTTCGTTGCCATTTTTTCTGAGCACAACATATGTGTTTAATAGCTGCCTAATCCATTTCCAGAAGCCACATTCCTATCAATGTTCCCCACCACCCAAAAATGAATGAACAGAAAGAAACTGTAAAATATGCAGCACAGTCACTGAACCAGTGGTGGCATTACAGACTGCAATGTGTACAGAGCGATGGTGAGACTAAAAGCTCTCACTTCCATGAGACAGAGTGATTGTAATTGTTTAAATGTGTGATAATTGGGGTAGGAGTTCAAGGTAGGAACCCTACAGATGATAAAAAAAATGAGCATTTTGGCTGAAGTGGACAGGGCCAGGATTCCTCCAGTTATACCCTCACGGAACAGTATAAACTGGTCTTCTCAAGCTCAAGGTGTCACAGCAAAAGGTCAAACTCCTTCCTACCTGTAACTTATGAACTTTTTCATTGAGTTCTGTCCGAACACGCTCTCCATCAGTGTATTTGGACTGTAACTCTTGCAGCTGTACTTCCAGCTTCTTCTTTTTGTGCTCCACATCTTGCTTGGCCTGATTCAGGCTCCTGACTTCATTAGCCAGATCAGCGTTGTCTTTCTCCAGTGTCTGTTTGGTCTTATCCAAGTTTGCTTTAGCCTACAAGCATGAAGTGAAGAAAGATGATCTATAAAAGGAAGCCATGTTATCTAGTGGATAGTTTTCAGTAAGGTGGATTTTTGTTTACCCGTTTAAATTGTTCCAGCTGCTCTGTTAGCTCTTCCACAGCTTGAGTGTGCTTTTGCCTCATCTCCTGGACCTGGGCTTCGTGAGTTCGAGTCTCCTCCTCCAGAGCTCTCTTCAGCACTGTGACCTCCTGTTCACGCTTTGCTCTGGAAGGTAACACACATAAATGGAGCAGCAGCAGATATAAGTGTTCTGGTCACTGGGAAAATAGCACTACTGCACAGTTAACACACAGTATTGTACTGAGATTGGTGACGTTTATTTTTGGCCCATGTGCTACATCTCCATACCTGAGTTCTTGCTGGGTGGCTGTGGTATCCAAAGTATCCTCAAGCTCTGTCTTAAGAGCCTCCAGCTCTTCACCTAGGTCTCTCTTCTGTTTTTCTGCTTTGTTTCTTGCAGCTCTTTCGGACTCTAAGTCTTCCTGGAGATCAGAGATGTGAGATTCCAATTCACGGATCTTCTTGAGGGCATTGTTCTTCTGACTAGTTTCATCTTCAAGCCTGGAAAGAGAGTATTTCATTTTATGTATTAAAAAAAAAAAATTCACTTTGAGGAAATTGATATACAGAGATTAAAGTTTTATAGGTGCTGTGCAAGAAAGTACCAAAGAAAGAGGGGGGGCTGATGCAAAAAAGATCTGGCAGCTGTAACGTATCAGGACACAATGCCTGGAGGTGCTGATCAGCTGATTCAGCAAAAGTTTTGATTGAGTGTTGGCCCTCTTAAATTTATACAGAAAATCCACTGAAACTCTGGAATGGATCAGGGTCAGATTCTTAAGTAATTTCTGCCTTTTGCCTATGAAGTATGTTGTTACATTTTCATTCTTTACTTGACAGCACTGCCAATGTGATTGGG
The DNA here is from genome assembly GCF_000737465.1 of Haliaeetus leucocephalus. Taxonomy (NCBI): domain Eukaryota; kingdom Metazoa; phylum Chordata; class Aves; order Accipitriformes; family Accipitridae; genus Haliaeetus; species Haliaeetus leucocephalus. The sequence continues at coordinate 6,471,384 of NW_010973072.1, forward strand.
AAGAGGAATTTTCATTGCTATCTGGAGGTAAGATATGTGTTTGTGGGCAAACAATAGTATAATTATTTTTTGCAAAAGGAAATTTGGAAAATGGGGAAGGCATGCAGGGTGGATATATAACTGACACATGAGATTCATGGCTGCAGCATCTCAATGTCTGGGAAGGGGAGAGACACCTGTTCCAGCCTGGGTTTTCCACCTGTATGCAGGTTCAGGAGTGAATACCTGGCTAGAGCAGCCTGCAGCTCTTCCTCCTTCTTGGCTAGTTGTGCTTTCAGCTCAGCAATTTGTGCCTGGAGCTCTGCAATTTGCTCATGTAGATCACTTGACTCCCCTTCCAACTTCCTCTTAACTTTCTCCAGTTCTTGTCTGCTCTTCTCTTCTTTCTTCAGTCGCACTGAAAAAGTAAGGATTTTGGTTATGGGAGTGCAATAGTGCAAGGAGTCCTTAATCTGATCTTGAACTTCGGCAAAAAAATGTTTTGGCCTCCAGTGAGGCCATACGTTTAACTATGAGTCACTGTGTTTCTGAAGCAACATGCAATACCTTACTGTCATCACTTTTTTCTAGCCACCCCAAAGAATCATTTATCTTTCTCCAGAAGCAGCATTAATTTTTTTTCTGTTTTCTCTCCTCTACTCTTCTGCATGTAAAAAAACATAGGTATCTGTGATTTATGCACCCTCGGGTTTTGGTGATTCTCACGCACAAAATGGCTTTAGCATAAGAAATTTGGAAAACATCCCACATATTTTTTAGAGGTTCTCACCAGATTCTGTTTATGGTTTTCTGTTTTGTGCCAAGGCAGAAAAACTGATATAAACCACTTTTGTTGATTTTACCTTCAAGTTCTGAAATCATCGATTCATGTTTGTTTTTCAGCTTTGTAAGATTTTTGGCTTTTTCTTCTTCTTCAGCAAGATTTGTTGTTAGATCGCTTATTCTTTCCTCAAGGAGTTTTCTTTCCTTAAGAAAAAAAAAAAAAAACTTCTGTTAACAAAAGTGTCTGTCATTGGTGATCATGAAGCAACTCTTTGCCAACTAAAAATGTCCAAGGTACTGTCTTTTTATGCTGTATTTCTTGAGATTGTAGTGGTACATTTTGATTTGTCAATTACAGAGGAGCTGAGGAGTGGTGCTGCTATTAAAATCTTGTACTCTAATGGCTGGGAAGTACAGGGCCCATTTCAGAAGAGCATCCCCTTTCAAAAAGTACTGGAATACATGCTTACTTCCAGTTTCCACTGTGAAGTTTGGTTGAAATTAGTTGAAAACCAAAAGAGTTATTTACTCTGCTTGGGGCCAAGAAGACATGTCTTCCACTGATGGTGCTTGATTGCTGTGGGTATTTTGCTTGAAGACATAGTTACCACGAGATCTCAAAAACAATAGTTTTACACAATTTTGAATTGTTTAAATGAGCTTGGAAATATTATCAGAAGCTTGTTCAATAGAGGCTGGACTGATGATCTGGTGAATCTGCACACCCATGAGATTACATAGTCAAGAGTATTCCTGTTGTTCTAGTGGAAGAGAAGGTTTTCTCTCCTCTTGCACTGTTTTGACAAAGTAAGAAAATGGACTCACAACCCTTACCTTGGTTAGCTTGTTATTCTGATCTTCCATTATGAGAATATCATCTTCCATTTTCTTTATCTTGCCATCTGCTGTTACTTTTTCAAGTTGCAGTTTCTGCCTTGCAGCTTCTTCTTCTTCCAGCTGTTCCTCAAGGTCCTTTGAGGGGAAAAAGAAACCCACAAAATGTGAATTCTGGAAATAAAATACCACTTAGATTATAGGAAATGCTTAATGTTTGTCACTGTATATGGGGTATGATGTAGACTTTGTTGTTTTTATTAAGAGCTAGACAATCTGTAATGCTTGGTGATTTAGAAGGAAAGATTTGTTAAAATAATTTTTTAGAAAGATTATTTAAAATTGAGATGGGGAAGAAGAGAACACTGGAGGAAAGAGCATCAATTAATTGTTCTTACGTCAGTGGCACAGACATACATTCTACAGAGGGCTGCACAGCAAGCACTTTCATAAGATGTGAGGTTTGCCAGTCTCTTTTTCTCTGTGAGATACAAGTTATTGTCTGTATTTGTCACTTATGCCTCCTTACCAGCATTTGTTGTTGCATCTTTTTCTTTTCTGCTTGCAACTGCTGGCTGCGCTCCTCCTCTTCCTCAATTCTGGCTTCCATCTCATGCAGAATCTCTTCCAGCTCTTGTTTCTTAGCAGCTAAACGGACTCTCATCTCTTCAGCTTCAGCATACAGTTCAGTTTCTGCCTGAAGCTGTTCCTGAAGGAGGTTCTTCTCTTCACAAAGCTACGCAAATAAAATGGGTAGGAAGTTAAGACTTGGATTGCAAATTGCCCTACAGTGTCTTTTTATTAGATAGTCCTAGTGTACAGGCAGGCAGCTCTACCACAGGTTCTTGTGTGGACGGTAGGCCTTTACTGAAGTAACTGGGAGTTTGTCTGCACTGAACTTTTGTTCTGGACCATCGCTGTGAATACAATCGTGAGTACAAAGAAAAAAGACACCTTTATTGTAATAGCTTCTAGAAATGGTGAAAGAACAGCTAGAGTTTTCCAGAGGCTCAGTGCTGTAAGTCACCTGTGTGTGTTTCAGTTCCAGCTCCTTCAATTCACTCTCTGCTTTTTGTTGTCTTTCCTTAGTTTTTTGTAGTTCTTCATCCTTGGCCTGCATTTCTTCCTCTTGGCGGGTGACTTGCAGCAGTGGTTTCACCTGAAAATAAAGGTTTTTTTCTAAGAATGTTTTCTATCAGTATTTATGCTACTAAGCATGGTACTTAAAGGTGCCAGGCTGACTGGCACTAATGGTAGCACTGTCTGTTGTAGCTCAGGTAGTGGACAAATACTGTCCAGCCAAACTTGATGTAACCATCTTTAAACCAGCAAGCCTCAGCAGTGTTGCTCGTTTCCATCTCTGTGCTAATTCTTGGAGCCTTGTGAGCACCTCTGCCTCCAATAGCATCACTTTTTTAATGGCTCCAAGCCTCTTTTTGTCCATTGATAATGTACAAAAGCTACATCTTCTGCATAGAAAGGCAACGTGCACATGCAGGTGTGTGTTACTGCCTATTTCTGTTTGCAGAGGAGGTTGCTATCAGTGCAAGTATGAACAGTTTTCTGAATCCAAACTGAAGGCCATTCTTGAAAAAAAACCCAGGCCTCTTCAATAGGAAAATGGACTTGATTTGCTTGAGTGCCTAGCAGGGTGATGTTTAGTGTCCCAGTTAGGGAACTCCTGAGCTACTGAGTCCCCCCTAGATACATAACTCTGCATGTTCATAAAATTCAGTTTTACTCTGTCTTCTCATTATCGACCCCTGTGAAACGATTTCATTTTTAGTAATTAAAAAAAAACCCATACGTGCAAAATCTCTTACAAATCTCTGCTTAACTAGTTTTTTTTCTTCTCAAGCTAGAACTAACTTTAATGTTAATGGCTTTATACAACTATTCAGAGTGTCTCTAGCCCCAAATTTTGTGAAGCTAATGAGGCTTTTGCCATCAGCTGCAATGGACTTTGGAACAAGGAGTGTGCCTCACATGATATACCTTGGTATCTTGTGCATTTAATTTCATTTGGAAAGCTGAGGAGAGATTCACTGGTAGCAGTCACTCACTTTAGTGAACAGTCTCCACCATTGCCAGTTCCTCAGCTTCAGGTAAGCAGCACAATTTCTTTGGATAACCTTCATTGCAGTCAGCTGTTGCTGTCTCTTGGCAAAGGCTCTGTGATTAAAAACATAAAGCAAATTGGTTCAGTCTGAGCATAAAAGGTGTCTGCAAGATACACGCATTAAACAAAGAAACTGGCATGAAAGTCTGCTGATTAGCCACATGGCTTGAGAAGTCTGGCACAAATTCTTTCGTCACTTAAACAGTGCCTGTGCTTTCTTGAGGAAAGGTGATAACTCTGTTTAGCTTTCTGGTATTTTTAGTCTTCTGGGTTTTGGCTGTTTGCACTCCATAGGTAGGCATAAAGCACAAAGTGTACATCTGGTTCTGGATGCGAACATCTTTGCAGAGTGCATGGGCACTCAGAACTTGCATTGATCATAATTCTTGAAATCTATTATCTTTAAATTTCTTTGCTCAGTGATTTGAAAGCCTTGGTAGTGTGCAGAAAACGGGCATTATTGTAAATAGTTTTGTGATGTACATTAACTGAGATCATGCTAGGTGATCAGTGCTTCATGCCCAAGTTGCGTAAGAACTTAATTTATGTTTTACAAATGCCAGTGGTGCTGCTACTTGTAATAGTGTGTAAGACTCCAGTCATAGGCTAGGGTGCTCCTTCTGTCGCTTGTACAAACACATGTTTAAATGATGGATCACTGCCTCGGAGATCTTACTGTACAGAGGGTGTAAGTAGCCTCACAATGTAATTGCTTCTCTGTATTTATACTAATAAGCCTCTTCTGGGCAGGAAGCGAGTCCTTCACTGGACACAAGTTGAGTTGTAATGCAATACAAATAATAGATAATAATAAAATGTCTTGATATCTTCAGTTTGTTACACAGAGAACTAAAGGCTACTGTAGATACTCTGCTGCAGAAGACATTCTTTTCGTTAGCACATATTCTTACTTTCTTGCTAGGTAGCCTCGGCACTGAGCCTGGAAGGCGATAATGACATCTGTGATCTTCAGGTCTCTCTCTTCTTCCAGGTGGGCCAGAACGCCAGTTCTGAAGAAAATTTTACTCTGTCCAATTCTGTACAAGTTGGGGTCAAGTTCTAATGCTTTGATCTGGAGGAAAACAGGGATATTTGTTAACTCCAGTGCTGAGGTTTAGGGTATTAAAAAATACCTTTCATTTCTGTTCACTCTCAAGAGCTTTTATATAAGAAGTATAGACCTGATTATCAATAGGATCAAAAGTGCTTTCCTCACCATCAGTATGCAAGCCTGCTTCCCATCCATAAATCCTTTAGGAATAGCATTTGCAGCAAGAATTTCATATCTGCCAAAAGATGTTGATGTTAGGGAGGTTGAAACACATCAGATGATTTTGTCCAGACAAACTTTTCTTACACCACTATTAAACCCAGAGTTAAGACCGAGTGAGGGATTCCTACCGCTGACGGAACTCCTGGAAGACAATCCTGTTGGGGAATCCCTGCCGGCAGATACGAATACCTTCCAAGACACCATTGCAGCGCAACTGCTCCAGCACTAAATGGGCATCAAGTTTGCCAGCCTGAAAAGGGAAGAGAAAGTATTTTTAGCACAGTAGAAATTTACAAAAATGTTAAGAGCTCCATATCTATGTTTGAAGACATCATTCAGCTCTCTGATGTGCTAGTACAGTGAGCAGCTCAACATGAATAATGTGCCAGGAGTCTGAAAATCGAGTGTTTGAAATTTACCCTTTTTTCGTGATTTGGAATGATACAGCGGACAAAGTTGGGATTAGTATTCCTTAAGGTGGTCATCAGTTTGGTCAGCTGCTCCTTATAGAGTTGGCCAACGGTACGGAACATGCCTTTCTTGGTTTTTGAAGCACTAGGGAGTGAGCTTTCAGTCATCTTGGCCATCTGGTCCAGCCCAACTATACGGTCCACTGAAATATAAAAGAAAGCATGAATGGAACTGCTTATATAAACTGTCCTCAACTCACATTACACCTGTCACTGGCATTGTTAAACTGCAGCTTCCCACAGAGGACCAATACATTTTTGATGCAGTAGTAGCGTACTAACAGAAGTACTAGAAGACTCAATAGTCTACTTCTGTCAAACATGAAAATGAGGCTCTTTGTTAACTAGTGACAGAATGGAGCAACTGAATACACAGAATATATTTTATTTTTTGTTTGCTCTAAAAAGGACAGTCCTTCTGCAAAATATCCAGTTGGGTAGGTTGGTGTCAGAACCAGGAACAGCAACATCTCTTGAGTCCCATCTGTTACCCAGTGGTTCTCAAAGTCTAGCTAATCATCTCCCTCCGTTATTTGATAATTGTGAGCCACCTTGCTTGTGTTTGCATGCACATTTAAGTCTAGGTAATAAATATTTATACTGTAGTATACGTGTTACAGATCCATATAAACTTTTTGAAAACAAAGTGTTTTATATGCATACAGACATTCTTCTGATGGAGTTTACTTGAGATTATACGTCACTGGAGAGAACTGTGCCGGACTTCTGGGAGAGGAGTGTGTAAGCTAAGTCATTTATAAAACCCAACAATAACCTGTATTAAATGAGGACTACAATATCGCATATTCAGCAACGTTATGACCGTGTAATGAATAATTCTTACTGTTGCTGAATAATATTAAATAAGGAAACTTTTTGATAGTGTTTGAAAGTATCTAATGATGCTTTCCATAAATATGTCTTTAGAACACATTATTCTTGTTTCTTAGTTCAGTTTGTTCTATGCTTATTATTTTCATACTTGTGTCCTGCTAGCAAGGGATGGCTGTCAAAAACTTCTAGTAGAAGTTTCTCCCTTTAAACCACATTACTGATTTAGAGTTGCAATTCATACCATCTTTCCAAAGGTCTGCTACAAATTTGTCTGAAGACTGGTTCAGGAGAGAAGTCACATTGTCATTTAGCGGATCCATGTTCTTTGTTAGCCAGGCAGTTGCATTGTAGGTAACCTGCAGGAAACAGTGCTATGTCAAAAATCTGTGTTTGATAAAGAAATCTGGAGTGTCTTAAGAACACAGGGCGCTGTCTTAACACAAAATCACACAAATAATAATAATGTGAAAAAATTTCTATGGTTGAGAACTGAGTTGAGTATTTATTCTTACGTGTACTAGCATCTGAGAAGCTTTTTGCAGACATATCCATGGCAGGGCATCTGCCCTGCCTTTAAAAAAATCTGCTTGCTAGAAAGGAATCTGAATCACTTGGATTTTCAATAACCCAGTGCTGGTTATTTTTGTTCTCATGTGAGCTTAGTGCAGCGATGAATGTTTTGCAAATCTTATTTCATATGTTATGTAATTAAAGCACTATATCCCTTATATAATTAAAGGCATCCCTTATCAATGCAGGTACCAGACTGTTTCTTTTTTACCATTTGGGCATCAAAGAATCAAAATTCCCTAAGTGAAAATAGCTCAATCTGTCCAGTACCTTGCCTGCATAGTGCATTATACAGAACTCGGTTTTATCCTTGAGTTGCTTGGGCTTCTGGAATTTGGGATGGTTGCCTTGTTCTTGACATAGTTTCTCCACAAAGGATGTGTCAGTAGCTTTGGGGAACCAGCACTCTTCATCCAGCAGAGCCAGGACACCTGGAGGGTTGGTCTACAATGTAAGCAATAGCAGATCAGTATTGTCACAGACAGAGACAGAGCACCACTTTCTTTATTCCTTATGTTACAAATCCTCCCAGGCAACAAAGCATCTGAAATACCTTAAATGGTTCTCTTATTGTACTGATACATAGCTGACCCCAATGCAACCTATGTAGTATCCACCTATAGAGATAAAAACTTACTGGTCTTTCAATCAGCTCAATGCAAGGTTGCAGGTCAAGGCCAAAGTCAATGAAATTCCATTCAATGCCCTCTCGCTGGTATTCCTCTTGCTCCAGTATAAACATTGTGTGGTTGAAAAGCTGCTGAAGTTTCTCATTAGTGTAATTGATGCACAGCTGCTCAAAGGAATTGATCTATGAAGAGGGAAAAAGTGAATTCATAATGTTAGAAAGAGACCTTCAAGAGGGAACTTAAATGACAACATGAAAGTTGTTATCTTCTATTTCTTTTTACATATTACAGTAATTCAAATGTAAGGATCCATATTTTTCTAATACAAGGTCTTGGAAATTTACAGTAAGTTCTCAAGTGGTAAATCTTTGAACTGGGACCTGTTCAAGAAACCATAAAAAGCAGACCCTTGCTCTAAACACTGAGCCCAGCAGGAGCATGCTGCCAGCCCCCAGCCCTTCCTGCCCAAGGGAAAGGCGAGCAGCCAGGTATAGTAGGCCTGTGGGTTGTGATGGCCATGGGCTGTGTCGTGGTTTAACCCCAGCCAGCAACTAAGCACCACTCACTCCCCCCCCCACCCAGTGGGATGGGGGAGAAAATCGGGAAAAGAAGTAAAACTTGTGGGTTGAGATAAGAACGGTTTAATAGAACAGAAAAGAAGAAACTAATAATGATAATGATAACACTAATAAAATGACAACAGTAGTAATAAAAGGATTGGAATGTACAAATGATGCACAGGGCAATCGCTCACCACCTGCTGACTGACACCCAGCCAGTCCCCGAGCGGCGAATCCCTGCCCCCCCCTTCCCAGTTCCTAAACTGGATGGGACGTCCCATGGTATGGAATACACTGTTGGCCAGTTTGGGTCAGGTGCCCTGGCTGTGTCCTGTGCCAACTTCTTGTGCCCCTCCAGCTTTCTCGCTGGCTGGGCATGAGAAGCTGAAAAATCCTTGACTTGAGACTAAACACTACTGAGCAACAACTGAAAACATCAGTGTTATCAACATTCTTCACATACTGAACTCAAAACATAGCACTGTACCAGCTACTAGGAAGACAACTCTATCCCAGCTGAAACCAGGACGGGCTGCTAGCCAGCTTGAAAGAACCAAATTGTTTTTGTGGCTCTGAACTTAGATAATTGTCATCTTGTATCCAAACCACTGCATGATAATAAGGAGTTTAGCCAGCTGTGTCCCACAGTACATACCTCAAAAATCTCAAATCCAGCAATATCAAGGATCCCCAAGAAGGAAGCACCTTGTCTTTTTGTTTTATCAAGAGCTTTGTTTACACGAGCTAGAATCCAACGGAAAAGACGTTCAAATTGTGCCTTGGCCAAAGCCTCTATGGCAAAGTCTGCCTGAAAAAAAGAAGAGAAAACTGTAAGTGAAAGAAGAAACCCAATTAGCTGCTAATTTCTGTAGAGATAATGAGACAGAAACCTGACATTTCCCTTTAGAGAAGATGGAAGGAAAAAAAGAAGAAAGGAGAACAGTTTCAGGAGAGCTGAGGAGACTGCAAGTAGATACCTGCTCTTTGGTCTGAGCTTTCTGAACAACATCTCGTCCTACTTTGATCCTTGGGGTTAGAATAGATCTTGTGAAATCTGTCACATTAATCCCCATCAGGTGACACACTTTTTGTGCAGCTAGAATAAGAGAGTGAGATTTTTTTCAGATTGAATTTTCTCTTAGCAGGTCAGTAAGTGTGAACATGAGCAGCTAAGCAAGTACGTGAAGTTATTTATCTTCCTTAAAAGCTCTTCAGTTGTAGGTACAAGAGATGCCACTTGCTATAAAAGTATTATTCATTATCCAAGCAGCAAATTCACTGTTCATCAATTTATGGATTCAAGATTACTAGAAAAGGTAATGATAATTGAGCTGATTTTAAGTATGGTATATCTTTTAAAGCCTGTGAAGTATGTATGTAATAACAATTAAATAAAAAATACTGATAAAGATTTAGTCAGCTGCTATTTTATTAATTTCTTAATGTTAACTAAGTTTTTCAAGTGGCAAATCATACCAGTATTGTCTGGCATAGAAGCTTGATCAGTGTTTCTCTCCTTCTTGAAGACAATATTACCCAGCTGTAGGACAGATGAAACAACCCTCAGTATAGCTGTAAGAGAAACGGATAATATAAATGAGGAACAGAATGGACACATTTTCAAAGCTCTATTCTCTGCAATAACAAAGATTCATTCTATTGCCTATAGTAGTCTGTACCTCTATGGAAAGAGCTAGGTTTGTTTTAAAAGGCTGTGCCATAAACCGCAGGAGTTTGAGAGCTGATTGAGCAGCATCTCAACAATCTGTGCAGTGGAGTAAACAGGCCGGTCTGGGAACACCAGCACCTCCGAACTAAGTTGTGCTGGCTCCCCAGGCAGACCCCCAAGTCTCAGGAATTCATCTCCCACTCTCAGTGGCCTGTAGCATCTTCCCTGCTCAGTCACTTGATCATCTGTATCTCTGTTTTTAAAACAAACAAACAAAAATTCTATGAATTACTAGCAGCTGCAAAAATGTGTGGCACTTCAAAAGCTCCAGTTGTGAAGGACATGTGGATATTTAGTTGTGCAACTAAAATCAAATGTATACAAATCTTTGAAGGATTAGTGTCAAAAGTACAGAAAAGTAATTGATTAATGTTTGATTACTAAAATATATATAAATGTGATGTCACCTAACTTCAGGTAGTAAAACCTACTGATGTTACAGATGAGACTGTATGAATCCAGGGAGTTCCATTTGTTTATTTGGTAAACTTACACAGGAGAATAATACTGTGCTAAATGGGCTTCTATTTTAGAGCATGAAATCAAAGGGGTTCAGACAGTAATATGACTCCTATTGTTGTAATGGAGGATGCTGCTGGCAACACCAATACACATGCCCTGGCAGGAGAACGAACCAGTCTTCATCAGTAACGTCATCTGAATCTACCAAGTCTGGGATTTGCACTGCTGTCCTGCAAGGCAAGACGTTTTTTCTCAGCATCCCTCAGTCACTGATGCAGGGGTGGGATGTGATTGAGCTCTGCTCCCGGCTGCCACGGCTGGTCCGAGGCTCAAGTGATGGGGTGACACTGTTTCTGCCACCAGGTGTCACTTGGGGCATGGCAATGTGCATCCACGGGCAGCGCACGCTGGCATGCACCAGCTGAAGCCCTGCACTCTCCCAGGAACAGCGAGAGGTGAAAGCTACACTGATAGATGTCTCTGGCAGGCCCACATTTTCAAGATAGTTTAGTTGTCGGTTCATGCTCTTTGTTTTTATTTCTCTTTTCTCTGAATCAGTGAATACAAATATGAGCTATTTAAGCCTGTTCCATTTCTTTAAAAATTAATTCAGAATATTTTGCAGCTTTTTTATGGTAGTTGTTGGTAAGTTCTGGGAAAATGGCTTTAAATAGTCATTACTGTTGTTAGACCAGGCTTGAATTCAGTAGTCTGTTTTGGGTATGTATGGAGTTCTAGTGAGAAATCTTCCCTTTCATAAACACAAACTACCTTTCAAAACACCATGCGTTACAGTACTTTTGCATGCTGACAACTGCACTGATGCTGTGGAATTCAAGTGGGTCAGGAGTGCATGTCAAATTCCTCTTACAAGCAGGTCTGTGGAATTTCTAAGACTTATAAGAAAAAGCCTTGCAATTCTTCATTCAGATGGACAGCAAAATATTGTGACAACTGTTTTATTTGATCCATGCTTAAATTACTGTATGGAGCTGCCCTGTGCATCACCAATTGTTCTGTTCATCACAGAGATAATTTCTCTTTGATGATATAGACTCTATTTTCCAACATAGGTGGTTATTCTTCAGTATTTCTTTCACTGTGTTTCCAGCAAGTGCTGCCAGTTTAAACCTTTGAAGGAGGTGGTTTGTAAGAGTTTTCACTATTGCCTTCAGCTGCTTCCACCAGTACCCACTGCAGCAATAGGAAAAGGTAGGCCACTGTAGTAATTTTTTAAGTAGAACTTTTCTGACAACAACCTAAAAGCAGTAGGTCATCATTAGATCTCCTTGCAAGGCAAAAACAGTCACAAGACTTCCTGAAGCATCACTCTGTTTAATACAAAGGTGCCAATGATTCTAAGGACGTTGGTAGTGTTCTGTGTTATGGATCTATGAGAGTGGTTGCAGTGTCTTCATGCCAATCTATTGTCAGCCCCTGCTATCCTCCACACAGATTCCTGCTGCTGGTTTATGTTTTCTTCAGGCACTGTGGTGCCACCAGTTTAGTTGCTTACTGTTACTGGCTCTGACCGTGCTGCTTGTGTTACGTGATCTTGAGCCTGTGTTTAGATCCTGCCTTGATCTTGCGTCTCTCCTGATCACACAGAACTGAGTTCCCATATTATTCTTAACGTGAGGCAGAAACAAATCTGTGCTTGCAAAGTTTTGCCTTACGAGAAAACCTTCATTCTCTTTCCATGAGACATCTATGGTTTAATTCATCCAATACCTCCTGAGAGGGAGGGAAATCTATGGGCACTAATTCACAGTGCACTTCTTAGAAACAGTAGCTAGGTAATGGTTGGTGATAGTTTTACACAGAGGAAGTAAGAGGCAAAAAGGTTAAATAACACAGGCACATTTAGAATCTCCAGTTGGTAGTTCATGCAAGATCACACTTCTCCAGAGAAACATGGACATAAAATCTAAATATTCTTAATTTTCTTATATGAATGTAGAATCTTACTTCATATGTGTATTTTGCAAAGTGATTATTCTGGACAGAATTAACCTTTGTGCATTTGCATCTCTACATAGTGTCACTTGCAGATGTATACCTTGAATGCAATCTTGCTAACAATACTCACCTGTCTGTTCTTCCTCAGTAAAGCCCATAATTGTCATGGCTTCTAAGGTCTCCTGGAACATCTCATCATCTTGTTGAGCAGGAATAGGTACATGGCCATTAGATAGAAAGGTATAATTGTTGAAGCCTTCCAGCAACAGATCATCTAAAAAGCAAAGAAGAAAAGCTTTACTTAAATGCATCAACTTAATGCTCTTAGTTCATGAGTTGTCCCAGTGAACAACAGGGGAAAACCCAGTGTTTTCACCAAAGGAAGACTCTACTTGTATCAGGAGTTTAGAGTTTTGTGGTGCACAAATATTTTCAAAATAACTCTTCATTTAGCAAGATTGATTGTGTTAAGTTTCCAGTTTTCATTAGTAACTGAGGAATGTCTCTGCCCCTCAGTGGAATTTTGCACCCTATGTACTCAAATCTGAGACATTCTTCCCAAAATTCTTTCATTTAATGCCATGTGTAACCTACTCAGAATTACACCTCTCCCTATGGGGATTCATATCAGGTAATAATAAGAATGGAACCAGGTGACGACCATAGTGGGCTAGACCAAACGACTCTTCAGCCCTATGCTGTGGCCAACAACAGATTCTTAGGTAAGGAGCATAAAAAAACAGGGAAAATGCAGAGTTATCCATTGCTTTATACATTCTTTGGCAACTAGTGATTTAGGGAAAGATATCATATTTGAGCCATGATGTTCCAATACATACTATGTCTAATCCTTTTTTTGGATCCACTTACACTTTTCACCTTCTCAACATTCTGAAGCTATACTTTTCACAGTGTAATGATGTGCTGTGGAAAAGACATTCTCTTAATTTATTTTAAAACCACAAACTAATATTTTCATTTGGAACCCCGATTTCTTTTGTGCAAAAAGTAATGAATAATTCTTCCCTATTCGTCTTCTCAATATCATTCAAGATGGGGTCTGAATGGGTTTACATCTCCTGTAAATTGAAACATCCTGTAAACTGCAAACAACGTGGCTTAAACAGGTGGACATCAATTGAAGCTTTCTTATAATTCACTTGAGAGAAGTATTTTCTATAGCTAAAGAGCTGTTTATTTATAGAAAGGATTGAATGACATAAACTAAAGAAGTTAAGATAAATTACTTAAGTAAGCCATTGTTCAGACTGTTCAATGAGATCTGAGAATCATTAGCAAGTAACTTACTTCTCATCTGTTCAGAAGCTCCAGCAATCAAATAGTAAAAGATATGAAATGTTCGCTCATCTTTAGCCTGACGAATAGCACGGGATTTTTCAAGCAAATCTGTTTGTCAAGTGTGTTAAAAAAAAATCAATAACATATCTCAGACCTTCCTTAATTGTGCCATCAGCCTCAGAACCATCAATAGCATTCTTGAAATATTTGCCACGAGCTTGTCTAACATGAACATGCGTCTAATTCTGTGGCAGGAGCTCTGGTATAATTCTCACCACAATGAGTAGATCAATTTCCTACCTCTTATTTTGTATTAAATGCTGGTAATCATGGTAATAAGCACCACAATAGACATAGGTGTTTCTAAAATCAGATATATAAAAATAGTATTCTCAATATAATTCACACCACTTTTAAAATGAAGTACCAATATGATTCTTTCAACATAAGGTGGGGCTGCTAGAAGGACAGTTCTTGAGGCCAGTATTGTAAGTATAAAAGCAATAAAAGCAAACTTTATTTATGGTCCATTTTTGTGACTATAAACTACTAAAAATGAAGTTGGCAATAGTGTAAGTATTTCAACACCAGTCAGTGATTCACTCTTTAAAAGCTATAGTGCTATAGACAAAGCTTCAGTTAAGAGCAAAAAAATTAAAACCTGATTTCTTCTAAAGATCACTTGTCAAAATAAGAGCAGAAAGATAAACTGTTTGTTGCTTGGTGCTACACCCAAGAGATAAGGTCATTCTTTATAGCTGCATCGTTCTTATTTCTTGGAGCAAGCAGCTCCTTCTCTGTGCAAAGATGAGCAATGCAGCACTGAGGAATCTAGCTACATACTAATTTGTTCATTAAAACACACTATCTCATAAACATAACCAAGGGAACAGGCAACAGTACTTGGCAAGCAAAGTCAGGCTAAGCTGAATTTCCCTGACACGTCTGTACTTGCTTCCTGAAAAAATACATTGAGGTTATTGAGGTATAGCTCACTGCTCTGTGTGTGTCATTTGAAACAGCAGGGCAGTATTTAGCATCCAGAGCAGACAAAGTTGTCTGGAAATACCTCATACTTGATGCTCTCTGGGGCATCAGCACCAGCAAAATATTTGCTTCAGTTCAATTGAGGGAGTTTTGAGAACAAGTAATTTCTGACCATGGCAGTTTAACAAAATATGCAGAGATCAAGTCAATTTCTGGATAAATTGTCCCTTGGTTTGACAAAGGGAGAGGAACTGTAAGGACTCTAAGACAGCTTTTCTGACCGCACCATGTTCTTTTGCTTTTCCTGTCTCTTTTGTCTTTATTAATAAAAAGTCTTTAGAGGGGTGGAAGGGTGTCCTGGTTCAACCACGACAAAGGGAAAGGTATATCCCTTTTACTAAAATGACCCTTCAGTCCTCCAGACACGAACTAGAAAGCTGTCATACTAGGTATCATATAGACTTCTCCCTTACCAGGTTATTCTCAATACTTTTTCATGGAATGCCTCTACCCCAGTACAACCTATATATGACCTTTGCAATACCTAAGCAGCGGGCACATGCAGCCACAGGCTTGATCATTCAGTCTGCAAGGCTCAGGACCCTTCCCTTACAGAAGCCAGGGTGCACAGGGCTGAGGGTAAGATCACACTGAGCATCTGGACTTCATCCCAACATGCAGTAGGGACTGGGACAAAGTGCCAAACCTGGACTTGAAAACTGGGAAGCACTCTCCAAGTTCCTGGGTAAACTGTAGTGATGATACCAAGCATTCGGTGTTTTTTAAAAGTGCCTGTCACAGCACCAGTAAGAAACAGTGAAGTTCCAAAACTTTTTATGCAGCTGGAAATGTAGACCACAAAGAACCAGTGTGACCCATGCAGGATCACATTGATACGAAACAAAACGACTACATGGCTCTCAAGACCACATGCAATCTTAACCACAAAACAACCTTTTCCCATTACTGTATTATTGGGACTCTGCTTTTAAAGTCCCCTGCCATTGCCTTTAGGTATGGTGCTTCCATTTTCTGAAGCTGTATATGGGGAATAGCACACTTTCCTATAGCTGAGAAAACAGACCTGAAAATATAAACATGAGAGTAAGACAAACGGAGAAGCTGGTATCAGCACAAATGGAGCCACTTCCCGCCGTCTTTGTTTATACTAGCCTCAGCAACATTTGCCTTTCTTAGACATGCAATGGAGCTTGTTTATCTTGCTTCTTTTGCTCACCCTAGTTAGCTTCCAGTGCATCTCACTGAAAAGGATACAAGTCTCTATGTTTGCTCCGACAATGTAGCCTGTCACATCAAAGTTGATGCGGATGAATTTGCCCTGTGAATGAAAAGAAGACCTAGATTGGGCTGTTCTTTCAGGTTATGCCAGATTTTTCCAATATTAGTTTTTATCCTGTTTAATAAGACAAGTACATCATCTCCTTAAGAATAACATTCTTGATTTCCTCCTGCTGGGACAACCTGTGGAAAAGCCTGAAACGAAGTAAACTTCTCTGATATTCCCTCTGCAGAGATTAGCCCCCCCATTTCATTCAGGCACTTAGAGGGAAAGGAGTCTTCCCTACTGGACCAGGGAACATCTGGTCTTCTACTTTGATTTCCACAACATCAATGAGGGAATAGCACTGGATCTGTGTAACTCCCTCTGCTAAGGTTCATCTGCATGGATCCTGAACTTTGCAGGGAGAGAGCAGAGGTGGGAGAGGGGGGTCTGCAGGGAAAACAAGCATCTGCCAGTGCTTCCAGAAACAATTGTCATCAAAGAGTGACAGCCCTCAGTTCACATCATTCTAACTTGAATTTGTATGACTGTTTTTTCTTTTTCTCCTGTAGTTTTTAATTTAATGTATTAACCACTTTTGCTAAGTAATAGTCACACCTTAACACCTTATGACGTATATGCTCAACAGTGGTGCATAGAAAAAGGAAGTACAGACTTTGTTTGCAAGTATGAAGGTGGAGATGTCCTGGAGCAGGAATTGACTCTGGAAGGCCACACATAGACTGCTAAATTGTGAGAGGACAATGGTACTGTCAAGTTTGAGCTTGATCTTTAATCTTCTATAAGGCAAAATTCCTATTTCAGAGAGGAATTCTAAACTGTTTTTAAGGGATTAGTTTTAAGATGCTATTTAGAGTAAAGCACTGATGAGGGCCACTGTCTGTACCTTGAGCTTTAAAAGATGCTGTAGCTACCCCCTTCCCCCATAGACCCAACTGGATTTCTCCTACTTACGAATCTGGAGGAGTTGTCATTCTTCACAGTTTTGGCATTTCCGAAAGCTTCAAGAATAGGGTTTGCCTGTAGAAGCTGTTTTTCCAGCTCACCCTAAAATTCATTCAGATGCAGTTAACCCTAAACTTCATAATTACTTAATTAAAACCAACGCATTTACACTGGAGAAAAATGTGAAACATAATTTAAGCCTTTAACTTTTTTTTTTGCTGAATACTGCACTTCATGTGGATTTGTTTTCATTCTCCGTTAATCTTTGTGTTTATATATTTGTGCAGTTGACTGCTGTCCTGTATACATGACCCTTTTCCAGCCCTGTTGCCTGTGACAGATCAAAGTCTATTAATCTGTTTAGCATCATGACTGGCCTTTCTTAAAAAAATGGGTCATTCAATGTAAATTATTTTTGTCCAGTTTAATATAATTTTTAGAAGGGATATTCTTAAAGGAACCTCTAGCATGTCTTTTTCAAGTTAGTTTACTGAGATCCTTTGCTAGCAAATGACAATGTAATTAGAATAACTTGCCGAGAATCATTTTAATGTAATGCAGCACAAAGCTACAAAGCACATTTCATCCAACCTATTAATAATGATCCATGCAAGGCTGTTTAGGTTAAATATGGAAATGCATTGATTTATTTCAAACTAGGATAATGAATTATCATGCAAACACACAAACTTTGTATTATATTGTTAATTGTGATTGGTAATTGCTAATGAAACAAATCATGCAATGAAACAAGCATGCATTTAATACTCCTATTTCTAAACAAATCAATGAAGTTGAAAAAATCCTTTGCTTATGAATACAGCTTTTCTGAACTTTTCATTCAGGTCTGTCCTATGAGGTCACTCAATTTCACATTTTTTTCTTGTCATCCTATTCTTTGAGTACTGCTCTGCAGTAACATGTGTTATTTCAAATAACTCACCCTGAAAAGGAAAAAGTCCTTGATACATAATATGATATAATTTAAATAATTTTAATTAGAATATAAGGTAATATTTAGGTTGAATCTAGGGGAAATAATTTGGAAAATGAAAGTGCTTCCCAATTAGTGTGCAAAACTGATAACCTTTTTCTAGAGACTGTTCCTGAATGTCTTGTAACTTATGTGGCAATGATGAAAGCTGCCTCAAAATATCAGTAAAAAGCAACAGATTGTTAACAAATGGCTAAACTTATCTGCATGGTCATGAGACGGCAGAATGAGCGCCTTCCTGAGAGCACAGATGTTTTGAGAGCTAAGGCATGTATCAAGACTGCATTTTGAAAAAAAGAAAAGGAAAAAACCACCAAAAATCCCCCAGAACTTACTACCTAAGAGTTAGAGGGAAGGAAGATTTCCAAACAAGCTAATACAGGAGTCCTAGAATAACTAATGAATTCCTAAAAGTGCATGAAATTTCTCTGTACTGAGAAACTCTTTCCAGTTACACTGTGTAGACTTAAAAACTCCACTATAAGTGTAGGGTGTTGCTGAAATCAGATGGTGACAGCTAAAATAGAGCCTTGTATGCTAAACTGAGAGAGATACCACCTGCTTCTAGTGAGAACTGAACTATGCCATAAACTTGAGGGATAAAACTGTGGCTCCAAATTAACAGCCTTGTATGCAGCTGTAAGTCCACTGAACTTCACAGAGTTGCCTATGCCAGCAATGAATCAGGTTTTTTTTCAGAGAGCTTGTCAAATGAAATACTAAATTAACTAAGGGGCAACACACTGTCCTTTGTCATAGCCAAAGTTTGAGAGGCAGCAGTCAGAATGGGGGAAGAAAGACCCCATTAAAAAAAAAATAATCCCATTTGCCTGGCACAGAAAGAGAAAGAATATGCCAGCGAACCTGCCTATATTCCCAAAGCATTGGTATGCTGGTGCAGCACACCACAACACAGGAGGGCCCATGAGGGCTTGTAAGAAACTGCCGTAACACCTGCAGACACACGCTGCAGTGGGAATTGCTCTGTTACACATCATAGCAGCAAGCTAAGAACATGCTAACTTTTGCAGATGTGAACAATTCTCAACAGTTGCATGAAAATGTAAAATTGAAAGCAATATCAAATGGAAAGCATGCAGCCAAACAAATCAATCAAACAATGTGAGGTTTAGGAATTATTTCACAACAGTCCTAAAAAGTTCAACCTGAAGCACAGAAAGCATTTGGGTATTTTCATTCAGAAATCACATTGCTCAATTTCAGGCTGAGTGGCTCTTTCAGGATCGTGGGAAATCTCATTCAAACTATGGCAATTTGAACACACATAAAGAAGAGAGTGGTATTTGAAAGATGACCCTGCCTGTGTGAGACTTCATTCTTTACCATGGAGCCTGACACAGTTAGGGTTGATTTGTGAGAGCATTTGGTGCTATTGTTGCTTTTTATCATATCATACAACATATTTCAACAAAATGTCTCTTAAATTTGAGGTGCAACAATAGCATGCAGATCTACACTCAGTGCCTTAAACACACATCAAACAGTCTTACTCACGTAAGAAAAAGATGGACCTTGCTGTATTGAATAACGTGGTATAAAACAAGTGTCAGTATCATTTCCATTACACAGACATTTTTATTGTTTTTCCTGTATTAAAATAACCAATACACAGTTTCCACGCAAATAAACCAGGAATACAAATACAATCTATTGCAGACATACCAAGAGTACAAATACCATTAACATATAGAGAGCATTTTAACTGAAGGAAAAAAAACTCTGAAGCAAAGGGATGGGATTTGGATCCAGTCCCAGGTTAGTCTCCCAGGCCCAGACAAGGACAGATATTTTTATGGTAAATCCTCAGTTCTTCTCTGGTGCGACTGAGGCATTTTGCTATTCATTATTTTTTCATGACTGAAATTGCTGTGTCAGTAGTCCCAGTCACTGAATTACTATTTGTCAACATGTTATAGAACAACTTAGACTTTCTCTCAGCTCCTATCTGGTGGATATTTGCCTTCAGGTCTTTCTCAGGGCCAATGTGATCCTGAGACTCACATAATTCCCCAGAGGAGTCAGCAGCAACTGCAGTTACATGCCCATTAGGGATGACCTTGAAACCACAAGTTCATTCCCCCCCGCCACTGAGCAGGGACCCAGTAGGAAGAAGTAAGTTTCTCGCATAAACATTCAACAACAGAAAACGATGCCTTTAGTCTTGCACCATTTCCACTAAATTTAATCACAGATTTCTAGAAACTACTATTCAAAGGGACATCTACTCCCTCCCCTGCCCCACAGCAGAATCTGCCATGCATAAACAATCACTTCTGGTGGAAGAGCCCAGGCTGCGCACCCCGTGCTCTGGAGTCCTCTGTCTGCCAGGCCACAGGGTAGGCAAGGGTAGCTGCAAGACCCAGGACAGGTGTGGTCATGAGATTTTTGCCTTGTTTCCCACTACCCCACTAATTACTCTTTTTGGACCCAGCCTTGCATTTGGAACACGCTGACATGTCTTCCTGATTTAAGCCTGTTTTGTCATAAAAGTGAATTGCTACATTTTTTTTGCAGAAGTTTGAGTACCATTCAAAAGGCTGAAAATGACATAGGAGCGGGAGTTGTATCATCGCAAACAGCAAAGACAGTTGAGAGCCTCAGCCACGCTAACGATCTCCGGGAACTGGGCAGATACAAGCTCGTTATTATGGTTCAGAGCAAGAAAACAAACTTTAGTCACTAAGGCAAGACTATCAAAAATTCTGAAGCAACAAAGTACTTAAAAAAAAATTGTGCCTTTCAGAATTGTTCTCTCTGACAGAGGGGTAAAAAGAAAAGATAAGTTTTATACTGGCACTCTTCACTGGTTAGTAAGAAAACTCACTTACCAACAAAGCCAGTCAAAACTTTGGAAGTTTAAATGCTGGTATACATTTTTGTGATGCAGTTGGACGATGTGTTAGTTAAAGGCTTTCCCAAACTTCTTAGTTGCCAGGGGTCAAGGGTAAAATAAGGACCCGAGCCCTTCCAGGCTTCAAGGCCGTCACGCTAGGATATAAATAGGTGCTATGCATATGGAAAGCTATGAATATTTCTCTTCTAGCAAAGTACGTTCTGATTTGATGCCTAAAGGGGTGTCAAACAAAAGGTTTTTTCCATAAACACAGAGCTGTGATGTAATTGTGTACTCTTAATATGTCGACTGTTTGGCAAGCCACAGACGTTGACTTGCTGTTAGCACAGTCAGCTCAGTACAGCCCTAACAGGCTTGAAGGAGAGTTGGATATGGAAGAGCTCACTTACAGTGATGCTGATGTCCTTTTTGCCCTTATGTGATGAAGCAACAACAGCCAGGTACTGAATGACCTTCTTGGTATTTTCTGTCTTGCCAGCACCAGATTCACCTCTGAGGGAAAAGAAAATAACACAAAAGAAGGTGGGTAACTAGTGGACTCCTTCTGCCATGTGATGTATTTAGTGTACAAAAAGAGGACTGGAAAGTGCCCGACTCAGTATTTACCCCAGAACACCATCTCTCCAAATCCACCTGACTTCAGCATGCAAAGAACGCATTATCAGAGCTATATCTCTGTCCCGATAGTATTTTGACTGGACGTTAGGCCATTTAAGGCAATTCTAAAACATGATGCATTTTTGAACAGCAGTTCATCTTGCTTTGGCAGCATCTGAACATTTACGAAAAGTGGAGCTGGCAGGGAGTCTACTTGTATTTTAAAACCAAAAAATACAACATTAACTATGATGTGGTACAGCAGTAAGAAAAAACATCAGCAGTGATACAATAGTTTTCTCTTCTGAAACTCCGGCATTAAAAAGACTAACAGCTTGTATCAGTGCTGGACAACAAGCGAACGATCCTGCCTCATCTGAACTCCGTGTTCAAACGCTCCTTGAATTCAGTGGGACTAGAGCTGGGACTGCCTGAGGTGTCTCTGCTAACCGGGTAATAAGGGACATCTTGTGTGGGGAGATGTCTGACCAGCAGAATTGGCATCCCGGCTGTGCTCTGTGCAGTGTCCCTTGGGAAGCAGGAAGGCAGTGGTTACTTTTCACCTCCTGGATGACTTCCAGGGTTAAGTTTATTTACAACTCTTAAGCCTTCTCTTAAAGTAAAATAGTGGTTTTCAAAGTACAGGTACAAGGGCCAGATTTACACAGCCTTCTCAGAAGAACATTTCCAGCCTACTTTTCCCTCTCTGTGTCACACTACATCATTTCACATCTTCTAGATACCTTTGGCTCTGATGATTATATAGACGAAAATGTTTTTATACTGTCCTGTCTCAGCAATGAAAAAAGTCATTGAAGTGGGTGTGGATGTAATAAAC
Source organism: Haliaeetus leucocephalus (assembly GCF_000737465.1). Classification (NCBI taxonomy): domain Eukaryota; kingdom Metazoa; phylum Chordata; class Aves; order Accipitriformes; family Accipitridae; genus Haliaeetus; species Haliaeetus leucocephalus. The sequence goes on from NW_010973072.1 coordinate 6,493,423, forward strand.
TAGTTCTTTCAACTGTATCAAGCTAGTGCTGTGAGGAGGGCAATAGTCTAAATGTAAGTTGGGCCTGTTTGTCTTTGGATTTAAACTAAAATGGATTTAAAAATAAAAAGAACAATACATTCAAAAATCCCATGGATATTTGTCAACTCTTTTGAAGCTGAAACTATTTAGCTGGATCCATTGCAGTTCTGCTTCTTTTCCTAATTAGGAAATACAGGAGTTAATTTTCCCTACCAAGGGACCAGTGATAAATGGACATAAAAAAATATGGGTAAGTGCTGGGCAGAACTTTCAAGATAGAATGACATTGATGTAAACCTTAGGAAACCAGAAACAATTCCTGTCTGAGGTACGACACGATGAGAAGTGTTTTTTCTGGCTTTTAGAGTTTTAGCCAGAAATAATTAAGATGAATATGTTCTTTTTCAGAAGACCTGGGTTAATTTGCACAGTTTTGGATTTGCCTCTGCCTGGGCTTCAGTGCTAAAACATTTCCATGTTTTATTGTTAAAAATTAAGTGTCCTGGGAACAATTCCAAACTAAGCACACCAATTTGAAGACATATGCATACAAAGTTTTCAAATAAATCTACCTTACAACTTTGTTTCTTTGGAAAAAAAATAAAAAAACCCCCTTTCTTCAAACAAACCCTGGGCTTTGAACTATTCCATTTTATTAAAGGTTATTTGTGGTTCATCACTACTTGAATTGCATTTCCTTTCTCCCAGGGCAACAGTGCCCATCATTTGGCTTTCCCCTGAATCCCTGTGAGTATTACCATATATGGCATCATTTTACTTGTAATTATCCTACCATACTGTACTGCTTAAGTTGCTTAACATTTTCTTCTGTGCTTTCATCCTTAACTCTTTGCTCCTGCACAGGCTGAGGGTTTTCCTATTTTCTGCAGACAGACTTTGAGGCTTTAACTTCCTTTTGAAGTGGACAATAAAAAGTTCTTCAGCATGAAATGGAAATGCTTCAACATGAAATGGAAAACAGACAGGATCTCAACAGCTACAAGTAGGAAAAGAATCCCTAAGGTCAATAAGTAATGAAGAATAATGTCCATAACTGATGAATACATGTAATTTTTCAACACATCAGATAATTTTTAAATGTCCATGACAATAGACAGGTCTGATAAACAAGTAGCCATTAAACAACATTAGTAGCCCTCATATGCTGAAGGATGCATCACAGCTGTATGACAGCATCTAGATTTCCTCTCAGTGATAAAATACCATGTGTTTGAAAACTAACTAATGAGGAGGAATGGCTAGATCAGGTTCAATGCCTCTAAACATCAAGAAGCTTACAAGGAGAAAGACCCAGGAGGAGGAGAGCATGTGAATCTCTTAGTTTGCTTCACAGGTGGATGAAATTCTTCCTAGAACTATTGAGCTGCAACAGAATCGGTCATGCTGCATCTGCCTTGAAGTACCATAATTTCTGGGGTGGCAGAAAGAACTTTAGTTGTGAGGTGGTATGAGGAATCCCACCTGTTTTAAAATCTACATGCTCTCTCTCGAGCTCAGTGACTGAATTTTTAAAGACAGGTCTTTTTCCTGAAAGCATCTTTCAGTGGTTTTGGCATGGACTATACACAACAGGGTTCCACCCAGGAGGCATCTGCTCCTCTCTTCTGAGTGCCCATTTTCCTCAGTCTTTACCTCTAAATTACGTTCCAAAGCGAATGTTCACCATATACACACTGTTACCACTGTCCTAATCATAATCTTTTGGGAGTAGACTGATCATTTGTTTAATTGAAGCATCTCAAATCATTCTTGATGCCTGCCTTACATAGAGGCAGCACATTTACTGCCAGTGCTGTTCTTTGCACCCAGCTCAGATGGGCAACACGAAAAGATCAAAAGCAGGTCCCATTGCACAGTTCTGATCAGCCCAACAGCAGTACCTTATCTACTTCCCATACAAGTTTTCCTCCTTGGGTTTCCTGGAGCAAAAGGGTCCACTAGGCTTAGAGGCTTGCTCTGTTATAAACACCACTCTCACATTGCGTGGCATAGTTTAAATTTATTCTTCCCTCATTTCTTGCCAGGCATTGTTTTAGGAACTCAATACAACATTTAAAGCACATAAGCTCACATATATAGTACTCGGCTGTAACAGAGGTTTTGTACCACATGAGCTACTAAATCCTCCATGACTCCATTACCTTCACCTTAAATGAAAATTACCCCGGCTAGAATAGGTTTCTAAATTAGGACAAGGTGAGACTAACAAGTTGGCCCCACTGTTGTGGGGTGAGCCTGTGGTGTAGCTACAAGCTACTCTTGTATTTTTGGGTATAACTGGGAAAAATCATTTTTTAAAGTGTATTTTTTGTTGAAATATTGAAAGCTTTCTATATTGATATTATAATACAAGACTTAGTTTAATTCCACTTTTTGAAACATCTAAAAACCAACAGCAGAATTTATTTTCAGCATTTGTTTCAGTAAGCAATGAACCACAAAAATTGCCTGTTCACACATCTCTTAATCTGGCTGTGCTGGCACTGCGGGAAGCCTCTGTGCACAGAGCAGTCAATGAGGTGCTCTAAATCACATTAGGGCTTGGCAGGCTTCATCCTGCAGTATAGATGTGCAAAGATAATGAAAATCTTTGCCCTAGACCAGCTCTGTCCCACTAGAGACGCCCCTCAGAAGCCAGCCCACTGATCCAACTAGTTTACTTATAAAAAAATTCCCCAAAGAGACCGAGCTGGTTCAGCACCAAGCTCCACCCTGGGTCTAAAGCTACACAAGATATCTGTATGGGAGAACGGCCAGGCAGCAACGCTTGCCAGCTCCAGCCTTTGAGATTTAGTGAGCTGGGAAAGAAAAGAGTTTAGCTCTCTCGTGGAGGAGTCTTTTGACTAATGGGGCTTTGCAGTTTGGAGGGTGTTCTGGATGACTACGTTTCTTGACACGTGTCGGGAGAAAGTGGGCTGAAGTCCTGTGGCTGGGTGAGGCTCTGGAGAGTTTGCTCAAAAAGAGAGAGGGGAGGATGGGGAAACGGGCAGGATGGCCACTGTCTCACCCAATATTTTGTCTGTTACAGTATCGAATTAAGTGGAAATAGCACCCTGCTACCATATGTTTTTATAGAAGCTATTAGAACTAAATGCATGTATGAAAAAAAGGTAAAAGGTAATGAAAAAGTATTTGATTATATGTACAAATCAAGTGTTTAACAAGCATTTGTTTTCACAAGCTTCACATTACCCCAAACATTAAGAATCTTGATCAGATTTTTTTCTCATTCATTTAAGGTGTTTTTTTGTTTAACTGAAACTTGTACACAGTCCTTTTAGCCACATCTGCTTTCTAGAAAATACTCTGCCCATTCTTTTCAGAAAGTGGCTAAAATATGCTAACCCAAGATCAGACAGGTTTAAGAGGAGATCTTTAAAACACTCATGTGCTTAGCTATGCAAATAAGCACCTGTGGAATTTTTTTGTAAAAAAACCTTTTGAAAACACCAAGAGAATCCACTTGTATCTTTAGAAATCAAACAACTTAAAAGCCAGAAATCTCCTTTGAGGGCTGGTGCCTCTACTTACATTGGAAAAGGCTTGAAAAGTCACAAGCCTGTTCACTGGCCATTGCTTAGTCCAGTTCATGCTTGATTGCTCATGCACCGAGGTTGCTCAGGTCTCTGAGTAACTGGACAGATTTTGGGGGATTTTTCCTTCAGCAACATCTAATGTGCTGATCAACACAGACCAGCATGGTCTTTGCAAGAGTGAATACAGAATATTTCACGGCCAACTCAGATGTTAAAGAAGAGAAACTGCAGTGGGGGAGGCCTAAGCACAGGCAGGAATTTTGGGGAATCCCAAGAGCCAGGCAGAGCAGTGAAGGCTGCCCAGAACAGTACAGGGACCAAAACACAAGGATTGAAGTCTTAACTGCCTTAATTTTCAGGCACATAATAAGATTTCATACCTTTAGTGCAGTATTATATATTGTATATTTATTATATATGTTATGTTATGTTATGTTATGTTATGTTATGTTAATGTAACCACAGATATATTAGTTAGTAAGCAGAGCCATGGTATAAAGCTTTTTATGTGGAGAGAGGCAGCTTGTACATGTGCATGGTAGGATGTGGGGTTTTAAGGCTGACTGTAAAGTGGCAGAGAGCAACTGGCAGGGAATGACACGAGAGGATGTTTAGTGATGCTGCCCATGGGAAAGAGCTAACAGCAGAAGGATGTGTCCACAGGGGAGAGTAGATCAAAGGCAGTATGTGTGTAGTTATTAATAAAATGTAGAAGAAATAATGAAATCTAGGAAAGACAGGGAATTCTGAGGAAGCATTAGAACCCATGAGCATTACAGACGGAGCATTTTAAACATACCATAGTTAATCACACAAAGGGTAGGGATTGAAAAAGAATGCAAACAATACTTCACCACATGAGGGTAGGTTCAATGAGCTGAGGGTGAAGTCCTGAGAATGGGTATATTTATACTCGGAAACATGGAATCATGCCTAGTTCTCAGATCTGTGCCCCTGCCTGTGCCCCAGCAGCATTTTGGGTGAGTCCCAGGTACTCAGCATCCCACCAGGCCTTTGGTTTCCAGGTGAGCTCTACTAACAATGGAATAACTTTGCAGAACTAGTACAAAGCACACAGCACAGAGTACTTGAAAATAAAGTGCACAATTTCTGCTTACATTTTGACACCAGTGTTTTGGCTATCCTGCTGAATTCCCATAAGGTAAATAGCAAAAAGTTATTTGTGGGGGATGGGTATCAGTAAGTGGAAGAAGGCAAGAGTCTACACTGCAGCATCACTAAACATAAGTGAGTTTTTGGCAGCATCCACAACTATTTATATATGAATCCTTACAGCTACATTTTTTTACAATTTAGGTACCAGGCCTTGGAAAGTTTGAGTCTGTAGCTATTTAAAGAAAAGATCCCAGCTGATCAATGCCATGAAGTCTTCAGTTATTGTTATATATTTTAGGCAAAAAGATAATTTCTTAGAATTTTTAGCAATTCTATAAAATAATGCAAATTGCTTCCGCTTGACAGCTGCCCAGCTGAAAGCCAAGTGAACTTTCTTCTTTCTGTACAGCCAAATAAGGCCAACAGGGATGATAAACCAGTAGTGGTTAAAGTTGTGTAATTGGTTTTAGCTTGACTAATCTTTTTATTTTAAAAGGCATGTGAGGACTGGTTTAAGCTATAGGTCATGATGGCCATCCAACATACAGCAGTTATTCCAAACATCTTGATGAATCACTTACTGTGGCTGTTTTCAAAATGGGAAAGACATTTCATTCTCTCTATTTTAGGTACTACTGGTGTTAAACACCTTATGTTTCCAGCTTAGCTGGCCAGGTAAAAAAAAAAATTATTTTCAATACATGGTAGCTGTCAGAAGTGGATCCTTTAATGGATTTTCATGAACAAAAAGGCATAGATTTGCAATAGAAAGTCCCTTTCTTAAAAATCCTAATATTCCAAATTTAAAAGATCTGAAGATTTACTAATGGAAAAATAAACTAAAGTACAGGAATAGAAGGAGGAAATGCATATTTTAAATTAGTCTTCATTACCATGACATGTTTCATCCTGGGAAGAATATGATGGTCAATTTTTGTTTCATCATTGCAGCAATTTCAGATTTCTTTTAGGTATTAATGCATTTTGGGCAGATTCTTGATCGATACACTTACACGTAATGAAATCTTGTTACAACAGAGGTTATAGCTATGCTAGCCCTTATGGTACCAGATACAGTATATAATTTTTACTTATTCTTAGGTGATAAATTTTTTCCAGTCAGCAGTGGCACTCACAAGTAACTGTATGGCTGGTGATCAGTAGCAGTGCTTTTTAAAAACTGTAGTGTAAATATATATTCAGTCGGTCAGTAGCCACATTTTCACAGATAACCTAAAACCAGTTCAGTTTGGGAATATGTGTATTTACAATACTCGCAGACTACAGCGTAACTGCATGAACCTGCTAGAAATAATATGCATGCCATCTTCTGCAAACAATATTAGTATTTACACATCCTACCTTTGATCAGGAAAACTGGAAGATGCCTAATACAACAAACACAAAATTATGTCAACAGCATCCTCAGTGGCATTCAAGTAAACAAAACCAACTAACTAGCAACAGAGGAATGGAGAAATGGTCAAAACTGAAGGTCAAATAGGAGATCCCTGTCCAACTCAACAATCTGAGTGTTTTGCAAAATAGGTAGGAATGATAAACCAATGGGATTTTGTAGAGTAGTAAGTTGCGCAGAGCAAAACTTATTGCAATAAAATCACCACCTGACTCATGATACAACAGCTGAACCCCCCATGCTGGTGCTGTCTGAGCACTGGCAGGTCAAAACTCAAGGAGGGAGCCTTCAGCAAGCCAGGACACAGAAAAATCAGAGAATTCAAAACAGGGCTGGCTTAGCTGGTATTTCACTATTGCCAAAACTGATTACGTAGAGACTGCAGAAAGGTCTGACCTGTGCAGTGGTGCTGAGCCCTCTTAGCCAACACACCCCTGCCTCGCGCAGAGGCTCCAGGGGAGCCCACTGCCAGCAGGGAGGTACCAAACCTTCTCCCTTCTACCTACAGTATATGCAAACAGCACAAAACAACAGCATGAATATGAAAGACCATGCTTTTCTGCAATGACAACTGAATTTGGAAGTTGTGGTGAGCCACCAAATGCTAAAAGTGAAAAGCAGTTCAGTAAATATCCAGGATGCTCTGTGTTCCTCAGTTTTCTCAGTTCCTCAGCTTCCTCTAGGAACCTTTTAAAATCCCTTGTTCTCTCTCCACACACAGTTTTACAATTGTTTACAACCAATGAACCAAGTTGTTCACTGTAAACTCTTAAATCTCTAAATTCAGAAGGTTGATTTAAAGAAATAAGTTTGTGCATTAAAGACTTCCTATGACACTAATACCTGCTTTTTATTTTACCAACGGGTAAATCTACCAGAGTAGATTTAGGACTGTAGTTCAAGCTTACTGAAGGTGAGGAGAATATGTCTGTTTCACCAGAATTCGAATCAATTTTAAATAAAGAAAGATGTTGTAATATTGAGATATACTAAAATAGATCAGTTTACTTACGTGCACAGGATGGACTGGTCTTCTCGATCTACGAATAAAGAAAAAAAATCCATTAATTAGGGAAAATGGCTGTCCTGACAGAAGCACTTATGTTTATAAGGATTTACATAGAACAGCCTAGACCTTCCAAAATCTGGCAATCCATGATTAGTCAAAAGTACTGGGTTCACATCTTATTTAATTTGCCCTTGCATTTAAATAACCATCTCTAATGGAAATATTTTGTACAAAAAATGAACAAAAGGTTAAGAGTTCAAAAATATTTTTTGTAAATTCCATTAGAGATGAACTGTAATGAGGATAGCAAAAAGATCAGGCTCTCTGTAAGAAGATTATAACTGAAAATTTCAAGCCTGAAACTCAAGTTTTTACTATGCTTATGAAGTATGGCTAGCAGCCCACTTGAGACAGTCTGGACAGATAAGGCATCAAAACCTAAAATGTTTTAAGCTGGTCATGCACAGCTTTGAATTTTGAAAGCAGAGCAGTTCAAATACCTGAATAATAATATACTTTCTATTTCATTTCAGACTGAGAGACAACTTTTATCAAGAGGATAAGTAATTTCTTGAGATGTCCTCCAAAGAGTAAGATAAACCAAGGTACTTCACATATTTTACAAGAGCATGTCAACACGTACGTAAGTATTCTTCATGCTTTTTACTACGATCCACCTTTTGGATCAAGATTTATAAAAAGGTGGGCCAAAGTCTCCATTTCTACTATGTGAGCCATGTAAGAGGTTTCTGCGCAGCAGAGTCCAGTACACTGTAATGCTGCAGGAAGGTTTAGGATCGCATCCTAGCTCCATAACCTGCTCTTGCAGCATTCCTCCCTGCTTATGCTTTTGGAGTCAGAGTTTCTCTTTACATTCAGAACTTTTACACAGAATTTTCTACCAAAAGGCTGATCTCAGGCTAAGATCTCTAGGCTGTGATGGACAGTGAACACCCACCCACTGAGGTTTCACAGTGCACTCCACAATGCTAAACTGTTTTGTAAAGCTCCACTGAAGCAAGACTTCCAGACAAGTCTGTGGTAGTGGGAGGCTTTACAATTTGCCCTCTATGTAAAGATGCATGACTAGCATGTTTGCTGTGAGCAGTTCTGAACGATTTTTTTCAGTGTGGGAATGGTCAAACACTGGGACAGGTTGCCCAGAGAGGTGTGGTATCTCCACCCTTGGAGCTGTTTGGAAGTAAACTTGACCAAGGCTCTGAGCAACCTGACCTGGCGTTGAAGTTGGCCCTTCTTTGAGTGAGGCTGTCACTGTACAGACTGTAGAAAAATCTTCTGACTTAGGAAAATAAATTCCCAGGCAGGTCAAATACATTTTTTAAAAGTGTGCAGAGTTTATAAATCTGAGACTTGAGGCAGATAATTAAGGCAGAAGAGAGTGTTTCTGTGTGGTTTGCCATTATTTATCAAATGCAGAGGTAGCATTAGCCCAGCAGAGCCTCGGCTCAGAGGTTAAGACATGAACTTCTTCCTCCTTTTATTCAGTGTGTGGGGTGACTTGCAGGGCTACCTATCTGATTGCTTGCCCCTATTGCTGACCCTGTATGTAATAAATATCATGAGATAAACAAGCTTTCTGTACTGTGTAGAGATAATGGAGATAAATTCAACCTATTAAGCTTGCAAGTTGTAATTGCTGCCTGGACCACAGCCAGCCTAGGAAAAGCAGTAGAGGATTCTGCTATGGCTTGGACTGATATTAAACAACTGGTTTACTCCCAGTTCCTCAATAGCTGTAATATTAACTGCTTTATTGATCACTCACACAGCAAATGGTGCCACTTAACTGCTTTATTCAGTAAATTGGTGCAAAATGACTCATTACATTTCTATTGGAAATATTTGTCAGCAATCAGCACAGCAGGACTCTTCCACATAAACATATGGGAGGAGACGAGCTGTGAGCCATGTTTATTTTTCACTGCAGGATATGAGCTAGGCTTTTTTTTAAGTTAAAAAAAGTGAGAACACGGTAGAATTTTTGCTAAAAATACACTGTTGTGTAAAGAGAAACCATGGGCATATATTGATATTGCATCACAAACCCATAAATACCATAAAGAAAATAAAAGTGACTTCTTAATACGGACTTGCCAGTGGAATTTCTGAGCGCAGGGAACATTAGAAAAAGTTCATCTCCTCCAAGCCAAGTATTTTCTCACTACACTTTTCTGCCCACTGCTGCCCTTGTTTTGCTCCCCAGTAAGTGAAAAAGCCTTCCTGAAGGTATCTCATAAACTGGCCCACCACAGGGGTTTGTATGAGTGCATGCCCATGGGCATCTTTGCTGAAATGTAAGAGCAGAAGAAGGATTAGGAAGGTCAGAAGTTGCACCAAGTACCCTCTGGGATAGAGAATAGGCTGTGCAAGCCAAGCCTGAGTTACTGAATTTCTTTGGACTCAGTCAGCCTAGCCCCTCATGCAGGTACAGGGAACAAATCCTGCTGAAATGGGAATAAGAGGTAAAATGGAGAGAATGGTGGGTCTTTGGTCCTGGAAGGACTCAAACTGAAAGCAGGGACTGGTGGGTGGTTGCTGGCTCTCCAAAGATGCCTTCTGGTGAAGCAGCACTTTGTGACTCTCACTGACAGCAACTTGCTTGAGGACTGCTGGGGGCTCTTGGAGGGAAAACCAAAATTATTTATTCGCTTTCAGCTTTCTCTTGTAGTCTGAAAGGCTTCCAGGATTGGACCTATGCGATTTGCCGGTTCTCTGTAGGTGAACAACCCCGTGGCATTCTTGCAACCTTCTCTCTCGGTCACTGGACTTATCCCCTTCTAACTTCCCTTGTGTTTGGCAGCCACATGAAGTCTTGAAGCTTTCAGCCCTGCGTTGCTGAATTGTGCAACCTGTCCTGCAAAACCTCATGCTGACAAACTGTCCTGTGCACATTCATGGAGGGAGAATTCCAGATGTTTCTCTATTTCCTTCAGTAGTTCTAACAAATTGCAAAGGTAAGGATGAAAGTTATCAGAAAACCTAATCCTATTCTGTTATGACTTGAGCTGCACATACTGGTCTCATTTACTTTCAAGGGCTCTCCCATTCGATTACTCCTATTTCTGCTCTGGAATATTTTATTCTATATAAAAAGGACTGTGCCCTATTTTGGGAGTCTGCAACTTTATGTGGGTGGATCTATAAGAAGAGAATGACTTGCATGAATAAAACTCCTTAAACATAATTCCTGGGGCTTAAAAAGTAACAAAATATGTCTTCTAGATTCCAATATGTTTTTTGGTTAATGCCTTTTTAAAAAATTTTACACTACCTGGAAGACTATCATATCCACCTCCTGTATGTCTCTATTAGATGTTTCGGATTTTTCTTAATTTCCTCCTCAATTTTTAATAGCATAGAGATCTACATTTACATTCTAAACCCTACCAGCTTTCCTAAACATGCAGTTAACTTTTTTTTTCTGGAATCTGCTTAGCTTTTTTACCAAACACCTCCAGATTGCTTGTAAGAATCATATGCCCCTCTGTTTTTGATAGACCAGCTAACTCTGCTTAATCACAAACAAAATCAGATGGTTTATCACAATGAAGCAGCAAGTTGGCAGCTTTACCATAAAAGGAAAAAAACAGACTGAAGCCATGTTCCAACACTCACTTACTGCTTCTTTACATTTGTTAATAACGACACTTCCTAATGGGGACATTTCTGTACAGTCCTGCTAAGGACATAGTAAACAGATGGCTTTACACAGCAGCCTCCTTTTCTAAGATCTTGGGAACTGTGTTTCCCTCCCATACCTCCCAGTAACTATCAAGTTGTTTGTTTTTCCATCTTTAACTCAAGCTTGCATAAAAATGGCTTTGCAGAAAATAGATAACCTTCTTGAATCTGCAGAAAACCATAATATATATTTTCCATGATGATTTATTGCCAGAGAACTTAATAAAAGCCTAATCATCCACATGAAAACTTTATGTCTATTACTACTGCTACATAACCTGACTTTTCACATTTGTATTGTTTATCACTTATTTGCTGTTTGCTGCATGCAGGGAAGATGGCAGAAGGCAGCAGAATTACTCCTCCTTACTGGACTGGTGTCTCAGCTCCATCATCACTGGAAGCTGGCAGTGCTGCAGGGAGAAGTTACCCACCCAACTCCAGCGCCTTTTCCCTGGCCTGCACTGCCCTCTCCTCGCTGCTGTTACCAGCATTCATACAGTCACACTGTGTACCGGGAGGGGGTGACCCACCTTAAAAACTAATTCAGCAAAAAGCAAGGGATGGTTTTTGCCTGGAGCAGTTTTGAGTCATGACTGCATGAAGACTGGTGCTGGCAGTGCAGGAGTTGGAATGGGGGCTGAGCCCTTCCTATGGCAGCTGTGCCACTGGGGAGGTACTTCATCCAAAACACAGGAGAGACAGGTGGGTGCAGAAGCATAGGGTGATTTTTTATGATTGCAGTCTCTAAGTGTAGCAGTAGTCAGCTAGCTTGTCCGTAAAGACAGTCAGTGGGGCCCAGTTCATCGTGGTAGCTCCTGGGGACAGATACACTTACAAAATGCTCTTGTGGGATGTTATATTCTCTTGGTCTTTTAGATTAAAGAAAACTAAAGTTTATGCTTGTTCTGACTGGAAATGAGCATCAGTGACTGTGCCTGGGCAACGCTCATACTGCATTAGTGACGTGGTAGTCGGTAGATTCAACAAGACATCCAGCACCCCAGTTTGAGCATGAGACAACATGACTGTGATTTGTAAAAGGGTTTTAGGTACTCAGAACCACTTGAAACAAGTGGACATTGTATCTCTGCCCAGCCAACATTTTCGTTAATTCCTGTGTCCTGTGAGATGTCAGCTTTTCTGCATATTTGGAAGAAAGTCCAGTTATCTGATTTCTGTTAACCATGCCTAAGTGTTATTACCAGAACAACTTTGATGGGACTTAAACATCATCCCTAATGAATACATTAACCAAGTAAGTCTCTAAAGCAGAGGAAGAATGCAGTGTGCACAGCGCATCTGTTTTGCTGGATGCTTGTGCCAGCAGAGGAGAGGGTGAGAATGTGAAGGGCTGATTCCCAGATGATGAGCCTGCAATAGGACCAGCAATTTTCAGACACTGAGACTCGATTCACCAAAAGATAAAGGTTCCCTGAGGCATCTGAACAAGCTGATTGCTGTTGGCCAAGTGGCCCTGGTCATGAAGTAGCAGAATGTAATTCTTCAGTCTTGTGAATCTAAGATATATTTTACTTTGGCAAGAAGAAACTATGCAAGTTTCCCAGATAAGGAGCAATACTGAAATTTCACAAGGAAAACATTCAGTGCCCTGATCCATGTTTATGAGTAAGAATTTTTTTTTATATTCCATTTGCAAATATGCTTACAAAAAACTACGAAGCTCTCTATGTCTGTATGTGTTGCGTGCACACACACGCACACACACACACAATCACGTTGATGCCCACTTTCACCACCCCAATGTGCACATAATTTGGCTGAATAACAGAGTTATTTTGAGGTTTGGTTTAGCTTTATGCACAAAACATGAGTACGTTTTTACAAACAAAAGCACAGCTTTAAAACCAGCTGGGGCCCTCTTCAGAGATGGAGAGACTCCAAAATGGTATGTCCAAGTAAATAAGCAAATAAAGCATGGGTGTCCTGGGCTTGTGATGCAAGCTCTTGTGGGACTGCTCCCCAGCTGCCATGCCAGCTGTGCGTGGTTAGGACGGGACGTTGTGGAAGAGCATTCTCTTAAAGGTTCAACTGATGATCTATTCCCTTCTCTTTTCTTTCCACTTGCTCTCCTGCTTCTCTCTGCTGTCAAGAATTCCTTGCAAAGGGAGCACATGGATAACAAGGCATAAAGCTTCCCCAAGAGTTGGTGGGGCCAGGAAATTATTATGAGCATCAAAAAAGTGAACAGAAAGAGGCATGCACTCTTACTGCCTCCGCCTCCCAGCACCCAGCCTGGGAGTCATAGCTGAACCCAGGCTGTTCTAGGTGCAGTTAATGACCACAATGAAGGGCAAGCCAGCTCCAGTGGCTTAACTGCTGCTTGGGAGAGCATGTTAGGAAGGACAGGAGACACTCAGAGAGAGGAAGAGTGAAAGAGGTCCTTACGCTGCTGGCTGATCTGTGCTGACAGTAGTTTTACATGAAGCAGAAAGCTCATGTACTTTCAGGCCAAAACAATTCTCCTGTTTCAGCATAGGCTGTATTATTACATTTTTTTTCTCTTTCCTGCAGATAGCTTGTAGCCCTTTCCTAATTGTTTTTCCCCATCCCATTTTTAGGGACAAGTAGCTGTATTCTGCACAGCTGAATGAGAACACTGCTAATGATCTGCAGGAGCTGGAAGCTTCTTGCAGAGCTCCCTTGCAAGGCTTGCTGCTTAAATAAAGGAACTGAGGAAAGAAGACTGCTCTGACTTCAGGGCCTGTTGGAGCCCTGGACAGTGCTGGATGCAGAGTACAGTGGTCAAGAGATGATCTGGAAGGCAGATACGTGCCTGTGGCTTAGTGGGATGAGCTTATGCTAAGTAAGTTTCCTATAACTATGGTTACATCAAAAATGATATTTACTGAATCATGTTATTTTAAAAGCACCTGCTCCCTTAGTCCTAAACATATTTTATATGCCTGTCTTCCTGAATAACTCTGCTGTTATAGTGCAGAGGATGGTCTGTTTTCAGGATGTCTTTTATTGTTGCTTTACTGATCCTCCTTCTCTGCTGTACTGCGGCTCTGCCTTCTGGAATACACTCAAATAAAGGAACAGAAATAGCTCCTGAAAAGAAATGTCACATAAGCCATAGGAAGAAAAAAGGTTGATATTGTAAAGCGGATACCTAGTTCTCTGGGCCTAGAGTTGAATTAACTATATTTCAAACACTCTTATATCTGGAAATATAAGATTCTAAAGTCAGGAACCTAAGTTATAATTAGGTAATCAACTTAAGTAAATAATCTTCAGGAGCTTAATCTTCAGAAGTTCTAAGGATTTTGTTATCAGGATTCTTTTGTTAGTTTTACAGTTAGTACAGATGAGTACTCAGGACTTTTGGGGGGGAAAAGACTGGTTTTGATATCAATCACCATTGGGGGGTGTGTGTGTGTATATATACGTTGCTTGTAACAAAATGACAGGGCTTTGATCGGTATTTTCAGTCAGTAGCAGTCTGCCTGGGGTTGGGCAATTATAGTTCTGTGGATTTGATGGCCTGGCACACACATATAAGTTGATCTTTTTTCATTGTGGGGAAGGACTTTGTCTAGTCTAAATCTTGGTTTAGAAAATAGCAATTAACTATGATATGCCAAACTGACTACTTGTAACTTCCAGTAAATTCATCAGGTTCATATTTCAAGTAGGATAAGTACAGGAGTACTGCAATCCTTGTGATTAAGATGCGTTGTGCATCTGGAGAAATACTGTGTAATTTCATTTGCATAGTCAGATAAAGTACGCAGTGGGTTTGAATGGATTAGCTTCTCCGAAACAATCACTGTTCTGTGTATGTGTGTAAATATTACAAATAAATCAATATGGGGTACTAATCTAGCTGTTAAACTGAAATTTTGAGATGCTGTTTATTGTTTTCACCAGTCAGACCTAAACCCCATAAGCTTTAAACCTTTAAATCCTTAAGGTCCAAACTGGGAAGCCTTGCTGAGCCATAGTTACCAGTCAGAATTTCTGCAGGATCAGGCTCCTAACGAGGGCATTCAAATTTCAAAGCATTTTGTAGAATCCTGGTTTCCTGGAGTACCTGAGGTGGCTGCGAGATTGCAACTGGTCGTGTCCCTGTAGTCTGTAGGTGTTGCAGCCTCATACGTTCATCACTATAACTTTTTCATCCCTACGTTATGATTTTTCCTTAGAGCAAAACCCCCTTAGTCTGTCAATAGCGACTGCAGAAGGAGGAGAGCACTGTGAGTTTTGAAGGTTTTGTTGGCACCATTTGGGGCCTGACTGCTTTCCCATTGCTCCTCGTTGCCATTATTGTTAGAAAACAGAGCACAACTCAACTCAGGGCTCCAAAGCATTAGCCTGTAATGAAAGTAGCCCCAAAACATTATTTGAATTTGCTTTGCTAGGGGAGAGAGAGAGAGGAGCAATGCCGACAGATCCAGCAGCGCTAGCAGCTAACTTTGGAATAGTCCCCACTGGTGGAGAGGGAGCATTTTCCATGCCCGTATTTGCCAAAACTATTTGCTTGACTTTGAAACCTTCCCACATGCCTCAACACAGATGGGTAAAAGGATTGTTTTTCCTTTTTGAGTCACAGTGTTTGTGGACTGCCGTTCCTGCCAAAGAATTCCTCTGAAACTTCTAGAAAGGCCGTGTCACCCTCCGTAACAGATCTTTTCTGGCTGTGCTTCTTGCAGGAGCACATGTGGAGTTATAAGGTGTTTTCTCCCACGTTAGTGGGCAGCGATTTCTAAGGACCGCAGCATTAAACTGGCCTACCTTGCAGCATGCTCCTGTAGGCTGTGTCCGCGATAGCGTAGATGTGAGGCGGCATCTCGTGCCTCTTCTTTCCCTTGTACATGTCGATAATCTTCTCTGAATAAATGGGCAGCTGTTTGTATGGATTTATTACAACGCAGAAGAGACCTGAATAAGTCTGCAAGGAAATTCAAATAAAAACTGGAATTAATATCATGTGCCATGCCTAGTCTGGGAAACACAGGCATCAGCTGCATTGAACTAACAGGATTTTAGCAAATAACACTCTTGTATTCTGCCTAGTGTAACAAATGAAGCGGCATTTTCTGAATGTATGTGTATGGGTGGTTTCCAAGTGCACAAATAATTATTTCTAAAAAGCAAACCGCTAGCAAGTATGTGAATTTAGTAATCTGTAGAAATACCATGATCTGATGTTAGAGCTTCTTGACTTCAGTTATTTTCAGTACATAGTGAATCACCCTTATCTGTGGTGATGTAACTACTGTAATAATACATAATATTTCTTTATACATGTATTTTCATACCAGGGTATTTGCTTAGGTAGGGGTCACATTTTGTAAACTGAAATCCTAGGGAAGAAGCTTGGATTGATGTTGGAAGAAGGTTTTTTTTTTTAAAAAAGATTATATGAACACCATATAACAATGATGATTAATGAAAGTCCTTGAAAAAAATTACTCAAGTTCCAAATAGATGTCTTAATGGAATAGTCATGCCTTTACTACATGATTATTTCTGTAAGAAATTTAAGGAAAAATGTCGTTTCTGTTTACAGCTTAATGAAGGTAGTAATATAAAAATACATACATAAACCAACAAGAATGGTGGCTACCAGCTGATAACTGTTCATCCAGGTTTTGTTAGTTGGTTGTTGGGGTTTTTTGTTGGTTTTTTTTTTAGTTTTCCCTTATTTTGGAATGCTCCAGCTATTGAACTAGAGCAGAAATAATAGCATATGATAATAGATGGTGAGCCATATTTCATAAACAATTACTAAGAGTAAGCAATTTGCAAGGGTTTTTCATTAAAAATAAAAATTTTAAAACCCCAAAATAAAAAATTACAAAGTTATGAGATTATAGTTGCAGGAGTATTGTGATCTTTAAGCTGCCCTATGGCTGTTAGTTTTCAAACCATGCCAGTTAAAAAAACTGAAATAATGAAATTATGCTCTTTCTGACTTAGGCATAAGTGGGTTTGGATTTTTTTTTAATTTTTTTTTTTTTTAATTGCCATGCTGTGTGAATGAGTGCTTTGTGGTGTGCAGCTGCTGCCGTGCCTTAATCTCAGGGCTGCGTCCGAGGATGGCTCAAGCTGCCTCGGTTCCCCCGTAGGAAGCACTGCAGCGCAGGACTGCAAAATGGCATCTGGGAAGCTTGGCTCTGGGCACAGGGATTTCCCTTTCCTGACCATAATAGGAAATGGCACAACACAGCCTCGGCACAGCCTGAACACTTTATATGGTATTCAGCAAACACGGCGAGAGCATCCATCAGCCTCCAGCAGCGAGGAAGGAGCAGGTTGGGTGCTCCACGCTGGGCAGGAGAACTTCTGGGGTGCTGCGGGTGGTGATCAGGGCCTCTCCTACTGTTTCAGGTTGTGACTGCGTCACCACAGTCTCAGGTCACACAACAAGAAAATTAAGCTCAAGATCCTTGCCAGCTCTCAATATCCCCAAGCTAAAACTCTTGAGGTGGAAGGTAGATAATTACTGTGCCGGATTTTCATTGAAGCTGGAGTTCAGATTGAAACTCTGTGCTAATCGTGTCAAAATGAACTTTAGTGCTGTGGGGACAATACACTTGAAAAGTGACAGTTTTTTTTCTAGAATGACCACCAAGGCCCTTGAGGAAAGGACAGTAAGGTCTTTTTTTCAGTAGAAATAGTTTTACTGTATGCACTCAACTAATCGTTCCCAACCAAGTAAAATAATAGGAAAGAAAATTTCCAATGCAGGAAATTATTTAGGCCTCCCTTCCCTGAGATTTCTAGGCATTTTCCTGACTTGCCATATGCAGGGCTATTTGCACACCCAGGCATACAGTAAGATACCTTTGAAGAGCTAACTCTGAGGCACAAGTAGCAGGTTATTAAGGCAGGGCAAAAGCCTGAGCTGATGACGTTCAGGAATCCCCATTTCTAACTGGACTGTGACTGATATCATCTCTCATGTTGGGAAAGCTGACCAAGACCTCTTGGTTTCACTGATTGTAGTTCTAGGTATCTGCTTTGCAAGGATTTGGGGAAACCGGATTAATACGTGTGATGTTTTGAAGGTAAGCAAGCCAGTTGGCTAAGCATGTGATTGGAAGTGGGTGGTTTGAAGTTTCTGTGCCTTAAATCATTCTCCCTGGGGCACAGTCTATCCAGAGAGGGGGACCCCAGCTGTATCTCTCCCTAGACGGTTTGGAGGCAGGACATGATTTGAAGCATCTTAAGGATAGCGTCCATAGGAGACCTCAGCTTGTGTATCCCTTGGACAGCCACCGCTGAAGGATATTTAAGAGCGACTGGCACAAATACACACATCTACCTTGTAAATGACTAGGTGTGGGCAGAAGAATCCCACCTCTGGTTCCAGTATGCATATATAGTTATCTGTATTTAAGAAAGCATTTTGCACTGTTAGGCAAAGACTGAATTGGTAGTGCCTATGAATACAGGTACAAGAAACTTGATTCTACTCGCAAATCCACTGAAGGTGTGTTGCTATTTTACAGATATTTATATAATAATTTTTGGTTTAATTTGCGTGTGGACAAGGCAGATTCTGTTTGTTCTGAGCAATGTGAAACATGAGTTAGTGGCAACACATTTCTTGCCCTTCTTTCTTAATTACCTGTGATGAAGGAAAAGGCCAGGGTCTTTTTCCAGTGTACAGTCATTCTGTTAATTTCTGCACTGAATCTTTTTATTTAATAACATTTAATATAAATGCAAGGGACAGACTATTTGTGTTTTGTTTGGGTTTTTTTTCTAAGTTGACTTTTATCTTTAGCAGAGTTGGGAATCCCCATTTGCATCAGTGATGCTCTAAAGGGCAAGATATTAAGGTCATGTGTTCTTTGTATGTGTGGGACTCCAAGGGAGGCAATATAGGCATTGCATGGCAAAGCCAGGAGATGGCTGTTTACAGTTGGTTTTGCAAGTGGATGAGACTCAAATTCTGTTTAGATGCCCCCTATTTTTTTTAGAAGGTATGACAGTATCAGCACTGTGTAAGGCTGGACAGTTTTAAGCAGGTTTTAGTTACTGAAAATACTAATAACTTGTTGCAATGCAAGTCAAAATAATTTCTTTATAACTATTAATTTACCACCATCTTAAAATCTAGTCTCTTGAGAAAGAAAACTTAATTTCAGATACACTTCCATTTTTGTCTCCATGAAAAATTCTTTGGTTTCTAATTGCATTATCTGCTTTTGGAAATTAATTTCCTCTTCCTGTAGACAGTGAAAGTTCCACAAAAAATCCACAAAGTAAATATATTGGATATCCTGCAACATCTATGCAGAGTGTTGCTGAGAACAACAACAAAGAAATAAACACCACACATTTTATCCCACTATTCTTCTACTGATTCTTTTTAGATCTTGCAACAATATAGAACACTTTCAGAAAAATTCTATTTTAGTAATTAATGCTGCGTGTTCTGATATAATAGCACATAGGTCCACATGCTCACCTGCAAACTTTTAAAATCGAATAAACTCAAATACTGAAAAGATGGAAAGTCTAGCTTCTTTCAGAAATCTTGGTGATGTGCATTTTAGTACATTCCTGAAGGAAAGATCTTGAGGTTAGCTCTTTGAAGTTATGCATAACAATTAAATAGTTCCTTTGTTGTACTATATATAACTGTCTTATTTTCTGCTTCATTTCCTACTTTCCAATTTAGCATTCCTCATATTATTAATGAGAACTCTACTCCTGCTTCTAAAACCTTGTTACTTAAGCTCTTCACTTTCTTTCACTCATGAGTGGTCTGTCATCTGTGCTGGTTTTGGCTGGGATAGAGTTAATTTTCTTCATAGTAGCTAGTATGGGGCTATGTTTTGGATTTGTGCTGAAAACAGTGTTGATAACACAGGGATGCTTTAGTTACTGCTGAGCAGGGCTCACACAGAGCCAAGGCCTTTTCTGCTCCTCACCCCACCCCACCCCACCAGTGAGGAGACTGGGGGGCATGAGAAGTTGGAGGGGACACAGCTGGGACAGCTGACCCCAACCGACCCAAGGGATATTCCAGACAGTGTGACGTCATGCTCAGTATATATAGCTGGGGGAAGAAAAAGGAATGGAGGACGTTTGGAGTGATGGTGTTTGTCTTCCCAAGTAAGCGTTAGGTGTGATGGAGCCCGGCTTTCCTGGAGATGGCTGAACACCTGCCTGCCCATGGGAAGTGGGGAATGAATTCCTTGGTTTGCTTTGGTTGTGTGCATGGCTTTTGCTTTGCTTGTTAAGATGTCTTTATCTCAATGAGTACTCTCACTTGAATTCCAGTGGGTTTATTCATTTACTCAAACATAAGGTTTTACTTGAGCACCCACCAAACCAGAACTTGTCAGCTGCATTTCCATGGGAGTTTTGCCTGAGAAATGGCTGCATGATTTGGCTTTTCCCTATGTTCTTTTTGCAAGTTACTGGAAACTTGTTCAGGTTTGCACTGAAGTAATTTAGAAGTCCCTATTGATTTTTTTTTTTAAATTTTTTTTTCCAAACAGCAGGACTGAGGTGTTGTTCAGCTATCAGAGTTCTTTCCAAGCCAACAATATCCTTTCAGAATTAGTAAGTTTGGGGAAGAAACCTTCATGGGTTTTAATTTAGTTAAGTAAAGAATCAATTATTAAAGAAGCAGGAGGGTCATGGGGAATAAAGTGAACTAAATACGTTTTTGGTTTAGGATGCTATAACTGGCGGGTTAGTAATTGCACAGCAGTGTTACACGCAAGGACTGTATCCCTGACAGTGGGATACACCTTGTTTGTGATGGGACATGGTTAGCATGTAATAGCAAATGCCATGTGCATGTTTGATTCTACTTACATAAATTAAACCTGAGAAGTATCTCTCCCTTAGATTGTGCAGCACTGAAGCTTCATTGAGGCAAGTCAGCTCTGCCATGTCCTCCACTTTGGAGAACTTTGGAGGGTTCATCTTCTGGATGTCATCCTTGCTCAGTGTCACTTTCTTTCCATTTTCTGCCAGTTCAACTGTCACCTCATCCCCTTTCTCTTCCTTGATACTTGCTGCTTCAAATCCATGTTTCTCTGATGGAATCCAAACCAGTCTTTTTGCTGACCAGTCAGCCTGGGCAAGTGGGTTGTTAATGAAGTTTTTGTCCACAAAGAGGAATTTCTCGTCATCGCTGAGAGCTTTTTGAGCCATTTTGACTCAGTAGACACCTGTTGAGGAAGCAAAATATTCTGCTTTGAAGGGAGGCAAATGTGGACATCTTCCAGGCAAAACACATTTGTCAAATCTGCCATGTGGTAGATCCAAAGCACTATAGGTCCTGTGTCATATCTCATATTTCTATGCAGATACTTTTGGGTGCCAGCTTAGATACCTTAGAGTATCTGTGTTTGGATTCCCATTCTTTTGTTGTTGTGTCTGAAATCGCCTAAATCAAAAGCTTCATGGAACTAAACCAAATGAGGACACCTGTGCTTATTACTTTATGTTACTGAAGATCAGAGAGAAAAGTAAGGCATAACTAATGTCTGTGCAATGACACTGGCAGGGCTGCACCAAGCCTACCGGCTGAAGAGCTTTCTGCAGCCTCATCTCTTGCCCATCACAAAGTTAACTGAATTCAGATACATACAAAATCTCTCATCATCCAAATACTCTTGGGCACATACTGAAATACCGGTGCAATAATAAAATAACTAGTAGAACAGTTCCCAAGCTATGGTCCAGAAAGGACAGAAACGAACTTTTCTTGCAAAAGACTTTTTCCAATCATTCTAATACCATTTCATTTGAAGAAGAATAAGATTAAGAACAAGCCAAAAGAAAAAACAGGAAAAAGAATTGTTATCAGTACTGCTGGTAAAAGAGAAGTAATTTAGAGTTATCCCCTTTCCATGGTTCAGACAGTAGGAGGTGATCATTTATGAAGGGTAAGTATCTACCACATGAGAGAGAGAAGAAATAAAACAAGCCTGGAAATTGCATCAGCTATTACATACTCTGAGCCATGATGCTCAAACTGGAAGGATGATGCATCTCTGTCGTGCAGTTGTAAATGGATAAAACAGCACCGTGCAGTTGGACTTGGATGAAGCAGCCAGAAGTATCTGCTCCGTAGGTGAGAGCAATGGGAGGGGTTTGGCTGCTTTGCACTGCCTGTGAGAGGGAGGCGGCAGCTTCTTCCCTCTCCGGCCATTGCAAGTTAGGATGTAGCTGCAAGATCTGTGCCGATAATGCTGGAGCTTTCATAAGCGTTCTGCCCTGTCCTGTGGAGGGGGACAGCTCTAAATGAGGAAAGGTGTAAACGGAGGACTTCTTGTGGTTTGCTACAGGGCAGGACAAGAGTGGTGCTGATCAGGAAACCTGCCATGCAGTGGAGCAAAGAGTGGAGCTGGGGACGAGCTACGGTGGGGAGCAGGGAAGAGTGTGTGCCCAAGAAAAACATCTCTACGAGACAGAGGCTGTTTCATTTCCTTATTGAGAACGAATTTCATATTTGCAGCATTCAAACAAACATGAATCTTGAGGGAGCTTGGAGAACTGACTGTTAAAGATGTCAGCAATCGACCCATAAGCAGAATGATATTTGTAAAGACCAAGCTCTGTGGTATGTAGCCAAATGGACACCCTGTGCTCTGGGAGTATCAGAGATTGGTTTCCAAGTATTTGTCCCTGAAGCCTTCCCACAGATTAATGTTTTTTTGCAAGGCCAGATTGTGTGAGGGGTCTGAGACAGAAGCATGGATCATGCAGAAGGTGACATAAAGCTTAAAAACAAAACTAGGATTTTAGAGGTGCCTAAGAGGGTTAGATGATCCCACTGAAATTCAGTGGAAATTAGATGCCCCAGTTCCTTAAACTCCCTTGACAATTCTCTCGTCTAAAAAAAAAAAGAACAGCTTTCCTCTAAAGGTACTGGTTCTAGAGCCACCAGCCTTGCCTGGAAATCCCCAACAGGAAAATTCACCCAGGTCATCCATGCACATGCAATGCGCGTGGTGGTGCGGGTGAACGGGAGGGACACCCTGGCAGCTTGGATCTGTGCATTGCCACCGGCTTGTGCGCAGTGTTCCCCGCTGTCGAGTCTCTGGAAGGGAGCTCTGTAGGATGTGGCCCTTTGCTTGCTCCCAGGGGATTCTTGGAAGAGAGCTGCGAGAGGAAACTATTTGACCTCTGTGCGGATTAAGGCAGAAAATGTTCCCTCCTTGCCAAGAGGGCTGGTAGAGGCACACAGTTCCAATAATGGAGATGGTATTCTCTCCAGCTGAGCTTTCCAGCTGGCGCCCGCAGGGTGAAGCCTGCCGGACAGAGGAACGAAGGGAGCGCTGCCCCATCCCCAGGGCTGCGGCTCCAGGAGCGTGGGGCTGGGGCAGCAGCAGGAGCCTGCTGTGGCCTCTCTCCTCCCACTGCGGCAGCAATGGCCAAGGTCCGTTCTCTGCCCCGCCGTTGCAGCAGCATGGGAGGAACCGCAGCGGCAACGGAGTGGGAGGATTTCAGCCCATCCTAGGCCCAGAAGACCGCTGTGTGGTCATCCTGAAGCATTAGAAAGGTTGTGTTGTGCTGCCCGTGACTAAGTGCCAAGTGACAGCACATTCAAATCAATAGGAATTTGGTATTGCTGTCAGAAATGCCAAAAATTGGACTGAACTGCGGAGCCGAGTTTCACAGAGTCAAATCCTGCTACTTTGAGGCTGCCCACAACCAATGATGGTGGGAATCAAACTGCTGAATCATCCTGACCATCTACCTCAAAAACCCGGTTGAAGACAAACCTGTTGGCCTGCTACAAAGCATGTCACGAGGGGGACGACCCAAAAGTTTTTTGCTGTTTTGTTGACCAAGGGAAAGTTCCTTTCCTTGTTACATGCTAAGTCAAAAAGATCTTTGACAGATTACAGCATGAAATGGAGAGCTGGTCTGTCTGTATCCTACTATGTTCTCCTACTTTTTCATGCATGTAAAACTTTCTGCACCTTGTTATTTAAATATAGTCTTTTTGAAAGTGAGATGAGGTTGGAAGGTATGAGAGGTGGCATGAACTGCAGAGCTTGGAAATACAGGTTTTTATGCCCTAGATCTAAGCACTATGTTTGACTAGTTTAAACATGGTAAGAATAGACCCCTTACAAGAAATAGGGAGTAGTCAGTCCGAGCTGGATCTTATCACAGCTCTGAAACACTATGAGGAGAAAACATGGATTTGTGTAAAAAGAACTTTTCATGATTGATCCTCTGGAAACTGAGGATAAAGTTTGAGTAGCAGCTGAGCACCACTGCAGTAAAAAATGAAATGCAGTTATGAAGTGTGGATTAATGAATATTAATAGTTTAACAGATTAATGAATATTAATTAATGCATATTAACAACAAAGGAAGGTTTCTGAATGGAAGGGGTAGAAGATGAGCTCCACAAACTCAACTAGATTTGTCATAGTGTGGTGCTGTGCACTGAACTAATGAACTGCTGAAGCTTTCTGATTAATAACTGGCAGTAAACCTTCTGGTCCCTCTCTGATCGAGACTGAACTGCACTGGTCCAGCATATGATTGATATTGGGGGGAATGGGCCAAGGGGAAAGATTCGTTACTGCCCATTGAGAACATTCCCTGAGAAGGCAAAATTTACCCCTTAGCCAGTTCCTGGGTTTCGTCTGTAGGGCTAGCTGAGAGAAACAGAGACCAATATCTTATCTGTGCGAGAGGTGGTAAGAGGTTCTCATCCTTTCCTTTAGGTGGATGATAGCCCAAATCATGTGCAAGAGTAAATACTTTTATACTCGGAGGTGAGCTATCCTGAGGAAGGGAGGAAGAAAAGGGAGGAAAAGCAATCACAAAAATACTACTGATATGAAGTTTCTTGCCTTAGAAATGTGCCAAATCACACCAAACTGGATCCATTATACTTGTCTAAACCCCAAATATGCACATAGACATGGGTACGCATACTTCCACAGCTTACTTTCTATTCTTCCTTCTGCTGTCCCACTGCAGATATATCTAGCTGACCTTCACTGCCTTTTCCCTTATCATGTCAGTGACAGAAGTTGAATACTGTCTTTACAATCAGTTTATCCTGAGTATATTATTCCAAGGACAAAGTATAAATATTTCCAGGAAGTGCACTTTAATGACAAGGTTATTGGCCAAGCAGAATTGCCTTCTGGGTCAGACCTTAGAGGGACTGCTTTTTTCCTAATGAGAAGATAAGGATACTTCTCCCTTCCTCTGCAGGATGTGCATGTCAGTATAAAAGCTTATCACAGCCGTACAGGGAATAATTATTAGAACAGAGGAATACATAACCAAGTATGTATGTGAATTATTTTCAGAAACCGAGTCCTGCTCTCATAAGTGGTTTCTGAAGGAAGAGTGTAGCAGTAACCTGCTGCTTGACTCAAACTGTATTTCTTAGGCTACAGGAGTTCTTGACTATGTTCTTTCCAGGTTGCTTATCTTCTACTTTTCCAGTACTTAACTGAATTACCCAACTGAGCATTGCTTGAAAAAAAGAAAATCTAGGGGTGAATCCTAATCTTGTGATCTTCATTTGGGAACTGGTTCCCCAGCACAGTTAGCTTTGTCACGAGCACTGCTACCAATCCCTTCTGGCCTTTCACTTCTCCCCCCTGGTCACTGGGACCACCACTCAAATGCTTATTCTCATGGACATTTTCATGTGAACATGGAGGTATCAGCAGTACTAGTTTATGGATGCTCAATCATGGAAGAGGGAAAGTCTGTATTTTAAGAACATTTTCAGTAATTTCACAGGCTGGTTTTTTGTTTTGTTTTTTTAATGCATTCTCCATGTACTTTAATCAAATTGTCTTTAAGTGCCTTGGTCTCCTATCAGATCTTCTCATGTCTATTAATGCAAGTTACTATATAACTCTGATTAAACACTTGATAGCTCTTTTAATACTCCAAAGAAATTGGCCCAGGTTATTACCTATATTATAAACTGTAAAGATCAAAAAAGAAGGAAAGAATACTTGAATTGCATCATGTGGGGATAGATTCCCTTTTTCTGGAAAAGACCAGCTATTTCACATACCCCCAAATGTTATTCTGTTAAGTAAATCAGATTCTGCATGTTCATTAGAATGCATAAATAATCCATATTTTAACTGGACTTTGCACAAGTTGGAAAGCTATCTCTAGCTCTTGGCTTCTTCTAAAATTAACATACTTAAAAGAAAAGCCAATAGATTTGCAACTAATAAGTCTCATTGAATTATAAAGAGTCGGGATCCTCCGCATACATCTATGCGTGCTACCATATATGGCGATGTTCTTCTCAATACAAGCTGTTCCACAAAAATGTAATGATAAAAAATTCAAAACAAATACCTTTTAGGGACTAGCGTGTCAATTGCAAATGAGATAATAAAAATCATTGTTTACATCCAGGCGAATACAGCCAGAGGAGTATCATGTACTAAACTAAAGTGACTACTTGATTAAGTGCTTTCCTCTAGGGGAGTTCAGCGTTTTAGCCTCTGTGTGAGTGGCTTGAGGGAACTGTGAACTTCAGGAGTTCAGCAAGTCAGTCTGTCCAGAGAGTCTTATTGCAAGCTGCCTGTCAGGGCAAAGCTTTGAGTGAAGGAGAAGGTGGGCTTGTTTTTAAACAAGTGTATTTTAGAAAAGGTTTTACTGAGACATATGTGTTAGATAATACTAACAAACCTTCTGATTTCCCTTATATTTAAAGTATCTCGTATTGCTTCTTAATTATGCATGGACATATGCCTCCCATAGAGACCAACATTTTTATAGCTGTGCATGCACACATGCACACACACACATATATATGCGTGTGAGTGCAAGAAGCCAGTGAACTTCTGGGATGACACTGAAGCTGCTTTCTATACTGCCATCTACTGTCGTCTTAATTTACTCACGGTATTTTGTTAAAAGTTTGTTGCTTTATTTCCCCTTATAAAAAAAAAAGGCATGTCACATTCAAAATGACTTGAATTAGCGTAGTTAAGCAAAACTAATCTGATAATTCACTGAAACTTTATTCCCAGCATATTAAAAACATATGTATATGATGGTAAGGCATTTTTGTAAAAATGTTTCCACTTCTTCTTCTAATTTTTAAGCATTTGTCCTGTTTAAAGAACAACTAACTGACAAACTATTTTATTTGGTTATACTTTCTTTAAACAGCCTGGGAAGTGCACTAAGTTCCTTTATTAGGACTGAAAAAGTAGAAATACTTAAAGAAGATCAGCAGCTCAGGCTACCAGGTTTCTTCGTTACTGAATGCAGAGGTGATGGTTAATGGCAGTGGGTACCTGCCACCATCCGGCAGCGTGCAGCACCCTGCGGGCTGCGCTGCCGCGGGCTTGGAGCGCAACTCGTGCTCTGCAGTCAGCATCTTTAAGGCTCGATTCAGCAAGAGCAGTGTTAGAAGTGACTAAGGAACAGGCTAGAACATCTGTGCACGCTTTCAAACGTGCATGGTCTGTAATGCATTTTAAACAGAATTCGATCAGAAACACACAAATCAGGATAAGCCATTTGAGCTTGTACGATAGGTCTGTTCCCATTTCTAATTTGTATGCTATCTGCAGGTTAATTCACTGAACGTGTTTGCAAAGTAGCATAATAGTTAGCTTGCCAAACCGCTCCATCCCAAAGCGCAGCGAGCCCCCAGCCCCGTCCCCAGCATTGATCTCCGGCCCCTGTGGTACTTACAGGTGTCCAATTAGGGGAGCAGAGAGTGAACTGGGGAGTCGGGAACCTGTACAGCCACCAGCCGGGACAGTCCAAGTCCTCGCTGCCTTTGCAGCCTCCCTATATAGAGGAGGAGAATCTTGTCAATGGGGAGGGGCCCTGGAAACCACGTCCTGCTGGAAAATCCTCTTGCTACCTGGGTTAAAGAAGACAGACTGAGCCAAGGACCTCACTCCCAGCAGGGCCTAACCCTGGGCTGCTGCCCCTGCCCCGAGCCGATCTTTAGGGAAGTGGGCTGGTTCTGGCTTTTGGAAAGCTGTGGAAGGGGTGCCCCTAACTCACAAGTTCAGAGGTTTTGCTTTTTCCTAGGGTTTAACTGTTTGGCCAGGCAGATGGCCCTTTAACTCCTTCCTGCCTCGGCAGCATCCTCGCCCCTTGTGGCCCCCTGCCTAGAAGGACAAAGCCAGGTCACAGTCCCGCGTGGCACAGGAGGTTTCCCACCCACCGTCAGCGTGTTTTCTTGCAGCTAAGATAAGTCCCCGACTTCAGGGGTTGCTTGGGAGAGGAGGGTTATTCCTATCACAGCAGGGATGAGTGGGTGGAGGTTGCTCTGGATCTCCATGTGTTTGTGTGACATTTGGAGCCTGGTTTGAGCCTCCTTTGCCCCCGGAGAACAAGAGGGCTGTTTCCCACCTCCCCAGTGGGTTTGCCAAAGTTTCTCCTGTGATCTGCTGCACAGCTCAGCTCTTGAGAAAGGACCGTAAATACTTTTTCATATATAATACCTCCCTCTGCCCATAAAAGGAAGAAGAGAAGTGATAAATAGCTGAGGGGGAACAGTCCCTGGGATGCAGTGGAAAGAACAGGCGGCAGGCACCATGCGCTGGCGGGGAGAGGAGGACGGGGCACTGGGAGCCAGACCTGCAGGGGTTAGGGAGTGATCTGGTCCTCGTCAAACCTCGCTCATACCCCCAAACCTTCAGTCCCCAGCTGTCCCTCCTCCCTCCTCCATTAGTATCTGACAGCCTTGTGCAGCAAGACCTGTGGATGGAGACATCCCAAAAAGGGAAAGCTAGGATCCTCCAGGAATTCCCATCAGCGTGCCAAATACAAAATACCGAAACAACCCCCTCTCAGCAACAGACTAAATATGGTGTATACCCAAAGGATCAGAGCACAGCCCTGGGTGAAATAATTTCTCTTGACGTTAACAGCTCTTTCTACTCTGGAAAATAAACCCTCCTGGGGAAGATGGATGAGGCTCATATTGGTCTCGGCATCCTAAAAAAATACCTACGAGGAGAGGCTGGGCTGAGAACCTCTGCTGTCACTCGGTCAAAGTACCAGCACTTGCAGGTGCGACAGACCTGTAGCCCCTTCTTCTAGCTCTGGCCGGTGGTGAACAATTTTGGGCAAAGAGGAGAGGGGGGCAGAGCATGGGGGTTTTTTCCCTGCGACATTTCAGAAGTATCCGGTACGGACTCACGTTCAGGCCTTAGCTGGAGACGACCAGCTTTGCCAACACAGTCGCATGGCCCCAGCAGTTGCAGCCTCTCCTTCCAGATGGAGGGTCAGCGTCCGCTGAGGTGCGGGGCTGCCGCGCAGCCGTGCAAAGCCCTCCCAGGACCCGAAAGGCAGCAGTGTCATATCAGACATGTGCACGTGTGACTGTGTTGGAGCAAAGCCAGGGGTAATGATCGCCAAGACGTAAATCCAAGAAATTTGCCCTTGTTAGCAGAAAGTTCCTCACAGGGTAGTTCACCCTATTTTTTTTTTTTTTTTCCAGTTTCTCAGTTGCAAACTTAGCTTTTAAATAGGAGTATAATGAATAGAAAATAATGAAATGCAAGGGGATCCTCTGAAAAGTATGATCATTTTAACATTCATCGAAGTTACTCTGAGGAGTTGCTTTTAAACCCATGCAGCTGTTTCATAAAACCAGACACATTTTAATAGTAGCTTAAAAAGGAATGGAAATTACTCTGGCTGGTCTGCAAACCACTGCATGTGCACATGCAGGCTTGCTGCCTGAATAGCGTGTTTAACAGAGGCAGTGGTGGAGGGTGATATATGATGTGACATTAAACGGAGCTGGAAAGTCCAAAAAGTATTACTGCTGGGACTGAGACAGTTGCACTCTCGAGCCATGTGGGGTAGGAACTGCTAAGTGCAAGCGTGGCTTCCAACCTTCACTTAAAAGTTAACATAAGAATATACCAATATAATAGCCTGGTTGGACTTTCCTAAATGTTGTGGTATTTTTTTTTTAAACCAAAGTTGCCTCAGAATGAAAGCTGCCTTTGTGACAACAAAAAAAGCTTTATTCGATCTCCTCCCCCCTCCCTCTGCCATTTGTTTATTTGTTTTAATTACTTTTCTAGAAAAAAATAGTGTGGAGCAGCCTGCCCTTAAAATATCTCCTTGCTGAATTTGCACTGTAAATATTGTACTTGAAAACAAAAAAAAAGAGGACTTGAGAAGGAAAGAAACTTTCAGCTGCCTTACCACAGTGTAACCTGAATACAATGGAGGGAAAAAAAGAAAAGCACTGATGGTGATGTTTGTTAAACAATGTGTGTCAGATAAGCAATATTTTTGTTTAAAAAATGTTTTTACCTAACTTTACCAACCCTGTTTCTCTACACTGACATATGTAATTGGAACTGACAAGTGTACCCGTGGGTTACCACCTGTGTTGAGCTGTGCATTTGCAACAGGAGGGACAGTCTGTGTCCAAACTAGAACTATTAATCACGAGAGTAGTCTGACAAGGTTGAATAGTCACTAACAGCTTAATACTAAGCTTTGTGCTTAATGCTGGCTGCAGGTCAAGTGAAGTATGTGAAGCACACAGGTCAATTCTGAATCCGTTGGACACCAGCTGCTACTGAAAGGTTGTCTTTGCAAGTGTGAACAAATATTTCGGGGTTTCTTTTCCTAAACATAATCACCCAATTATAATCACTCCTCCGGAAAACTGATCAACTGACACTGAGATTCAGCTTGATACAAAGGGTGCTCAGGAAGGAAAGCGTAACCGACTCCTTGGAGCATGTTGATAAAGCTTAGAAAAAAATTTCCCCTGTGCATGACAGAAACTAATACCTCTGAAACAGCACTGATGCTGTGGAGTCCATAAACATAGTTTCCTCTGATTCTAGGGGAGAGCAAAAATTTGGTTTTAAGGATTTTTTTTTTTTTTTAACTTGTGGATTAAATTCTTCCAAAGTGCTTTCCACATCTGATATCCACACCAAACTTCACTGGCTCCTTGTCACCTTCACTTGTGATATCACACTTTTAGACAAAGAACAGCCTCTTTTAACGTAATTCCCGCTGTAACAGTCTCAGTTACAGTGTTCTATCTCCAATAAAATTCAGGAATGTATTTTGCTCATTAAAACTCCCAAACTTCTAAATGCCTTTTTTTTTCTCCCCCATTTTCTGATCCCAGTAGAATGAATAAGGGCAGTTAATGGAAGACATCACAGTCTGTAATTAAGCTAGAAGGAGCTGCTTAAATAATTTGAGAAAATAACTTTTGTGCATGCTCACCTAGGTGGCAATTTCATCTAAAACCTGAACCTGTGACTCTAGGACTGTGAATTATTTTCATCTAAATACTGACCTCACTTAGCTTAAACTTTTAAGGAATTATTTTTTGGAAGGTGCAGCCATATTGTACAGGCTTTGCAATTCCTCTTCATCTGTTAACAAGTAAGGGAGCCTGACATTCATAGGACTTGCTACATGTCTGCATCTTGAAAGATGCTCTCCTATTTCATGTACTGTCAGGATAAATGCTAGACCATTAATAATGTGATTAGACCAGTGTATTTTCATAGACGTATTTCAAAGCTTTGTTGTACAAATAAATATCACTGGAAATACACTTTACTCTGATTTTGCTTCTGCAATGACCATACTTTGAAACAAGAGATTGTTCCCAAACCCCAAATCTGTACTGCGAGGGTAATGGAGAATTAGGTGAAATGCATATTGCACCAAGAGCAAACAGGCCAGCTCCCACTCACCGACCAAGCGCAGGATCCTGACGATGACCTGAAGCTGCAATCCCCAAAGAAAATAGTCCCAAGATTCCCTCTGTCTTAAATGTTTTTCTTCTCTGACTTCAGATACACACCTTTACCTCAAAGCTCAGTGAAGGATACCCCTGTAACTGCCTCTGCTTTCATGGCTATGGAGACCATGAGCCTGCTGAGCTGTGTGCTTGAGAAAGGGCAAGTACCAAACATCCATTTTGCCTTCTTCAACCAGAACAAAAATTGTATTTAAATTCTACCACTAAAAATCCATTTCCCAGGGAGCTCCATGGCACCTGGGCAGCTTCTGTATGATCTATGGCAGGAAGGCAGAAAGCAAATGCAATGGCTTTGGTTATACTGGAAGATAAGTGTAGCATAGAAGGTTAGAGCTTCTGTGTTTCCCAGTGTCTTTTTTCCTTGCTCTTGAAAAGACAATTCAGATTCCAGATATACATAACAATTTGACCCACTGGTTTATGGAG
Organism: Haliaeetus leucocephalus; assembly: GCF_000737465.1. NCBI lineage: Eukaryota > Metazoa > Chordata > Aves > Accipitriformes > Accipitridae > Haliaeetus > Haliaeetus leucocephalus. The sequence continues at coordinate 6,525,411 of NW_010973072.1, forward strand.
AAACAGTGGCCTAGGATTTAACCTCTGGAAAACCAAAATTAAAAATTCAGGGATTTCTGTGACCAGAGCAATCATATCTGCATTGTTCAAAAGTTCATTTTTGCAACTTTCCATAGAGGTACTTTAAGTTCATTCCAAAATGAAGGTAATTTGCAAAGAACAGCTTAGAAGACCATTTTTCTACTATATTTTTAGACAGAGAACTTGAGAGAGACTGGTGGTAGTTTTCACATGGACGGCTCTTCAGCAAAGTAGTTGAACCTGACAGTGGTGTTAATACAGAGCAAACAGTGAGGGCATACAGAGATAAATTTGCTTGCTTGACCAAATGGTCAATTCTAAGTGATGCAAAGCTACAAAAGACTGAAAAGATGGATGTGACTGAGGTACGTTTGCAAACACATGTCCTCCCCTCTTGGAAACAGTCCTGAGATACTTATAAATCAGCAAATGGGGAGCTGGCAGCATTGCCAGTCACACGAAGGGGATGAACTACTTGCTGAGGCTTCAAATGGATAAATGCAACTTCTCATTTCAACTCGTAACTGTTCTCTGCAATTTCACAATAGAGGCTAGGCTGTTTACCAAAATAAAAAAATACCTGTAATGCTAACTGGGCCAAATCAAGATAAAGGCAAAACTTTGCAGTCTGTACAACTCAGGGTCCTTTCACTTAAATTCACACGCTGCATGTTCTCCTCTCTTTTTTCCCCACTTACTGTACCACTTATCTAACAATTAAGATTTTTAAGAACGCAACCCTAAAAACGTATTTACACAAAACTCCTCTCAGTACCACTGGAAACACTAATATCCATACATTTTGTTAAAATTAGTAGAGAAAAATAGCTAACCTATTATTTTTTATGTACCCCTGTAAGTTTGGCTTTTACAAATTACCATTTCTAAACATGTAAATACCTCAGCTAAAAAAAGTTCTGGGAATCAGTAATCCACTATCAACTTTATTTTTAGCTTTGCCTGACTTTGAGTTTCATGTCATTTGGGGAAAAAAACAGAAGCTTCTCCCCTCCCATATACTCAGCGTTACACAATACAATTTATAGCAACTCCAGATGGAAAAGACTTACCCTCATTTGTTTGCTGGCATGAAGATAAATATAGTCATTTCCGGAGAATTAAAAACAACTATTCCTCTAAAGCACTTTACTTTTCTATTCAAATTTATTTTCCCATACTTATCCGAAAGTAGCAACAGCTTCTTTTTAAAGAAGAATGATTAAAATACTTAGTTTGAACACTTTCAAAATACCACACAGAATACTGGAAAATTTTACTCGGCAACAAAGGAAAGACACACAAAGACATAACACAATAAACAAAGTGCAGAAATTATGTTATCTGATAAATTTTTATAAAGTAAAACCAGTATTTTTAGGCCCAATTCTAGACACAGGCTTCACTAATCTGACTTCATATGCAGTTTTCCTTCTATTGGCACTAGAAGAAGACAGCCTTTGCTAATATTTTTTTCATTGACAGTAAGTATGACCCTGTCCATCCTGTCTCATGGATAGATCTAACAAGCTGAAATGGTCCCACTGGACATATTGGGGAAATTTATGCAAAGAAGAATTTAATAAATTAACTCTTGCAGAACTTTACATGAGAAATTAGCATATGAAAGACCTCATCTGTTTATACTTTGTAAAACGAGGGGCTCTTCGATGCTCATGCCAGCCATCCTTCCTGGTTCTGGAATTCTATCTGAAAACGAAACACATACATAAATATTTTCACACACCTGTAAATCCAAAGGTATAAGTGTTATTTTCTACTATTATCAACTTTGACACAGAATATCATCATAGGAAACGGGCAATTTTACAAATATATTTTCCCAGGCAACTGTATAAGATAAAGAGTTTTTTGCGTTACTAAAGATTCAACTCAGCTATAGTGAATGAACTAACAGAAACACCATGTTCCACATGTTTTATCAGGATTCCTGGTCTGCATACCAGTTTACTGGAATATTCATTCAACTAAATAAGATAATTTCTAATGTGAAAAGCAAGTTACATGTTAAAATAAAATATGAGACTTGGAGGGTTAAGTTTATGAATGGACTTGATTACCTTAATACGCAGCCTAATTAAAATAGCTAGATAACTAGTATTGTAAACCCAGTGCCTTTAAGTCTCTGCTAACATATTCCACAAACACATGCAGAAAGCAATTTCAGACTATAGTTACTTAAAGGTTAAAAGCCTTAAAACTGTTATATTTTTGTTTAGTTCAAAAAGCAATGTGCTATCATGTCTTATGATTAATCCTGAGTTTTGTAACTAACTCTAAACAATTAAATCCCCATGTGAAACTACACTGGAGTCAACAGGGGAAGGTGACCCTGCAGAGAGTCAATTTCAGAACTGAGGTACAAAGTTATACTTTAAAAACAATTCTTGTATACACTGAATTTGTTCTTAAAAATGGAGAAATTTCTGATAGGAATAATTATTTTCTAACAAAGAGATCATGTATAGCAGTTTTGGTATTGCAATTTTATTTCTTCAGCCCCCTCTTCTGGCAGAAGGGGAACAACATTGTCTCAACGAATTAACTGTTAAAAGTGTTTAGTACCTCTCTCACACTTTTTCGATGTTACTAATATCTCAGGCCTCATATTTTTCAAATTTTTGGATACAAAAGAAATAGGTAATAGTACTAAATTCTCACAATAGAAAGTGAAGTAATATGCCAAGCAGACTCTTTGAAGGAAAAAACTGGACCAATGATCATTGTGTTAGTTACATTGAATTGTAACCAGTCAAATAGCAGACCAGAAAGGGAAACTAAGATTTAGCAGTGTTCTACTATAGAGCAATGAACTTGGAGCTTAAGCTTCTGCAGTCAATGGGATGTGAATTATATCCTCAGAAAAGGTTTATGCCCATATACAAAATTACAAATTATACAGCTAAAGAGTTAAGAACTTCCTATAGAAATTAGGTAAGTTAGACCAGATGAGAAACAAAGAGAAAGGCTCACTATTTAACATACTTTACTGAGAATGTAGGTTAAATTCCTCTATTAAGTTGCCAATGTAATAAGACTATCTCTAGCTGACCCGTTCCAGATTTGTAATAGTGTAAGGGAGTATGATTTGGCCAGTTTAACTTTTAGGAAAATAGTAAAGCAATCTGGTGGATGACGTCCCTGATACTGAGAATTGGGATACTAGTATTTTCTGGTCTTTACCAGTAACTGCAAAACTAATTAGAATAGCACAGCTGTCCAATTTACATGAGTTTTCAGTTTTTAACAGTCCAAAAGCCTTAAGAGAATAAAGCTAAACAATTAGGCTTTTCCCCCTTCCCTCTAAAAACTACCAAGTAGCTACAGCTACCACAAGGTAACAGGAGCTTCACAGTACCTTGCACTGTTGAGAAATTATATAAATTTGGCTGTCTGCAATTTTAAAAAATGTCTGCTTTATAAATAAAATACATTTCCATATAAGAGAAAAAGTTCTACTGCTGACACATTTGAAGGCCAGTCAAGCACTTCCGAGAGCAATCAGATTTGTATGCTGCCCCATTAGCATACTGGCAGAGAGAAGCAGGCCTAAGGGTTGGTGTAAGTTGGTCACATATTTAAACAAAGGCACATATACAGATTGTTTTAGAAATCATGGGTGTGTCTTCAGTTGGATATAGTAGGTCCTTTCTTGAATACATGAGCAAAAGGTATGGTCAGGTCACACAGCTTAATGGTATTTTTGAGGTATAAACACTGTTCCGCTGAAGAATTTTTCTTACAAAAGAGGTGTCAGCTCAAAGCATTCCTTGCACAGAGGAGGAGGTACACTGTGTCCATCTGCATGTTTATGCTATTATAAGCATACGTATCATATAGAAAATCTAGTCACAGATAAAACTTCTGCAAAAATGACCCCATAGCCACACCCACCTTTTTGATTCCTCTCAGTAGGTGGTTTGCCAAGGTTCCGCTTTGGATAATTCAGCAAAGACACTTTTGGAAGAGTATTCTGGGTACTTTCTTCTTTACCACCATGTAAGAAATGAGAGATAATTCCATACAAGAGAGGTCTGCTTAGGAGAGAAATGACAAAACCAGTCTATGAAGTCTATGAAATACTGAGCATTAAAAACCCACCCCTTCCTCAGAACTTCTGAGACCTTAATGTTTATTTCTAGAATATGTGCAGATGTCTTTAGAGTAATTATTTAAAATACATTATGCTAAGTGTTATTATATAAATAAGCACAGACCTAAGCCCACCCTGAACACTAACACTCTCCTAAAGAACTCGCACTAAGAGACACTCTCAACTAAGCTCCAGATGCGCTGTAGGTAAAGAACCAGCACATGCTTAGCACAGGAACACAGACCCACAGTCTCACTCGTGCAGTACAAAGGATCAGACTTCGGCTGGGCCATAGCCCAGTCCACTACTGCACAACGCAAACTTGATTCTTCCTTAGCACCTGACAGATTCTGACAGCACAAGCTACAGAGAACACCAAACGTGTTTAAACCTGCTTCAGTATCCTAGCTCATTAATACAGTCATACAGGAGCATTGTGAATTTGTATCTAATCTCAAAGTAAAATAATCTTTTTATTGCTCTACAAAGCAACTCACTGATATGCAAAGAGCATATCTGTTTTCTGCTTCTGACTGTAGGGAAGACTGTACTGGCAAGACTTGTGTTTTGGTGTGCAAGTACACTATATGGAGAATGCTATAGAGTTGGCAGAATTAAATGTTAGTTTTGAGTATGTTTGAAAATGGCCCCATGTTTGCCATTGTGAGTTTGAGTCCAGCATGTCAAAGCAGCCCTGTGATCTAGTCATATTTCAACTGGTAAGAACATTTATATGTGATTCACAGTAACACTAAAGAGAAAAATATACGCAGAACAGAATACACTGTGGATTCCCAAATCACTCCTTACACTGATTTTCCATTTGCATCTTCGACTATGTTCAGTTCTTTGGCAAGAAACTGTCTATCCAAGGGCACTTCAGACTGGCCAGATTCTGGAAAAGAGATTTCCCCCAAATTCTTAAGACTGTTAAGAAAAACATCACCAATTAACTTTTAAAGACTGTTCAGGAGACTTCAAAAGAGAATGAGAGCACACACCTCCCTTTTAGACTATTAATATCTAACAGTATACTGTAATTCCAGGGAACTCACTTAAACACTAGTGCTTCATACTCATATAATTTACAATAGCATATTACAATTTTTATCTTCACTCTAAAGGAATCTAATAAAAATATTAAAGAAGTCTTACAATATAAAGATAAATTAATCAGGCAAACAACTCTTTCTCTAAAGAAGTACTGTTATCAAACAGATTCCATATGTTAACTACTATACTGACTGTCTCCATTCCCTCTTCTTGAGATGAACCTTTCCACCTGTAATTTTAATAGAGTGAAAGATATAAAATTATTAAATAGAAAATGTAATTACTGTATCTAAGCACAACTACAGAACTTCACATTTCAAATACAAATTAGCAACAGCTGCAAAAATAAGTGCTGTACCGTACAAATTATGGCTACCACTTAGATGTTGTAGTCTAAACAGCTCTCAAATATTAGTATTTTAGCACAGCCAGTAACAGTAATACTTAACTACGGTTGTTAAAAAATATGGAACTTCTTCATATTCTTTTTTGTTATTTAAGCTGAGGACATCTAACCAATTTCTGATACAGTCTAGATGCACGAATTTCCAGAATTGCTGTAATTCAGACTATCAACTGCTTTATGTACATATTAGTTTAGTTTAAATTATTCCTCAAAGAAATTTTATTCATTTGTAGGATTTCTATTTTTCTATTTTACCCAAATGCCAATGAGAAAAAAAAAGGATATATTCTTTAAAAATATTGTTAGCCATTTTCCAAAACAAAAGCAGATATTTCAAGAAAGGTATTTTGATTTTGCAGGCTGCTAGCAAGTTTTCTTGCTCTTGCATCAACTGCTCTGTCAAAGCATTTACCTCAAGGATAAGAAGCAAAGGGTAAGTTTTCCTGATTTGGCTTAATGCTGCAAGTAAAGCTGTGGAGAGAGTGTTAGTATCTTATTTATTTCCAAGGCAAGACAAGATTGTGCAGCTTGGTCCCACTTATTAATTTCATAGTATCAGCAGAATTACTCAAGCAAACAGTAAATGTCTATTAATAGTGATGACAACAAGAATTCAGTCCCAATACCTGCAGTTAAAACAGATGCTGCGTATTTATATTTGTTATATTCCAGGTATTCACGAATTAGTTCGTTAATTAAGAGATTTTCATGAGACAGTGGTGGCCGTGGTTCACTTTGGTCGTCCAGTGCATTAAAAACTTCAGCTCTGATCCTTGCTTTTATTTGCCCAAGAGCACCTCTTTTTTCCAGTGTGTCCTTTAAAACTATTACCATAAAAAGATCTGTTAATGTAAAGCCAAACATACTCAAGCAGCATTTATCATCGACGATATAATTTCGGCATATTCACTGTGAAACGAAGATAAGATATCTGCACCTGTGCATATGCCAGTAGGTGACAACAGTAGGAACGTTACAGATATAACTGTGACTCATTCGAAGGCTTAGTTTTTAATTTTTTTTAAGTAGGAAACATACGTTCTAGCAAGTTCTCCCATCTAGACGTGGGATGTTACTGCACCAAGAGGCATTTAACGAGTGAACACCAGACCAAGGTAAGTAACAAGGGCAGCCCGCCTGTGTGGTGGAGGCTTAGGAAGCTTTCTCCTGCGGCTCCCCTACGGGCGGTGTGGGAGCCGGCGGCCCCCATTAGCGCCCGCGGGTACTACGAGACCCAACCGGCCGCCGGGGGTCTGAGGAAAGTCCGGCTGCCCGCCCTTTCGGTGGTCTGAGGTGCCGCCCGCGGAGCTCCCCGCCCCCGCCGGCACCCCTCGGCCCCCGCCACCTGCTTTGAGCTCCGCCACCGTCGCCATCGCCCAACCGCCGCGCCAAGGACCCGGATGCGACAGCCCGGCGGCGGCAGGCGGCCACGGCGCAGGCGCAGTACTGGCAGGCGGGAGCCGGCG